>NW_027488819.1:0-340491 GCF_050948215.1 Halictus rubicundus | reverse complement strand
AGGATATGATAGAGGATAGGATAGGATAGAGGATAGGATAGGATAGATGATAGGATAGGATAGAGGATAGGATAAGATAGAGGATAGGATAGGATAGAGGATAGGATAGGATAGAGGATAGGATCGGATAGAGGATAGGATAGGGGATTGGATAGAATAAAGGATAGGATAGGATAGAGGATAGGATAGAGTATAGGATAAGATAGAGGATAAGATAGGATAGAGTATAGGATAGGATAGAGGATAGGATAAGATAGAGGATAAGATAGGATAGAGGATAGGATAGGATAGAGGATAGGATAGTATAGAGGATTGGATAGTATAGAGGATAGGATACGATAGAGGATACGATAGGACAGGATAGAGGATAGGATACGATAGAGGATACGATAGGATAGGATAGAGGATAGGATAGGATATAGGATAGGATATGATAGAGGATAGGATATGATAGAGGATAGGATAGGATAGAGGATAGGATAGGATAGAGGATAGTATAGGATAGTGGATCAGATAGAATAGAGGATTGGATAGGATAGATGATAGGGTAGGATAGAGGATAGGATAAGATAGAGGATAGGATAGGATAGATGATATTATAGGGAAGAGGAAAGGATATGATAGAGGATACGATATTATAGAGGATAGGATAGGATAGAGGATAGGATATTATAAAGGATAGGATAGGATAGAGGATAGGATAGGATAGAGGATAGGATAGTATAGAGGATAGGATAGTATAGAGGATAGGATACGATAGAGGATACGATAGGATACGATAGAGGATACGATAGGATAGGATAGAGGATAGGATAGGATATAGGATAGGATATGATAGAGGATAGGATATGATAGAGGATAGGATAGGATAGAGGATAGGATAGGATAGATGATAGGATAGGATAGAGGATAGGATAAGATAGAGTATAGGATAGGATAGAGGATAGGATAGAGGATAGGATCGGATAGAGGATAGGATAGGGGATTGGATAGAATAAAGGATAGGATAGGATAGAGGATAGGATAAGATAGAGGATAAGATAGGATAGAGTATAGGATAGGATAGAGGATAGGATAGGATAGAGGATAGGATAGGATAGGATAGAGGATACGATAGGATAGGATAGAGGATAGGATAGGATAGAGGATTGGATAGGATGGAGGATAGGATATGATAGAGGATAGGATATGATAGAGGATAAGATAGGATAGAGTATAGGATAGGATAGAGGATAGGATATGATAGAGGATAGGATAGGATAGAGGATAGGATAGGATAGATGATAGGATAGGATAGAGGATAGGATAAGATAGAGGAGAGGATCGGATAGAGAATAGGTTAGGGGATTGGATAGGATAGAGGATAGGATACGATAGAGGAAGCGATAGGATAGGATAGAGGATAGGATAGGATAGATGATAGGATAGGATAGAGGATAGGATAAGATAGAGGATAAGATAGGATAGAGGATAGGATAGGATAGAGGATAGGATATGATAGAGGATAGGATAGGATAGAGGATAGGATAGGATAGAGGATAGGATAGGATAGAGGATAGGATAGGATAGATGATAGGATAGGAAAGAGGATAGGATAAGATAGTGGATAGGATAGGATAGATGATAATATAGGAAAGAGGTAAGGATATGATAGAGGATACGATATTGTAGAGGATAGGATAGGATAGAGGATAGGATAGGATAGAGGATAGGATAGGATAGAGGATAGGATAGGATAGAGGATAGGATAGGATAGAGGATTGGATAGGATAGAGGATAGGATATGATAGAGGATAGGATATGATAGAGGATAGGATAGGATAGAGGATAGGATAGGATAGATGATAGGATAGGATAGAGGATAGGATAAGATAGAGGATAGGATAGGATAGAGGATAGGATAGGATAGAGGATAGGATAGGACAGAGGATACGATAGGATAGGATAGAGAATAGGATAGGATAGAGGATAGGATAGTATAGAGGATAGGATAGGATAGAGGATAGGATAGGATAGAGGATAGGATGCGATAGAGGATACGAAAGGATAGGATAGAGGATAGGATAGGATAGAGGATAGAATAGGATAGATGATAGGATAGGATAGAGGATAGGATAAGATAGAGGATAGGATAGTATAGAGGATAGGATAGGATAGAGGATAGGATAGGATAGGATAGAGGATACGATAGGATAGGATAGAGGATAGGATAGGATAGAGGATTGGGTAGGATAGAGGATAGGATAGGATAGGATAGAGGATAGGATAGGATAGAGGATAGGATAGGATAGAGGATAGGATAGGATAGAGGATAGGATATGATAGAGGATAGGATAGGATAGGATAGATGATAGGATAGGATAGAGGATAGGATAAGATAGAGGATAAGATAGGATAGAGGATAGGATAGGATAGAGGATAGGATATGATAGAGGATAGGATAGGATAGAGGATAGGAAAGGATAGAGGATAGGATAGGATAGGATAGAGGATACGATAGGATAGGATAGAGGATAGGATAGGATAGAGGATTGGATAGGATAGAGGATAGGATATGATAGAGGATAGGATATGATAGAGGATAGTATAGGATAGAGGATAGGATAGGATAGAGGATAATATAGGATAGAGGATAGGATATGATAGTGGATCAGATAGGATAGAGGATTGGATAGGATAGAGGATACGATACGATAGAGGATGGGATAGAGGATAGGGGATTGGATCGGATACAGGATAGGAGACGGTAGAGGATAGGATAGGATAGGATAGAGGATAGGATAGGATGGAGGATGGGATAGGATAGAGGATAGGATAGGATAGAGGATAGGATAAGATAGAGGATAGGATAGTATAGAGGATAGGATAGGATAGAGGATAGGATAGGATAGAGGATAGGATAGGATAGGATAGAGGATACGATAGGATAGGATAGAGGATAGGATAGGATAGAGGATTGGATAGGATAGAGGATAGGATATGATACAGGATAGGATATGATAGAGGATAGGATAGGATAGAGGATAGGATAGGATAGATGATAGGATAGGATAGAGGATAGGATAAGATAGAGGATAGGATAGGATAGAGGATAGGATAGGATAGATGATAGGATAGGATAGAGGATAGGATAAGATAGAGGATAGGATAGGATAGAGGATAGGATAGGATAGAGGATAGGATAGGATAGAGGATAGGATAGGATAGAGGATAGGATAGGATAGAGGATAGGATAGGATAGATGATAGGATAGGATAGAGGATAGGATAAGATAGAGGATAGGATAGGATAGAGGATAGGATAGGATAGAGGATAGGATCGGATAGAGGATAGGTTAGGATAGAGGATAGGATAGGGGATTGGATAGGATAGAGGATAGGATAGGATAGAGGATAGGATACGATAGAGGATACGATAGGATAGGATAGAGGATAGGATACGATAGAGGATACGATAGGATAGGATAGAGGATAGGATAGAGGATAGGGGATTGGATCGGATACAGGATAGGAGACGGTAGAGGATAGGATAGGATAGGATAGGATAGAGGATAGGATAGGATAGAGGATAGGGGATTGGATCGGATACAGGATAGGAGACGGTAGAGGATAGGATAGGATAGAGGATATAATAGGATAGGATAGAGGATACGATAGGATAGGATAGAGGATAGGATAGGATAGAGGATTGGATAGGATAGAGGATAGGATATGATAGAGGATAGGATATGATAGAGGATAGGATAGGATAGAGGATAGGATAGGATAGATGATAGGATAGGATAGAGGATAGGATAAGATAGAGGATAGGATAGGATAGAGGATAGGATAGGATAGAGGATAGGATAGGACAGAGGATACGATAGGATAGGATAGAGAATAGGATAGGATAGAGGATAGGATAGTATAGAGGATAGGATAGGATAGAGGATAGGATAGGATAGAGGATAGGATGCGATAGAGGATACGAAAGGATAGGATAGAGGATAGGATAGGATAGAGGATAGAATAGGATAGATGATAGGATAGGATAGAGGATAGGATAAGATAGAGGATAGGATAGTATAGAGGATAGGATAGGATAGAGGATAGGATAGGATAGAGGATAGGATAGGATAGGATAGAGGATACGATAGGATAGGATAGAGGATAGGATAGGATAGAGGATTGGGTAGGATAGAGGATAGGATATGATAGAGGATAGGATATGATAGAGGATAGGATAGGATAGAGGATAGGATAGGATAGATGATAGGATAGGCTAGAGGATAGGATAAGATAGAGGATAGGATAGGATAGAGGATAGGATAGGATAGAGGATAGGATAGGATAGAGGATAGGATAGGATAGAGGATAGGATAGGATAGATGATAGGATAGGATAGAGGATAGGATAAGATAGAGGATAGGATAGGATAGAGGATAGGATAGGATAGAGGATAGGATAGGATAGAGGATAGGATCGGATAGAGGATAGGATAGGGGATTGGATAGAATAAAGGATAGGATAGGATAGAGGATAGGATAGAGGATAGGATAAGATAGAGCATAAGATAGGATAGAGTATAGGATAGGATAGAGGATTGGATATGATAGAGGATAGGATAGGATAGAGGATAGGATAGGATAGATGATAGGATAGGATAGAGGATAGGATAGGATAGGATAGAGGATAGGATAGGATAGAGGATAGGATAGGATAGAGGATAGGATAGGATAGAGGATAGGATATGATAGAGGATAGGATAGGATAGAAGATAGGATAGGATAGATGATAGGATAGGATAGAGGATAGGATAAGATAGAGGATAAGGTAAGATAGAGGATAGGATAGGATAGAGGATAGGATATGATAGAGGATAGGATAGGATAGAGGATAGGATAGGATAGGATAGATGATAAGATAGGATAGAGGATAGGATAGGATAGAGGATAGGATATGATAGAGGATAGGATAGGATAGAGGATAGGATAGGATAGAGGATAGGATAAGATAGAGGATAGGATAGGATAGATGATATTATAGGAAAGAGGAAAGGATATGATAGAGGATACGATATTATAGAGGATAGGATAGGATAGAGGATAGGATATTATAAAGGATAGGATAGGATAGAGGATAGGATAGGATAGAGGATAGGATAGGATAGAGGATAGGATAGTATAGAGGATAGGATAGGATAGAGGATAGGATAGGATAGAGGATAGGATACGATAGAGGATACAATAGGATAGGATAGAGGGTAGGATAGGATAGAGGATAGGGGATTGGATCGGATACAGGATAGGAGACGGTAGAGGATAGGATAGGATAGAGGATAGGATAGGATAGGATAGAGGATAGGATAGGATAGGGGATTGGATAGGATAGAGGATAGGATATGATAGAGGATAGGATATGATAGAGGATAGGATAGGATAGAGGATAGGATAGGATAGATGATAGGATAGGATAGAGGATAGGATAAGATAGAGGATAGGATAGGATAGAGGATAGGATAGGATAGAGGATAGGATAGGACAGAGGATACGATAGGATAGGATAGAGAATAGGATAGGATAGAGGATAGGATAGGATAGAGGATAGGATGGGATAGAGGATAGGATAGGATAGAGGATAGGATAGGATAGAGGATAGGATAGGATAGAGGATAGGATAGGATAGATGATAGGATAGGATAGAGGATAGGATAGGATAGAGGATAGGATAAGATAGAGGATAGGATAGTATAGAGGATAGGATAGGATAGAGGATAGGATAGGATAGAGGATAGGATAGGATAGGATAGAGGATACGATAGGATAGGATAGAGGATAGGATAGGATAGAGGATTGGATAGGATAGAGGATAGGATATGATACAGGATAGGATATGATAGAGGATAGGATAGGATAGAGGATAGGATAGGATAGATGATAGGATAGGATAGAGGATAGGATAATATAGAAGATAGGATAGGATAGAGGATAGGATAGGATAGAGGATAGGATAGGATAGAGGATAGGATAGGATAGAGGATAGGATAGGATAGAAGATAGGATAGGATAGATGATAGGATAGGATAGAGGATAGGATAAGATAGAGGATAAGATAAGATAGAGGATAGGATAGGATAGAGGATAGGATATGATAGAGGATAGGATAGGATAGAGGATAGGATAGGATAGGATAGATGATAAGATAGGTTAGAGGATAGGATAGGATAGAGGATAGGATATGATAGAGGATAGGATAGGATAGAGGATAGGATAGGATAGAGGATAGGATAGGATAGGATAGATGATAAGATAGGATAGAGGATAGGATAGGATAGAGGATAGGATATGATAGAGGATAGGATAGGATAGAGGATAGGATAGGATAGAGGATAGGATAAGATAGAGGATAGGATAGGATAGAGGATAGGATAGGATAGAAGATAGGATAGGATAGATGATAGGATAGGATAGAGGATAGGATAAGATAGAGGATAAGATAAGATAGAGGATAGGATAGGATAGAGGATAGGATATGATAGAGGATAGGATAGGATAGAGGATAGGATAGGATAGGATAGATGATAAGATAGGATAGAGGATAGGATAGGATAGAGGATAGGATATGATAGAGGATAGGATAGGATAGAGGATAGGATAGGATAGAGGATAGGATAAGATAGAGGATAGGATAGGATAGATGATATTATAGGAAAGAGGAAAGGATATGATAGAGGATACGATATTATAGAGGATAGGATAGGATAGAGGATAGGATATTATAAAGGATAGGATAGGATAGAGGATAGGATAGGATAGAGGATAGGATAGGATAGAGGATAGGATAGTATAGAGGATAGGATAGGATAGAGGATAGGATAGGATAGAGGATAGGATACGATAGAGGATACAATAGGATAGGATAGAGGGTAGGATAGGATAGAGGATAGGGGATTGGATCGGATACAGGATAGGAGACGGTAGAGGATAGGATAGGATAGAGGATAGGATAGGATAGGATAGAGGATAGGATAGGATAGGGGATTGGATAGGATAGAGGATAGGATATGATAGAGGATAGGATATGATAGAGGATAGGATAGGATAGAGGATAGGATAGGATAGATGATAGGATAGGATAGAGGATAGGATAAGATAGAGGATAGGATAGGATAGAGGATAGGATAGGATAGAGGATAGGATAGGACAGAGGATACGATAGGATAGGATAGAGAATAGGATAGGATAGAGGATAGGATAGGATAGAGGATAGGATGGGATAGAGGATAGGATAGGTTAGAGGATAGGGTAGGATAGAGGATAGGATAGGATAGAGGATAGGATAGGATAGATGATAGGATAGGATAGAGGATAGGATAGGATAGAGGATAGGATAAGATAGAGGATAGGATAGTATAGAGGATAGGATAGGATAGAGGATAGGATAGGATAGAGGATAGGATAGGATAGGATAGAGGATACGATAGGATAGGATAGAGGATAGGATAGGATAGAGGATTGGATAGGATAGAGGATAGGATATGATACAGGATAGGATATGATAGAGGATAGGATAGGATAGAGGATAGGATAGGATAGATGATAGGATAGGATAGAGGATAGGATAATATAGAGGATAGGATAGGATAGAGGATAGGATAGGATAGAGGATAGGATCGGATAGAGGATAGGATAGGATAGAGGATAGGATAGTGTTGCGGGATCACGATGTACAGTGGGTACAGACGTGTTTGAGGAACCAATAATAGACCACCATGTAATATATGAATAACTATTTAATTAAATGAGAATATATAAAATACTGAACTTCTACACTCGGCATGGCTCAGTCCTCTCTCGCACGCTTCGACAACCACCTCGCGTCTCACACACCCCACTCTTTCTCCTGTCCTTTATGGTGCATTCACATTGATAGTCACTTCGCTACAAATTCCCCTTTGGCTTTCAATGTGAATTCACCTCTTATATTCAACTTGTCTAGGTTTTTCCTTAACTTATTTGCATTTAACGCTTTTGTCATAATATCGGCTTCCATATCCTCGGAGTTTACATGTTCTATTACAATGTTATTCTTCTGTACCTCGTCTTTTATAAAAAAATATTTTCTGTTAATATGTTTTGTTCTATTAGTAACCCTATCCTTGTGAACCCAATCCATGGCTGCTTTACTATCAGTGTTTATTTTAATTGGCGTTCTATTTCCGATATCTGTGCCTAAGCTTTCTAATAACCCTTGAACCCATTTTAATTCTTGCACTCCCTCACACATTGCCATGAGCTCGGCTTCACACGTAGACAGAGCCACTAAATCCTGCTTCTTACTCCTCCATCCTATTATATTGTTCCCTAATTTAACAGTATATCCACTAAATGACTTGGCATCTTTTGTACTGTTCCAACTCGCATCTGTGCTAACGGTTAATACATTACTCTTGGCATCGTATGTTAATCTATAGTCTTTGGTACCCTTTACATATCTAAATATTCTTTTTAATGCGTTCAAATGAATCTGACGCGGATCTTGACTATATTGCGACATCTTACTTATACTATGTACAATATCAGGTCTCGTTGCAATTCCCAGGTACATTAAAGATCCTAACATCTCTTGATATAATAATGAATCTATCTTTGGCGATTCTTCGTATTGGTCTAAATCTTGTTGTACATCTAACGGTGTATTTTCTAATTTGCACTCTGCCATATCGAACTTACGTACTATCTTATCTATATATTCTCGTTGTGATAGTTCTAATCCTACTTTTGTTTCCGTTATATCTACATTTAAAAAACTTTTCTTCACCGTTTCTACGAGATCGACATTCTTTCTTATCTCATTAATATTACTTTCTATTATCTGATTGTCCGTTCCTACGACTAGGAAATCGTCTACATATACTCCTATCAGTAACAGTCTATTGTTCTCTTTCTTCACATATACGCACGGATCTTCTTTTATCTTTTCTAACCCTACCTTTTCCATTATCTCGTTTAACTTCTTGTTCTAATAAAATCCAGACTGAGGCAGTCCATAGATGCTTTTTATTAATTTACATTTTTCATTTTTTTTATTGTTGAATCCTGGCGGTTGTTCCATGTATACATCTTCTTTCAAGTCGCTGTATAAATATGCCGCTTTCACGTCATATTGTTTTATTCTCATTTTGTATGTGCTCGCTATCGATAGTAATGTTCTTATCGTTTGCATTTTAATAACAGGTGCGAATGATTCCTCGTAATTCGTCCCTTGCCGTTGTTGGCATCCCATTGCCACTAATCTGGCTTTGTATCGCACGCTGTTCTCTCCTATATGTTTCTTGTTGTAAATCCACTTTGATTTTATAACCTTCATCTCAGGTCTTCGTGGTACTAGCCTCCACACTTCTCGTTTTCCCATGCAGTCTAATTCTTCCTTCATTGCTTCTTCCCATCTATCAGCCTCTGAAGATTGCAACGCCTCCTGCAGGTTCTTTGGTATTAGTTCACTCACTGCTATGTTGACTTGTTGACACTTGTTCTTGATCCTCTCTGATCTTCTCACTCCTTGTTCTAATAATCTTTCTTCTTGTTGTTGTCTATTTCTTCCGTGTTCTTCTTCTATTTCTTTTGCCTTCCTTCTTGGTTTAGGTACTATTGGTGGTTGCTCTATATTTGTTTCTTTTTCAACCCCTTCTTCAGGACAATCGTCTTGTTCTGTATCCTTCCCTGTTCCTTCATTGCCTTCAATCTGTGTTTCTTCTACCTCTCTTTCTTTCTCTTCGTGTTTGTTCCCCTCAAGTATATCTATATAAGTAATATTACTGAGCCCATTCGACATTTCAATACCTTTTCTATTTTCCATGATTAATACCCCTTTCTCATTTTCATTAAATTTTACATTTCTTGCTTCTACTATCTTCCTTTGTTCAGCGTCATATATTCTATAAGATCTGCTTCCTTCAGAGTATCCTACAAATATTCCCTTCCTTGCCTTCGGCTTTAATTTGTGCCGTAAATTTTTCGGTATATAATAATAGGCGACACTTCCAAATATCTTGATGTATGAAACCGTTGGCTTCCATCCTGACCACAGTTCTATCGGTGTTTTTTCACCCCTCTCTCTACACAAGGTTACGTTCTTTAGAAAAGCGGCTGTCTTTATCGCTTCAGCCCAGAACTCCTCAGGCAACCCTGCATCCAGCAGCATCGTTCTAGCTTTATCCAATAGGGTTCTATTTGTTCTTTCAGCTATCCCGTTGCTCGCTGGATTATATGGCACCGTTGACTGCTGCTGAATTCCCTTGTCTGTACACAACTTGCTAAACTTACTATTAATAAACTCCCTGCCATTGTCCGACCTAATCCTTTTTATTTTTTTATTCAATTGGTTCTCATATTTTGTAAGATATTCAAGAAAACATTGAAATGTTTCCTCCTTGCTTTTGAGTAAATATATACATATATATCTAGAGTAATCGTCTACCAATACATAAATATATCTGTTGCCACCTATTGAATCCACGCGCATCGGCCCACACAAATCCATGTGGATCAGTTCTAACGGCTCTCTTGTCACAATATTTTTTACAGGATAAAACGGTTTTTGTGCCATCTTTCCCATCACACATGCTTCACACCAGCCTAAAGATTCAGGACGATACTCAAGGTCCCTGACGATTTCTTTCCTTTTCATATAGTCTAAATAATTTTCACATACATGCCCAAGCCTTCTATGCCATAACATTTTTCCATGATGCGCTAACCTACTGCATTTACCTATGCCAGTATCTATATCTACACCTGATCTATTCTGCTTACACATACTCTCATTCTGTGTACATTCCTTAACACTCGCATCTGCCAACATTGCGTTCCCTTCCTGTACAGCAGTTTCTAATATAAAAATACCATCCTGTTCAAAAGCTTCTGCAATTTGTTCACCATATATCCCAATTATTTTTGCAACACCCTCAGCAAATACTACTTTATGTCCATATTCATTTAACTGACTAACAGATAATAGGTTAGAACGCAATGTAGGCACGTATAGCACGTTTCTAATACAAATAGTGTTTTCTTTGTCACCGCTACATACTTTCACCTTTACATCTCCTTTCGCTAGAGATTCTATGCTTCTACTTTCATCTGCTAACCATATCTTAACCTTATATTCTATCACATTTATCATATTCTCTTTACATGCTGACATATGCGCAGTCGAACCGGAGTCTATTGTCCATATTTGTCTATTATCACTCTTTCGCACACCTTTTCCACTTGTCACTAGGAAATTATATTCACTTTTGTCGCACTTCACCATACTGCTTTGTTCTTCCCTCTGCTGCGGTCTTCTGTAACTATTTTGATAGCTGTTGTGTCCCTGGTAGTGATGATTTCCTGGCCTTCTATTTGGTGGTTTTGCTGACGTCATATCTTTCCTATGATAGCAATCTCTCGCTATGTGGTTACTCCTCCCACATATATAGCACGCCCCACGCTTTCCTCTGTTGACTGGATGTCGTGTTACCTTGTAAGCGTTCTCCGTCTTCCATGCTTCGTTTCTACCATGTGTACCGTTCTGATTCTGTCGGCTTTCTTCTTCCGTTAGTATACGTTTAATATCATCTATATTGACATCCTTTTGTGTTCTCAACACTGCTGCAGTTCTCTCGTACCTAGGATGGATTCCTCTAATCATATGGTAGCTTACCTCACGTGGGTCAAATGGAGAACCTATTTTGGCGCTTTTGGATGCGATATTCCTCGTTCTTGTAACATATTCCATAACAGATTCGTTCGCATCCATTCGTATATTCTTTAATTCCAGTCCAATTTCAATTTTCTTGTCTTGTATATTACCTTCGTGTAGTCTTCTTAGTTCATCCCAAACATTTTTTGCCTTGGATTCCTCTAAAAATTGACCTGCTTGCTCGTCCGACAGTGTAACAATTATCAGTCCAAATGCTTCGTCATTTTTAGATTCCCATATCTGTCTTGCTTTCCCTTGAGCCGATTCCAGATCGTTCGACACTGGTGGTTCGTTACCTTCGATTACTTCTTTAAATACTTTTCTCGCTCGTAAAACTGCACGTACTTTTAACGCCCATACATGGTAGTTCTTTTCAGTTAATTTGTCTATATTTTTGCTTGATACGCTTAACTCAGCCATGGTTATTTCTATGGTTCTCGACACGTGCCTATTCTAACCTCTAATTCACACGTGTACACCGACAAACCACGCTCTGCTACCATAAGTGTTGCGGGATCACGATGTACAGTGGGTACAGACGTGTTTGAGGAACCAATAATAGACCACCATGTAATATATGAATAACTATTTAATTAAAGGAGAATATATAAAATACTGAACTTCTACACTCGGCATGGCTCAGTCCTCTCTCGCACGCTTCGACAACCACCTCGCGTCTCACACACCCCACTCTTTCTCCTATCCTTTATGGTGCATTCACATTGATAGTCACTACGCTACAGATAGGATAGATGATAGGATAGGATAGAGGATTGGATAAGATGGAGCATAGGATAGGATAGAGGATTGGATAAGATGGAGCATAGGATAGGATAGAGGATAGTATAGGGGATTGGATAGGATAGAGGATAGGATAGGATAGAGGATACGATATGATAGGATAGAGGATAGGATAGGATAGGAAAGAGGATAGGATAGGATAGAGGATAGGATAGGAAAGAGGATAGGATAGGATAGAGGATAGGATAGGATAGAGGATAGGATAGGATAGAGGATAGGATACGATAGAGGATAGGATAGGATAGAGGATAGGATAGGATAGAGGATGGGATGGGATAGAGGATAGGATAGGATAGAGGATAGGATAGGATAGGATAGAGGATACGATAGGATAGGATAGAGGATAGGATAGGATAGAGGATTGGATAGGATAGAGGATAGGATATGATAGAGGATAGGATAGGATAGAGGATAGGATAGGATAGATGATAGGATAGGCTAGAGGATAGGATAAGATAGAGGATAGGATAGGATAGAGGATTGGATAGGACAGAGGACTGGATAGGATAGAGGATAGGATATGATAGAGGATAGGATATGATAGAGGATAGGATAGGATAGAGGATAGGATAGGATAGATGATAGGATAGGATAGAGGATAGGATAAGATAGAGGATAGGATAGGATAGAGGATAGGATAGGATAGAGGATAGGATCGGATAGAGGATAGGATAGGGGATTGGATAGAATAAAGGATAGGATAGGATAGAGGATAGGATAGAGGATAGGATAAGATAGAGGATAAGATAGGATAGAGTATAGGATAGGATAGAGGGTAGGATATGATAGAGGATAGGATAGGATAGAGGATAGGATAGGATAGATGATAGGATAGGATAGAGGATAGGATAGGATAGGATAGAGGATAGGATAGGATAGAGGATAGGATAGGATAGAGGATAGGATAGGATAGAGGATAGGATATGATAGAGGATAGGATAGGATAGAAGATAGGATAGGATAGATGATAGAATAGGATAGAGGATAGGATAGGATAGAGGATAGGATCGGATAGAGGATAGGATAGGGGATTGGATAGAATAAAGGATAGGATAGGATAGAGGATAGGATAGAGGATAGGATAAGATAGAGGATAAGATAAGATAGAGGATAGGATAGGATAGAGGATAGGATATGATAGAGGATAGGATAGGATAGAGGATAGGATAGGATAGGATAGATGATAGGATAGGATAGAGGATAGGATAAGATAGAGGATAGGATAGGATAGATGATATTATAAGAAAGAGGAAAGGATATGATAGAGGATACGATATTATAGAGGATAGGATAGGATAGAGGATAGGATATTATAAAGGATAGGATTGGATAGAGGATAGGATAGGATAGAGGATAGGATAGGATAGAGGATAGGATAGGACAGAGGATTGGATAGGATAGAGGATAGGATATGATAGAGGATAGGATATGATAGAGGATAGGATAGGATAGAGGATAGGATAGGATAGATGATAGGATAGGATAGAGGATAGGATAAGATAGAGGATAGGATAGGATAGAGGATAGGATAGGATAGAGGATAGGATCGGATAGAGGATAGGATAGGGGATTGGATAGAATAAAGGATAGGATAGGATAGAGGATAGGATAGAGGATAGGATAAGATAGAGGATAAGATAGGATAGAGTATAGGATAGGATAGAGGGTAGGATATGATAGAGGATAGGATAGGATAGAGGATAGGATAGGATAGATGATAGGATAGGATAGAGGATAGGATAGGATAGGATAGAGGATAGGATAGGATAGAGGATAGGATAGGATAGAGGATAGGATAGGATAGAGGATAGGATATGATAGAGGATAGGATAGGATAGAAGATAGGATAGGATAGATGATAGAATAGGATAGAGGATAGGATAGGATAGAGGATAGGATCGGATAGAGGATAGGATAGGGGATTGGATAGAATAAAGGATAGGATAGGATAGAGGATAGGATAGAGGATATGATAAGATAGAGGATAAGATAAGATAGAGGATAGGATAGGATAGAGGATAGGATATGATAGAGGATAGGATAGGATAGAGGATAGGATAGGATAGGATAGATGATAGGATAGGATAGAGGATAGGATAAGATAGAGGATAGGATAGGATAGATGATATTATAAGAAAGAGGAAAGGATATGATAGAGGATACGATATTATAGAGGATAGGATAGGATAGAGGATAGGATATTATAAAGGATACGATTGGATAGAGGATAGGATAGGATAGAGGATAGGATAGGATAGAGGATAGGATAGGATAGAGGATAGGATAGTATAGAGGATAGGATTTGATAGAGGATAGGATAGGATAGAGGATAGGATAGGATAGGATAGAGGATACGATAGGATAGGATAGAGGATTGGATAGGATAGAGGATAGGATATGATAGAGGATAGGATATGATAGAGGATAGGATAGGATAGAGGATAGGATAGGGTAGATGATAGGATAGGCTAGAGGATAGGATAAGATAGAGGATAGGATAGGATAGAGGATTGGATAGGACAGAGGATTGGATAGGATAGAGGATAGGATATGATAGAGGATAGGATATGATAGAGGATAGGATAGGATAGAGGATAGGATAGGATAGAGGATAGGATAAGATAGAGGATAGGATAGGATAGAGGATAGGATAGGATAGAGGATAGGATCGGATAGAGGATAGGATAGGGTATTGGATAGAATAAAGGATAGGATAGGATAGAGGATAGGATAGAGGATAGGATAGAGGATAGGATAAGATAGAGGATAAGATAGGATAGAGTATAGGATAGGATAGAGGGTAGGATATGATAGAGGATAGGATAGGATAGAGGATAGGATAGGATAGATGATAGGATAGGATAGAGGATAGGATAGGATAGGATAGAGGATAGGATAGGATAGAGGATAGGATAGGATAGAGGATAGGATAGGATAGAGGATAGGATATGATAGAGGATAGGATAGGATAGAAGATAGGATAGGATAGATGATAGAATAGGATAGAGGATAGGATAAGATAGAGGATAAGATAAGATAGAGGATAGGATAGGATAGAGGATAGGATATGATAGAGGATAGGATAGGATAGAGGATAGGATAGGATAGGATAGATGATAGGATAGGATAGAGGATAGGATAAGATAGAGGATAGGATAGGATAGATGATATTATAAGAAAGAGGAAAGGATATGATAGAGGATACGATATTATAGAGGATAGGATAGGATAGAGGATAGGATAGGATAGATGATATTATAAGAAAGAGGAAAGGATATGATAGAGGATACGATATTATAGAGGATAGGATAGGATAGAGGATAGGATATTATAAAGGATAGGATTGGATAGAGGATAGGATAGGATAGAGGATAGGATAGGATAGAGGATAGGATAGGACAGAGGATTGGATAGGATAGAGGATAGGATATGATAGAGGATAGGATATGATAGAGGATAGGATAGGATAGAGGATAGGATAGGATAGATGATAGGATAGGATAGAGGATAGGATAAGATAGAGGATAGGATAGGATAGAGGATAGGATAGGATAGAGGATAGGATCGGATAGAGGATAGGATAGGGGATTGGATAGAATAAAGGATAGGATAGGATAGAGGATAGGATAGAGGATAGGATAAGATAGAGGATAAGATAGGATAGAGTATAGGATAGGATAGAGGGTAGGATATGATAGAGGATAGGATAGGATAGAGGATAGGATAGGATAGATGATAGGATAGGATAGAGGATAGGATAGGATAGGATAGAGGATAGGATAGGATAGAGGATAGGATAGGATAGAGGATAGGATAGGATAGAGGATAGGATATGATAGAGGATAGGATAGGATAGAAGATAGGATAGGATAGATGATAGAATAGGATAGAGGATAGGATAGGATAGAGGATAGGATCGGATAGAGGATAGGATAGGGGATTGGATAGAATAAAGGATAGGATAGGATAGAGGATAGGATAGAGGATATGATAAGATAGAGGATAAGATAAGATAGAGGATAGGATAGGATAGAGGATAGGATATGATAGAGGATAGGATAGGATAGAGGATAGGATAGGATAGGATAGATGATAGGATAGGATAGAGGATAGGATAAGATAGAGGATAGGATAGGATAGATGATATTATAAGAAAGAGGAAAGGATATGATAGAGGATACGATATTATAGAGGATAGGATAGGATAGAGGATAGGATATTATAAAGGATACGATTGGATAGAGGATAGGATAGGATAGAGGATAGGATAGGATAGAGGATAGGATAGGATAGAGGATAGGATAGGATAGGATAGATGATAGGATAGGATAGAGGATAGGATATGATAGAGGATAGGATAGGATAGAGGATAGGATAGGATAGGATAGATGATAGGATAGGATAGAGGATAGGATAAGATAGAGGATAGGATAGGATAGATGATATTATAAGAAAGAGGAAAGGATATGATAGAGGATACGATATTATAGAGGATAGGATAGGATAGAGGATAGGATATTATAAAGGATAGGATTGGATAGAGGATAGGATAGGATAGAGGATAGGATAGGATAGAGGATAGGATAGGACAGAGGATTGGATAGGATAGAGGATAGGATAGGATAGAGGATAGGATAGAGGATAGGATAAGATAGAGGATAAGATAAGATAGAGGATAGGATAGGATAGAGGATAGGATATGATAGAGGATAGGATAGGATAGAGGATAGGATAGGATAGGATAGATGATAGGATAGGATAGAGGATAGGATAAGATAGAGGATAGGATAGGATAGATGATATTATAAGAAAGAGGAAAGGATATGATAGAGGATACGATATTATAGAGGATAGGATAGGATAGAGGATAGGATATTATAAAGGATAGGATTGGATAGAGGATAGGATAGGATAGAGGATAGGATAGGATAGAGGATAGGATAGGACAGAGGATTGGATAGGATAGAGGATAGGATATGATAGAGGATAGGATATGATAGAGGATAGGATAGGATAGAGGATAGGATAGGATAGATGATAGGATAGGATAGAGGATAGGATAAGATAGAGGATAGGATAGGATAGAGGATAGGATAGGATAGAGGATAGGATCGGATAGAGGATAGGATAGGGGATTGGATAGAATAAAGGATAGGATAGGATAGAGGATAGGATAGAGGATAGGATAAGATAGAGGATAAGATAGGATAGAGTATAGGATAGGATAGAGGGTAGGATATGATAGAGGATAGGATAGGATAGAGGATAGGATAGGATAGATGATAGGATAGGATAGAGGATAGGATAGGATAGGATAGAGGATAGGATAGGATAGAGGATAGGATAGGATAGAGGATAGGATAGGATAGAGGATAGGATATGATAGAGGATAGGATAGGATAGAAGATAGGATAGGATAGATGATAGAATAGGATAGAGGATAGGATAGGATAGAGGATAGGATCGGATAGAGGATAGGATAGGGGATTGGATAGAATAAAGGATAGGATAGGATAGAGGATAGGATAGAGGATATGATAAGATAGAGGATAAGATAAGATAGAGGATAGGATAGGATAGAGGATAGGATATGATAGAGGATAGGATAGGATAGAGGATAGGATAGGATAGGATAGATGATAGGATAGGATAGAGGATAGGATAAGATAGAGGATAGGATAGGATAGATGATATTATAAGAAAGAGGAAAGGATATGATAGAGGATACGATATTATAGAGGATAGGATAGGATAGAGGATAGGATATTATAAAGGATACGATTGGATAGAGGATAGGATAGGATAGAGGATAGGATAGGATAGAGGATAGGATAGGATAGAGGATAGGATAGTATAGAGGATAGGATTTGATAGAGGATAGGATAGGATAGAGGATAGGATAGGATAGGATAGAGGATACGATAGGATAGGATAGAGGATTGGATAGGATAGAGGATAGGATATGATAGAGGATAGGATATGATAGAGGATAGGATAGGATAGAGGATAGGATAGGGTAGATGATAGGATAGGCTAGAGGATAGGATAAGATAGAGGATAGGATAGGATAGAGGATTGGATAGGACAGAGGATTGGATAGGATAGAGGATAGGATATGATAGAGGACAGGATATGATAGAGGATAGGATAGGATAGAGGATAGGATAGGATAGAGGATAGGATAAGATAGAGGATAGGATAGGATAGAGGATAGGATAGGATAGAGGATAGGATCGGATAGAGGATAGGATAGGGTATTGGATAGAATAAAGGATAGGATAGGATAGAGGATAGGATAGAGGATAGGATAGAGGATAGGATAAGATAGAGGATAAGATAGGATAGAGTATAGGATAGGATAGAGGGTAGGATATGATAGAGGATAGGATAGGATAGAGGATAGGATAGGATAGATGATAGGATAGGATAGAGGATAGGATAGGATAGGATAGAGGATAGGATAGGATAGAGGATAGGATAGGATAGAGGATAGGATAGGATAGAGGATAGGATATGATAGAGGATAGGATAGGATAGAAGATAGGATAGGATAGATGATAGAATAGGATAGAGGATAGGATAAGATAGAGGATAAGATAAGATAGAGGATAGGATAGGATAGAGGATAGGATATGATAGAGGATAGGATAGGATAGAGGATAGGATAGGATAGGATAGATGATAGGATAGGATAGAGGATAGGATAAGATAGAGGATAGGATAGGATAGATGATATTATAAGAAAGAGGAAAGGATATGATAGAGGATACGATATTATAGAGGATAGGATAGGATAGAGGATAGGATATTATAAAGGATAGGATTGGATAGAGGATAGGATAGGATAGAGGATAGGATAGGATAGAGGATAGGATAGTATAGAGGATAGGATAGGATAGAGGATAGGATAGGATACAGGATAGGATACGATAGAGGATACGATAGGATAGGATAGAGGGTAGGATAGGATAGAGGATAGGATAGGATAGAGGATACGATAGGATAGGATTGAGAATAGGATAGGATAGAGGATAGGACAGGACAGAGGATTGGATAGGATAGAGGATACGATAGGATAGAGGATACGATAGGAATGAGGATAGGATAGAGAATAGGATAGAGGATAGGATAAGATAGAGGATAAGATAGGATAGAGTATAGGATAGGATAGAGGATAGGATAGGATAGAGGATACGATAGGATAGGATAGAGGATAGGATAGGATAGAGGATACGATAGGATAGGATAGAGGATAGGATAGGATAGAGGATTGGATAGGATAGAGGATAGGATATGATAGAGGATAGGATATGATAGAGGATAGGATAGGATAGAGGATAGGATAGGATAGATGATAGGATAGGATAGAGGATAGGATAAGATAGAGGATAGGATAAGATAGAGGATATTATAGGATAGAGGATAGGATCGGATAGAGGATAGGATAGGGGATTGGATAGAATAAAGGATAGGATAGGATAGTGGATAGGATAGAGGATAGGATAAGATAGAGGATAAGATAGGATAGAGTATAGGATAGGATAGAGGATAGGATATGATAGAGGATAGGATAGGATAGAGGATAGGATATGATAGAGGATAGGATAGGATAGAAGATAGGATAGGATAGATGATAGGATAGGATATAGGATAGGATACGATAGAGGATAAGATAGGATAGAGGATAGGATAGGATAGAGGATAGGATATGATAGAGGATAGGATAGGATAGAGGATAGGATAGGATAGGATAGATGATAGGATAGGATAGAGGATAGGATAGGATAGAGGATAGGATATTATAAAGGATAGGATAGGATAGAGGATTGGATAGGATAGAGGATAGGATAGGATAGAGGATAGGATAGTATAGAGGAGAGGATAAGATAGAGGATAGGATAGGATAGGATAGAGGATAGGATAGGATAGGATAGAGGATAGGATAGGATAGAGGATAGGATAGTATACAGAATAGGATAGGATAGATGATAGGATAGGGTAAAGGATAGGATTGGTTATAGGATAGGATAGGATAGTGGATAGGATAGGATGGATGATAGTATAGAGGATAGAATAAAGTAATGGATGGGATAGAGAATATTATAGCATAGAGGATAGGATAGGATAGAGGATAGGATAGGATAGAGGATAGGATAGGATAGAGGATAGGATAGGATAGAGGATAGGATAGGATAAAGGATAGGATAGGATAGAGGATAGGATAGGATAGAGGATAAGATAGGATAAGGATAGGATAGAGGATAGGATAGGATAGAAGATAGGATAGGATAGAGGATAGGATAGGATAGAGGATAGGATAGGATAGAGGATAGGATAGGATAGAGGATAAGATAGGATAGAGGATAGGATAGAGGATAGGATAGGATAGAGGATAGGATAGGATAGAGGATAGGATAGGATAGAGGATAGGATAGTATAGAGGATAGTATAGGATAGAGTATAGGATAGGATAGAGGAGAGGATAGGATAGAGGATAGGATAGGATAGAGGATAGGATATGATAGAGGAGAGGATTGGATAGACGATAGGATAGGATAGAGGATAGGATAGGATAGAGGATAGGATAGGATAGAGGATCGGATAGCATAGAGGATAGGATAGGATAGTGGATAGTATAGGATAGAGGATAGGATAGGATAGAGGATAGGATAGGGTAGAGGATAGGATAGGATAGATTATAGGATAGGATAGAGGATAGGATGGGATAGAGGATAGGATAGGATAGAGGATAGGATAGGATAGAGGATTGGATAGGATATAGGATAGGATAGGATAGAGGAGAGGATAGGATAGAGGATAGGACAGGATAGAGGATAGGATAGGATAGAGGATAGGATAGGATAGAGGATAGGATAGGATAGAGGATAGGATAGGATAGAGGATAGGATAGGATAGAGGATAGAATAGGATAGAGGATAGGATAGGATAGAGGATAGGATAGGATAGAGGATAGGATAGGATAGTGGATAGGATAGGATAGAGGATCGGATAGGATAGAGGATAGGATAGGATAGTGGATAGTATAGGATAGAGGATAGGATAGGATAGACGGTAGGATAGGATAGGATAGAGGATAGGATAGGATAGAGGATAGGATAGGATAGAGGATAGAATAGGATAGAGGATAGGATAGGATAGAGGATAGGATAGGGTAGAGGATAGGATAGGATAGAGGATAGGATAGGATAGACGATAGGATAGGATATAGGATAGGATAGGATAGAGGAGAGGATAGGATAGAGGATAGGATCGGATAGAGGATAGGATAGGATAGAGGATAAGATCGGATAGAGGATAAGATCGGATAGAGGATAGGATAGGGGATTGGATAGGATAGAGGATAGGATAGGATAGAGGATAGGATAGGATAGAGGATAGGATAGGATAGAGGATAGGATAGGATAGAGGATAGGATAGGATAGAGGATAGGATAGGATAGAGGATAGGATAGGATAGAGGATAGGATAGGATAGAGGATAGGATAGGATAGAGGATAGGATAGGATAGAGGATAGGATAGGGGATTGGATAGGATAGAGGATAGGATAGGACAGATGATATTATAGGAATGAGGATATGATATGATAGAGGATAGTATAGGATAGAGGATAGGATAGGATAGAGGATAGGATAGGATAGAGGATAGGATAGGATAGAGGATAGGTTAGGATAGAGGATAGGATAGTATAGGGGATAGGATATAATAGAGGATAGGATAGGATAGAGGATAGGATACGATAGAGGATACGATAGGATAGGATAGAGGATAGGATAGGATAGAGGATAGAATAGGATAGAGGATAGGATAGGATAGAGGATAGGATACGATAGAGGATACGATAGGATAGGATAGAGGGTAGGATAGGATAGAGGATAGGATAGGATAGAGGATAGGATAGGATAGAGGATAGCATAGGATAGAGGATAGGATAGGATAGAGGATAGGATAGGATAGAGGATAGCATAGGATAGAGGATAGGATAGGATAGGATAGAGGATAGGATAGTATAGAGGATAGGATAGGATAGAGGATAGGATAGGATGGAGGATAGGATAGGATAGGATAGAGGATAGGATAGTATAGAGGGTAGGATAGGATAGAGGATAGGATAGGATAGAGGATAGGAGAGGATAGAGGATAGGATAGGATAGAGGATAGGATAGGATAGAGGATAGGATAGGATAGAGGATAGGATAGGATAGAGGATAGGATAGTTTAGAGGATAGGATAAGATAGAGGATATGATAGGATAGTTGATAGGATAGGATAGAGGATAGGATATGATAGAGGATAGGATAGGATAGAGGATAGGATATGATAGAGGATAGGATAGCATAGAGGATAGGATAGGATAGAGGATCGGATAGGATAGAGGATAGGATAGGATAGTGGATAGTATAGGATAGAGGATAGGATAGGATAGAAGATAGGATAGGATAGAGGATAGGATAGGATAGAGGATAGGATAGGATAGAGGATAGGATAGGATAGAGGATAAGATAGGATAGAGGATAGGATAGAGGATAGGATAGGATAGAGGATAGGATAGGATAGAGGATAGGATAGGATAGAGGATAGGATAGGATAGAGGATAGGATAGTATAGAGGATAGGATAGGATAGAGGATAGGATAGGATAGAGGATAGAATAGGATAGAGGATAGGATAGGATAGAGGATAGGATAGGGTAGAGGATAGGATAGGATAGAGGATAGGATAGGATAGACGATAGGATAGGATATAGGATAGGATAGGATAGAGGAGAGGATAGGATAGAGGATAGGATAGGATAGTGGATAGTATAGGATAGAGGATAGGATAGGATAGACGGTAGGATAGGATAGGATAGAGGATAGGATAGGATAGAGGATAGGATAGGATAGAGGATAGAATAGGATAGAGGATAGGATAGGATAGAGGATAGGATAGGGTAGAGGATAGGATAGGATAGAGGATAGGATAGGATAGACGATAGGATAGGATATAGGATAGGATAGGATAGAGGAGAGGATAGGATAGAGGATAGGATCGGATAGAGGATAGGATAGGATAGAGGATAAGATCGGATAGAGGATAAGATCGGATAGAGGATAGGATAGGGGATTGGATAGGATAGAGGATAGGATAGGATAGAGGATAGGATAGGATAGAGGATAGGATAGGATAGAGGATAGGATAGGATAGAGGATAGGATAGGATAGAGGATAGGATAGGATAGAGGATAGGATAGGATAGAGGATAGGATAGGATAGAGGATAGGATAGGATAGAGCATAGGATACGATAGAGGATAGGATAGGGGATTGGATAGGATAGAGGATAGGATAGGACAGATGATATTATAGGAATGAGGATATGATATGATAGATGATAGTATAGGATAGAGGATAGGATAGGATAGAGGATAGGATAGGATAGAGGATAGGATAGGATAGAGGATAGGTTAGGATAGAGGATAGGATAGTATAGGGGATAGGATATAATAGAGGATAGGATAGGATAGAGGATAGGATACGATAGAGGATACGATAGGATAGGATAGAGGATAGGATAGGATAGAGGATAGAATAGGATAGAGGATAGGATAGGATAGAGGATAGGATACGATAGAGGATACGATAGGATAGGATAGAGGGTAGGATAGGATAGAGGATAGGATAGGATAGAGGATAGGATAGGATAGAGGATAGCATAGGATAGAGGATAGGATAGGATAGAGGATAAGATAGGATAGAGGATAGGATAGAGGATAGGATAGGATAGAGGATAGGATAGGATAGAGGATAGGATAGGATAGAGGATAGGATAGTATAGAGGATAGTATAGGATAGAGGATAGGATAGGATAGAGGAGAGGATAGGATAGAGGATAGGATAGGATAGAGGATAGGATATGATAGAGGATAGGATAGGATAGACGATAGGATAGGATAGAGGATAGGATAGGATAGAGGATAGGATAGGATAGAGGATCGGATAGCATAGAGGATAGGATAGGATAGTGGATAGTATAGGATAGAGGATAGGATAGGATAGAGGATAGGATAGGATAGAGGATAGGATAGGATAGATTATAGGATAGGATAGAGGATAGGATAGGATAGAGGATAGGATAGGATAGAGGATAGGATAGGATAGAGGATAGGATAGGATATAGGATAGGATAGGATAGAGGAGAGGATAGGATAGAGGATAGGACAGGATAGAGGATAGGATAGGATAGAGGATAGGATAGGATAGAGGATAGGATAGGATAGAGGATAGGATAGGATAGAGGATAGGATAGGATAGAGGATAGAATAGGATAGAGGATAGAATAGGATAGAGGATAGGATAGGATAGAGGATAGGATAGGATAGTGGATAGGATAGGATAGAGGATCGGATAGGATAGAGGATAGGATAGGATAGTGGATAGTATAGGATAGAGGATAGGATAGGATAGACGGTAGGATAGGATAGGATAGAGGATAGGATAGGATAGAGGATAGGATAGGATAGAGGATAGAATAGGATAGAGGATAGGATAGGATAGAGGATAGGATAGGGTAGAGGATAGGATAGGATAGAGGATAGGATAGGATAGACGATAGGATAGGATATAGGATAGGATAGGATAGAGGAGAGGATAGGATAGAGGATAGGATCGGATAGAGGATAGGATAGGATAGAGGATAAGATCGGATAGAGGATAAGATCGGATAGAGGATAGGATAGGGGATTGGATAGGATAGAGGATAGGATAGGATAGAGGATAGGATAGGATAGAGGATAGGATGCGATAGATGATACGAAAGGATAGGATAGAGGGTAGGATAGGATAGAGGATAGGATAGGATAGAGGATAGGAGAGGATAGAGGATAGGATATGATAGTGGATAGGATAGGATAGAGGATAGGATAGGATAGAGGATAGGATAGTATAGAGGAAAGGATAGGATAGGGTAGAGGATAGGATAGGATAGGATAGAGGATAGGATACGATAGAGGATACGATAGGATAGGATAGAGGATAGGATACGATAGAGGATAGGATAGGATAGAGGATAGGATAGAGGATAGGATAGTATAGAGGATAGGATAGGATAGAGGATAGGATAAGATAGAGGATAGGATCGGATAGAGGATAGGATAGGATAGAGGATAAGATCGGATAGAGGATAAGATCGGATAGAGGATAGGATAGGGGATTGGATAGGATAGAGGATAGGATAGGATAGAGGATAGGATAGGATAGAGGATAGGATAGGATAGAGGATAGGATAGGATAGAGGATAGGATAGGATAGAGGATAGGATAGGATAGAGGATAGGATAGGATAGAGGATAGGATAGGATAGAGGATAGGATAGGATAGAGGATAGGATAGGATAGAGGATAGGATAGGATAGAGCATAGGATACGATAGAGGATAGGATAGGGGATTGGATAGGATAGAGGATAGGATAGGACAGATGATATTATAGGAATGAGGATATGATATGATAGAGGATAGTATAGGATATAGGATAGGATAGGATAGAGGATAGGATAGGATAGAGGATAGGATAGGATAGAGGATAGGTTAGGATAGAGGATAGGATAGTATAGGGGATAGGATATAATAGAGGATAGGATAGGATAGAGGATAGGATGCGATAGAGGATACGATAGGATAGGATAGAGGATAGGATAGGATAGAGGATAGAATAGGATAGAGGATAGGATAGGATAGAGGATAGGATACGATAGAGGATACGATAGGATAGGATAGAGGGTAGGATAGGATAGAGGATAGGATAGGATAGAGGATAGGATAGGATAGAGGATAGCATAGGATAGAGGATAGGATAGGATAGGATAGGATAGAGGATAGGATAGTATAGAGGATAGGATAGGATAGAGGATAGGATAGGATAGAGGATAGGATAGGATAGAGGATAGGATGCGATAGAGGATACGAAAGGATAGGATAGAGGGTAGGATAGGATAGAGGATAGGATAGGATAGAGGATAGGAGAGGATAGAGGATAGGATATGATAGAGGATAGGATAGTTTAGAGGATAGGATAAGATAGAGGATATGATAGGATAGACGATAGGATAGGATAGAGGATAGGATATGATAGAGGATAGGATAGGATAGAGGATAGGATAGGATAGAGGATAGCATAGGATAGAGGATAGGATAGGATAGGATGGAGGATAGGATAGTATAGAGGATAGGATAGGATAGAGGATAGGATAGGATGGAGGATAGGATAGGATAGGATAGAGGATAGGATAGTATAGAGGGTAGGATAGGATAGAGGATAGGATAGGATAGAGGATAGGAGAGGATAGAGGATAGGATATGATAGAGGATAGGATAGGATAGAGGATAGGATAGGATAGAGGATAGGATAGTTTAGAGGATAGGATAAGATAGAGGATATGATAGGATAGTTGATAGGATAGGATAGAGGATAGGATATGATAGAGGATAGGATAGGATAGAGGATAGGATATGATAGAGGATAGGATAGCATAGAGAATAGGATAGGATAGAGGATATGATAGGATAGAGGATAGGATAGTATAGAGGATAGGATAAGATAGAGGATACGATAGGATAGATTATATTATAGAAAAGAGGAAAGGATATGATAGAGGATACGATATTGTAGAGGATAGGATAGGATAGAGGATAGGATAGGATAGGGGATAGGATAGGATACAGGATAGGATATGATAGAGGATAGGATAGGATAGAGGATAGGATAGTATAGAGGATAGGATAGGATAGAGGATAGGTTAGGATAGAGGATAGGATAGGATAGAGGATAGGATGCGATAGAGGATACGAAAGGATAGGATAGAGGGTAGGATAGGATAGAGGATAGGATAGGATAGAGGATAGGAGAGGATAGAGGATAGGATATGATAGAGGATAGGATAGTTTAGAGGATAGGATAAGATAGAGGATATGATAGGATAGACGATAGGATAGGATAGAGGATAGGATATGATAGAGGATAGGATAGGATAGAGGATAGGATAGGATGGAGGATAGGATAGGATAGGATAGAGGATAGGATAGTATAGAGGGTAGGATAGGATAGAGGATAGGATAGGATAGAGGATAGGAGAGGATAGAGGATAGGATATGATAGAGGATAGGATAGGATAGAGGATAGGATAGGATAGAGGATAGGATAGTTTAGAGGATAGGATAAGATAGAGGATATGACAGGATAGTTGATAGGATAGGATAGAGGATAGGATAGGATAGAGGATAGGATAGGATGGAGGATAGGATAGGATAGGATAGAGGATAGGATAGTATAGAGGGTAGGATAGGATAGAGGATAGGATAGGATAGAGGATAGGAGAGGATAGAGGATAGGATATGATAGAGGATAGGATAGGATAGAGGATAGGATAGGATAGAGGATAGGATAGTTTAGAGGATAGGATAAGATAGAGGATATGATAGGATAGTTGATAGGATAGGATAGAGGATAGGATATGATAGAGGATAGGATAGGATAGAGGATAGGATATGATAGAGGATAGGATAGCATAGAGGATAGGATAGGATAGAGGATATGATAGGGTAGAGGATAGGATAGTATAGAGGATAGGATAAGATATTGGATACGATAGGATAGATTATATTATAGAAAAGAGGAAAGGATATGATAGAGGATACGATATTGTAGAGGATAGGATAGGATAGAGGATAGGATAGGATAGAGGATAGGATAGGATAGAGGATAGGATGCGATAGAGGATACGAAAGGATAGGATAGAGGGTAGGATAGGATAGAGGATAGGATAGGATAGAGGATAGGAGAGGATAGAGGATAGGATATGATAGAGGATAGGATAGTTTTAGAGGAAAGGATAAGATAGAGGATATGATAGGATAGACGATAGGATAGGATAGAGGATAGGATATGATAGAGGATAGGATAGGATAGAGGATAGGATAGGATAGAGGATAGCATAGGATAGAGGATAGGATAGGATAGGATGGAGGATAGGATAGTATAGAGGATAGGATAGGATAGAGGATAGGATAGGATGGAGGATAGGATAGGATAGTATAGAGGATAGGATAGGATAGAGGATAGGATAGGATAGAGGATAGGATAGGATAGAGGATAGGATGCGATAGAGGATACGAAAGGATAGGATAGAGGGTAGGATAGGATAGAGGATAGGATAGGATAGAGGATAGGAGAGGATAGAGGATAGGATATGATAGAGGATAGGATAGTTTAGAGGATAGGATAAGATAGAGGATATGATAGGATAGACGATAGGATAGGATAGAGGATAGGATATGATAGAGGATAGGATAGGATAGAGGATAGGATAGGATAGAGGATAGCATAGGATAGAGGATAGGATAGGATAGGATGGAGGATAGGATAGTATAGAGGATAGGATAGGATAGAGGATAGGATAGGATGGAGGATAGGATAGGATAGGATAGAGGATAGGATAGTATAGAGGGTAGGATAGGATAGAGGATAGGATAGGATAGAGGATAGGATATGATAGAGGATAGGATAGGATAGAGGATAGGATATGATAGAGGATAGGATAGGATAGAGGATAGGATATGATAGAGGATAGGATAGCATAGAGAATAGGATAGGATAGAGGATATGATAGGATAGAGGATAGGATAGTATAGAGGATAGGATAAGATAGAGGATACGATAGGATAGATTATATTATAGAAAAGAGGAAAGGATATGATAGAGGATACGATATTGTAGAGGATAGGATAGGATAGAGGATAGGATAGGATAGGGGATAGGATAGGATACAGGATAGGATATGATAGAGGATAGGATAGGATAGAGGATAGGATAGTATAGAGGATAGGATAGGATAGAGGATAGGTTAGGATAGAGGATAGGATAGGATAGAGGATAGGATGCGATAGAGGATACGAAAGGATAGGATAGAGGGTAGGATAGGATAGAGGATAGGATAGGATAGAGGATAGGAGAGGATAGAGGATAGGATATGATAGAGGATAGGATAGTTTAGAGGATAGGATAAGATAGAGGATATGATAGGATAGACGATAGGATAGGATAGAGGATAGGATATGATAGAGGATAGGATAGGATAGAGGATAGGATAGGATGGAGGATAGGATAGGATAGGATAGAGGATAGGATAGTATAGAGGGTAGGATAGGATAGAGGATAGGATAGGATAGAGGATAGGAGAGGATAGAGGATAGGATATGATAGAGGATAGGATAGGATAGAGGATAGGATAGGATAGAGGATAGGATAGTTTAGAGGATAGGATAAGATAGAGGATATGACAGGATAGTTGATAGGATAGGATAGAGGATAGGATAGGATAGAGGATAGGATAGGATGGAGGATAGGATAGGATAGGATAGAGGATAGGATAGTATAGAGGGTAGGATAGGATAGAGGATAGGATAGGATAGAGGATAGGAGAGGATAGAGGATAGGATATGATAGAGGATAGGATAGGATAGAGGATAGGATAGGATAGAGGATAGGATAGTTTAGAGGATAGGATAAGATAGAGGATATGATAGGATAGTTGATAGGATAGGATAGAGGATAGGATATGATAGAGGATAGGATAGGATAGAGGATAGGATATGATAGAGGATAGGATAGCATAGAGGATAGGATAGGATAGAGGATATGATAGGGTAGAGGATAGGATAGTATAGAGGATAGGATAAGATAGAGGATACGATAGGATAGATTATATTATAGAAAAGAGGAAAGGATATGATAGAGGATACGATATTGTAGAGGATAGGATAGGATAGAGGATAGGATAGGATAGAGGATAGGATAGGATAGAGGATAGGATGCGATAGAGGATACGAAAGGATAGGATAGAGGGTAGGATAGGATAGAGGATAGGATAGGATAGAGGATAGGAGAGGATAGAGGATAGGATATGATAGAGGATAGGATAGTTTAGAGGAAAGGATAAGATAGAGGATATGATAGGATAGACGATAGGATAGGATAGAGGATAGGATATGATAGAGGATAGGATAGGATAGAGGATAGGATAGGATAGAGGATAGCATAGGATAGAGGATAGGATAGGATAGGATGGAGGATAGGATAGTATAGAGGATAGGATAGGATAGAGGATAGGATAGGATGGAGGATAGGATAGGATAGGATAGAGGATAGGATAGTATAGAGGGTAGGATAGGATAGAGGATAGGATAGGATAGAGGATAGGAGAGGATAGAGGATAGGATATGATAGAGGATAGGATAGGATAGAGGATAGGATAGGATAGAGGATAGGATAGTTTAGAGGATAGGATAAGATAGAGGATATGATAGGATAGTTGATAGGATAGGATAGAGGATAGGATATGATAGAGGATAGGATAGGATAGAGGATAGGATATGATAGAGGATAGGATAGCATAGAGGATAGGATAGGATAGAGGATATGATAGGATAGAGGATAGGATAGTATAGAGGATAGGATAAGATAGAGGATACGATAGGATAGATTATATTATAGAAAAGAGGAAAGGATATGATAGAGGATACGATATTGTAGAGGATAGGATAGGATAGAGGATAGGATAGGATAGGGGATAGGATAGGATACAGGATAGGATATGATAGAGGATAGGATAGGATAGGATAGGATAGAGGATAGGATAGTATAGAGGATAGGATAGGATAGAGGATAGGTTAGGATAGAGGATAGGATAGGATAGAGGATAGGATGCGATAGAGGATACGAAAGGATAGGATAGAGGGTAGGATAGGATAGAGGATAGGATAGGATAGAGGATAGGAGAGGATAGAGGATAGGATATGATAGAGGATAGGATAGTTTAGAGGATAGGATAAGATAGAGGATATGATAGGATAGACGATAGGATAGGATAGAGGATAGGATATGATAGAGGATAGGATAGGATAGAGGATAGGATAGGATAGAGGATAGCATAGGATAGAGGATAGGATAGGATAGGATAGAGGATAGGATAGTATAGAGGATAGGATAGGATAGAGGATAGGATAGGATGGAGGATAGGATAGGATAGGATAGAGGATAGGATAGTATAGAGGGTAGGATAGGATAGAGGATAGGATAGGATAGGGGATAGGACAGGATACAGGATAGGATATGATAGAGGATAGGATAGGATAGAAGATAGGATAGGATAGATGATAGGATAGGATAGAGGATAGGATAAGATAGAGGATAAGATAGGATAGAGGATAGGATAGGATAGAGGATAGGATAGGATAGAGGATAGGATAGGGTAGAGGATAGGATAGGATAGAGTATAGGATAGGATAGATGATAGGATAGGATAGAGGATAGGATAAGACAGAGGATAGGATAGGATAGGATAGAGGATAGGATAGGATAGGATAGAGGATAGGAAACGATAGAGGATACGATAGGATAGGATAGAGGATAGGATACGATAGAGGATACGATAGGATAGGATAGAGGATAGGATAGGATAGAGCATAGGATACGATAGAGGATAGGATAGGGGATTGGATAGGATAGAGGATAGGATAGGACAGATGATATTATAGGAATGAGGATAGGATATGATAGAGGATACGATATTTTAGAGGATAGGATAGGATAGAGGATAGGATAGGATAGAGGATAGGATAGGATAGAGGATAAGATAGGATAGAGGATAGGATAAGATAGAGGATAGGATAGGATAGAGGATAGGATAGAGGATAGGATAGGATAGAGGATAGGATAGGATAGAGGATAGGATGCGATAGAGGATACGAACGGATAGGATAGAGGGTAGGATAGGATAGAGGATAGGATAGGATAGAGGATAGGAGAGGATAGAGGATAGGATATGATAGAGGATAGGATAGGATAGAGGATAGGATAGGATCGAGGATAGGATAGTATAGAGGATAGGGTAGGATAGAGGATAGGATAGAATAGGGGATAGGATATAATAGAGGATAGGATAGGATAGAGGATAGGATACGATAAAGGATACGATAGGATAGGATAGAGGATAGGATAGGATAGAGGATAGAATAGGATAGAGGATAATATATGATAGAGGATAGGATAGGATAGAGGATAGGATAGGATAGAGGATAGGGTAGGATAGAGGATAGGATAGAATAGGGGATAGGATATAATAGAGGATAGGATTGGATAGAGGATAGGATACGATAGAGGATACGATAGGATAGGATAGAGGGTAGGATAGGATAGAGGATAGGGTAGGATAGAGGATAGGATAGGATAGAGGATAGCATAGGATAGAGGATAGGATATAATAGAGGATAGGATAGGATAGAGGATAGGATACGATAGAGGATACGATAGGATAGGATAGAGGGTAGGATAGGATAGAGGATAGGATAGGATAGAGGATAGGATGGGATAGAGGATAGGATGCGATAGAGGATACGAAAGGATAGGATAGAGGGTAGGATAGGATAGAGGATAGGAGAGGATAGAGGATAGGATATGATAGAGGATAGGATAGGATAGAGGATAGGATAGGATAGAGGATAGCATAGTATAGAGGATAGGATAAGATAGAGGATATGATAGGATAGACGATAGGATACGATAGAGGATAGGATAGGATCGAGGATAGGATAGGACAGAGGATACGATAGGATAGGATAGAGAATAGGATAGGATAGAGGATAGGATAGGATAGAGGATAGGATAGGATAGAGGATAGAATAGGATAGAGGATAGGATATGATAGAGGATAGGATAGGATAGAGGATAGGATAGGATAGAGGATAGGGTAGGATAGAGGATAGGATAGAATAGGGGATAGGATATAATAGAGGATAGGATAGGATAGAGGATAGGATACGATAAAGGATACGATAGGATAGGATAGAGGATAGGATAGGATAGAGGATAGAATAGGATAGAGGATAGGATATGATAGAGGATAGGATAGGATAGAGGATAGGATAGGATAGAGGATAGGGTAGGATAGAGGATAGGATAGAATAGGGGATAGGATATAATAGAGGATAGGATTGGATAGAGGATAGGATACGATAGAGGATACGATAGGATAGGATAGAGGGTAGGATAGGATAGAGGATAGGGTAGGATAGAGGATAGGATAGGATAGAGGATAGCATAGGATAGAGGATAGGATAGGATAGGATAGAGGATAGGATAGTATAGAGGGTAGGATAGGATAGAGGATAGGATAAGATAGAGGATACGATAGGATAGATGATATTATAGGAAAGAGGAAAGGATATGATAGAGGATACGATATTGTAGAGGATAGGATAGGATAGAGGATAGGATAGGATAGAGGATAGGATAGGATAGGATAGAGGATAGGATAGGATAGAGGATAGGATAGGATAGAGGATAGGATAGGATAGAGGATAGGATAGGATAGAGGATAGGATAGGATAGAGGATAGGATATGATAGAGGATAGGATAGGATAGAAGATAGGATAGGATAGATGATAGGATAGGATAGAGGATAGGATAAGATAGAGGATAAGATAAGATAGAGGATAGGATAGGATAGAGGATAGGATATGATAGAGGATAGGATAGGATAGAGGATAGGATAGGATAGGATAGATGATAAGATAGGATAGAGGATAGGATAGGATAGAGGATAGGATATGATAGAGGATAGGATAGGATAGAGGATAGGATAGGATAGGATAGGATAGGATAGGATAGATGATAGGATAGGATAGAGGATAGGATAAGATAGAGGATAGGATAGGATAGATGATATTATAGGAAAGAGGAAAGGATATGATAGAGGATACGATATTATAGAGGATAGGATAGGATAGAGGATAGGTTAGGATAGAGGATAGGATAGTATAGGGGATAGGATATAATAGAGGATAGGATAGGATAGAGGATAGGATACGATAGAGGATACGATAGGATAGGATAGAGGATAGGATAGGATAGAGGATAGAATAGGATAGAGGATAGGATAGGATAGAGGATAGGATACGATAGAGGATACGATAGGATAGGATAGAGGGTAGGATAGGATAGAGGATAGGATAGGATAGAGGATAGGATAGGATAGAGGATAGCATAGGATAGAGGATAGAATAGGATAGGATAGGATAGAGGATAGGATAGTATAGAGGATAGGATAGGATAGAGGATAGGATAGGATAGAGGATAGGATAGGATAGAGGATAGGATGCGATAGAGGATACGAAAGGATAGGATAGAGGGTAGGATAGGATAGAGGATAGGATAGGATAGAGGATAGGAGAGGATAGAGGATAGGATATGATAGAGGATAGGATAGTTTAGAGGATAGGATAAGATAGAGGATATGATAGGATAGACGATAGGATAGGATAGAGGATAGGATATGATAGAGGATAGGATAGGATAGAGGATAGGATAGGATAGAGGATAGCATAGGATAGAGGATAGGATAGGATAGGATGGAGGATAGGATAGTATAGAGGATAGGATAGGATAGAGGATAGGATAGGATGGAGGATAGGATAGGATAGGATAGAGGATAGGATAGTATAGAGGGTAGGATAGGATAGAGGATAGGATAGGATAGAGGATAGGAGAGGATAGAGGATAGGATATGATAGAGGATAGGATAGGATAGAGGATAGGATAGGATAGAGGATAGGATAGTTTAGAGGATAGGATAAGATAGAGGATATGATAGGATAGTTGATAGGATAGGATAGAGGATAGGATATGATAGAGGATAGGATAGGATAGAGGATAGGATATGATAGAGGATAGGATAGCATAGAGGATAGGATAGGATAGAGGATATGATAGGATAGAGGATAGGATAGTATAGAGGATAGGATAAGATAGAGGATACGATAGGATAGATTAGATTATAGAAAAGAGGAAAGGATATGATAGAGGATACGATATTGTAGAGGATAGGATAGGATAGAGGATAGGATAGGATAGGGGATAGGATAGGATACAGGATAGGATATGATAGAGGATAGGATAGGATAGGATAGGATAGAGGATAGGATAGTATAGAGGATAGGATAGGATAGAGGATAGGTTAGGATAGAGGATAGGATAGGATAGAGGATAGGATGCGATAGAGGATACGAAAGGATAGGATAGAGGGTAGGATAGGATAGAGGATAGGATAGGATAGAGGATAGGACAGGATACAGGATAGGATATGATAGAGGATAGGATAGGATAGAAGATAGGATAGGATAGATGATAGGATAGGATAGAGGATAGGATAAGATAGAGGATAAGATAGGATAGAGGATAGGATAGGATAGAGGATAGGATAGGATAGAGGATAGGATAGGGTAGAGGATAGGATAGGATAGAGTATAGGATAGGATAGATGATAGGATAGGATAGAGGATAGGATAAGACAGAGGATAGGATAGGATAGGATAGAGGATAGGATAGGATAGGATAGAGGATAGGAAACGATAGAGGATACGATAGGATAGGATAGAGGATAGGATACGATAGAGGATACGATAGGATAGGATAGAGGATAGGATAGGATAGAGCATAGGATACGATAGAGGATAGGATAGGGGATTGGATAGGATAGAGGATAGGATAGGACAGATGATATTATAGGAATGAGGATAGGATATGATAGAGGATACGATATTTTAGAGGATAGGATAGGATAGAGGATAGGATAGGATAGAGGATAGGATAGGATAGAGGATAAGATAGGATAGAGGATAGGATAAGATAGAGGATAGGATAGGATAGAGGATAGGATAGAGGATAGGATAGGATAGAGGATAGGATAGGATAGAGGATAGGATGCGATAGAGGATACGAAAGGATAGGATAGAGGGTAGGATAGGATAGAGGATAGGATAGGATAGAGGATAGGAGAGGATAGAGGATAGGATATGATAGAGGATAGGATAGGATAGAGGATAGGATAGGATCGAGGATAGGATAGTATAGAGGATAGGATAAGATAGAGGATATGATAGGATAGACGATAGGACACGATAGAGGATAGGATAGGATCGAGGATAGGATAGGACAGAGGATAGGATAGGATAGAGGATAGAATAGGATAGAGGATAGGATATGATAGAGGATAGAATAGGATAGAGGATAGGATAGGATAGAGTATAGGGTAGGATAGAGGATAGGATAGTATAGGGGATAGGATATAATAGAGGATAGGATAGGATAGAGGATAGGATACGATAGAGGATACGATAGGATAGGATAGAGGGTAGGATAGGATAGAGGATAGGATAGGATAGAGGATAGGATGGGATAGAGGATAGGATGCGATAGAGGATACGAAAGGATAGGATAGAGGGTAGGATAGGATAGAGGATAGGATAGGATAGAGGATAGGAGAGGATAGAGGATAGGATATGATAGAGGATAGGATAGGATAGAGGATAGGATAGGATAGAGGATAGCATAGTATAGAGGATAGGATAAGATAGAGGATATGATAGGATAGACGATAGGATACGATAGAGGATAGGATAGGATCGAGGATAGGATAGGACAGAGGATACGATAGGATAGGATAGAGAATAGGATAGGATAGAGGATAGGATAGGATAGAGGATAGGATAGGATAGAGGATAGAATAGGATAGAGGATAGGATATGATAGAGGATAGGATAGGATAGAGGATAGGATAGGATAGAGGATAGGGTAGGATAGAGGATAGGATAGAATAGGGGATAGGATATAATAGAGGATAGGATAGGATAGAGGATAGGATACGATAAAGGATACGATAGGATAGGATAGAGGATAGGATAGGATAGAGGATAGAATAGGATAGAGGATAGGATATGATAGAGGATAGGATAGGATAGAGGATAGGATAGGATAGAGGATAGGGTAGGATAGAGGATAGGATAGAATAGGGGATAGGATATAATAGAGGATAGGATTGGATAGAGGATAGGATACGATAGAGGATACGATAGGATAGGATAGAGGGTAGGATAGGATAGAGGATAGGGTAGGATAGAGGATAGGATAGGATAGAGGATAGCATAGGATAGAGGATAGGATAGGATAGGATAGAGGATAGGATAGTATAGAGGGTAGGATAGGATAGAGGATAGGATAAGATAGAGGATACGATAGGATAGATGATATTATAGGAAAGAGGAAAGGATATGATAGAGGATACGATATTGTAGAGGATAGGATAGGATAGAGGATAGGATAGGATAGAGGATTGGATAGGATAGAGGATAGCATAGGATAGAGGATAGGATAGGATAGAGGATAGGATAGGATAGAGGATAGGATAGGATAGAGGATAGGATAGGATAGAGGATAGGATATGATAGAGGATAGGATAGGATAGAAGATAGGATAGGATAGATGATAGGATAGGATAGAGGATAGGATAAGATAGAGGATAAGATAAGATAGAGGATAGGATAGGATAGAGGATAGGATATGATAGAGGATAGGATAGGATAGAGGATAGGATAGGATAGAATAGATGATAAGATAGGATAGAGGATAGGATAGGATAGAGGATAGGATATGATAGAGGATAGGATAGGATAGAGGATAGGATAGGATAGGATAGATGATAGGATAGGATAGAGGATAGGATAAGATAGAGGATAGGATAGGATAGATGATATTATAGGAAAGAGGAAAGGATATGATAGAGGATACGATATTATAGAGGATAGGATAGGATAGAGGATAGGTTAGGATAGAGGATAGGATAGTATAGGGGATAGGATATAATAGAGGATAGGATAGGATAGAGGATAGGATACGATAGAGGATACGATAGGATAGGATAGAGGATAGGATAGGATAGAGGATAGAATAGGATAGAGGATAGGATAGGATAGAGGATAGGATACGATAGAGGATACGATAGGATAGGATAGAGGGTAGGATAGGATAGAGGATAGGATAGGATAGAGGATAGGATAGGATAGAGGATAGGAGAGGATAGAGGATAGGATATGATAGAGGATAGGATAGTTTAGAGGATAGGATAAGATAGAGGATATGATAGGATAGACGATAGGATAGGATAGAGGATAGGATATGATAGAGGATAGGATAGGATAGAGGATAGGATAGGATGGAGGATAGGATAGGATAGGATAGAGGATAGGATAGTATAGAGGGTAGGATAGGATAGAGGATAGGATAGGATAGAGGATAGGAGAGGATAGAGGATAGGATATGATAGAGGATAGGATAGGATAGAGGATAGGATAGGATAGAGGATAGGATAGTTTAGAGGATAGGATAAGATAGAGGATATGATAGGATAGTTGATAGGATAGGATAGAGGATAGGATATGATAGAGGATAGGATAGGATAGAGGATAGGATATGATAGAGGATAGGATAGCATAGAGGATAGGATAGGATAGAGGATATGATAGGATAGAGGATAGGATAGTATAGAGGATAGGATAAGATAGAGGATACGATAGGATAGATTATATTATAGAAAAGAGGAAAGGATATGATGGAGGATACGATATTGTAGAGGATAGGATAGGATAGAGGATAGGATAGGATAGGGGATAGGATAGGATACAGGATAGGATATGATAGAGGATAGGATAGGATAGGATAGGATAGAGGATAGGATAGTATAGAGGATAGGATAGGATAGAGGATAGGTTAGGATAGAGGATAGGATAGGATAGAGGATAGGATGCGATAGAGGATACGAAAGGATAGGATAGAGGGTAGGATAGGATAGAGGATAGGATAGGATAGAGGATAGGAGAGGATAGAGGATAGGATATGATAGAGGATAGGATAGTTTAGAGGATAGGATAAGATAGAGGATATGATAGGATAGACGATAGGATAGGATAGAGGATAGGATATGATAGAGGATAGGATAGGATAGAGGATAGGATAGGATGGAGGATAGGATAGGATAGGATAGAGGATAGGATAGTATAGAGGGTAGGATAGGATAGAGGATAGGATAGGATAGAGGATAGGAGAGGATAGAGGATAGGATATGATAGAGGATAGGATAGGATAGAGGATAGGATAGGATAGAGGATAGGATAGTTTAGAGGATAGGATAAGATAGAGGATATGATAGGATAGTTGATAGGATAGGATAGAGGATAGGATAGGATAGAGGATAGGATAGGATGGAGGATAGGATAGGATAGGATAGAGGATAGGATAGTATAGAGGGTAGGATAGGATAGAGGATAGGATAGGATAGAGGATAGGAGAGGATAGAGGATAGGATATGATAGAGGATAGGATAGGATAGAGGATAGGATAGGATAGAGGATAGGATAGTTTAGAGGATAGGATAAGATAGAGGATATGATAGGATAGTTGATAGGATAGGATAGAGGATAGGATATGATAGAGGATAGGATAGGATAGAGGATAGGATATGATAGAGGATAGGATAGCATAGAGGATAGGATAGGATAGAGGATATGATAGGATAGAGGATAGGATAGTATAGAGGATAGGATAAGATAGAGGATACGATAGGATAGATTATATTATAGAAAAGTGGAAAGGATATGATAGAGGATACGATATTGTAGAGGATAGGATAGGATAGAGGATAGGATAGGATAGGGGATAGGACAGGATACAGGATAGGATATGATAGAGGATAGGATAGGATAGAAGATAGGATAGGATAGATGATAGGATAGGATAGAGGATAGGATAAGATAGAGGATAAGATAGGATAGAGGATAGGATAGGATAGAGGATAGGATAGGATAGAGGATAGGATAGGGTAGAGGATAGGATAGGATAGAGTATAGGATAGGATAGATGATAGGATAGGATAGAGGATAGGATAAGACAGAGGATAGGATAGGATAGGATAGAGGATAGGATAGGATAGGATAGAGGATAGGAAACGATAGAGGATACGATAGGATAGGATAGAGGATAGGATACGATAGAGGATACGATAGGATAGGATAGAGGATAGGATAGGATAGAGCATAGGATACGATAGAGGATAGGATAGGGGATTGGATAGGATAGAGGATAGGATAGGACAGATGATATTATAGGAATGAGGATAGGATATGATAGAGGATACGATATTTTAGAGGATAGGATAGGATAGAGGATAGGATAGGATAGAGGATAGGATAGGATAGAGGATAAGATAGGATAGAGGATAGGATAAGATAGAGGATAGGATAGGATAGAGGATAGGATAGAGGATAGGATAGGATAGAGGATAGGATAGGATAGAGGATAGGATGCGATAGAGGATACGAAAGGATAGGATAGAGGGTAGGATAGGATAGAGGATAGGATAGGATAGAGGATAGGAGAGGATAGAGGATAGGATATGATAGAGGATAGGATAGGATAGAGGATAGGATAGGATCGAGGATAGGATAGTATAGAGGATAGGATAAGATAGAGGATATGATAGGATAGACGATAGGATACGATAGAGGATAGGATAGGATCGAGGATAGGATAGGACAGAGGATAGGATAGGATAGAGGATAGAATAGGATAGAGGATAGGATATGATAGAGGATAGAATAGGATAGAGGATAGGATAGGATAGAGGATAGGGTAGGATAGAGGATAGGATAGTATAGGGGATAGGATATAATAGAGGATAGGATAGGATAGAGGATAGGATACGATAGAGGATACGATAGGATAGGATAGAGGGTAGGATAGGATAGAGGATAGGATAGGATAGAGGATAGGATGGGATAGAGGATAGGATGCGATAGAGGATACGAAAGGATAGGATAGAGGGTAGGATAGGATAGAGGATAGGATAGGATAGAGGATAGGAGAGGATAGAGGATAGGATATGATAGAGGATAGGATAGGATAGAGGATAGGATAGGATAGAGGATAGCATAGTATAGAGGATAGGATAAGATAGAGGATATGATAGGATAGACGATAGGATACGATAGAGGATAGGATAGGATCGAGGATAGGATAGGACAGAGGATACGATAGGATAGGATAGAGAATAGGATAGGATAGAGGATAGGATAGGATAGAGGATAGGATAGGATAGAGGATAGAATAGGATAGAGGATAGGATATGATAGAGGATAGGATAGGATAGAGGATAGGATAGGATAGAGGATAGGGTAGGATAGAGGATAGGATAGAATAGGGGATAGGATATAATAGAGGATAGGATAGGATAGAGGATAGGATACGATAAAGGATACGATAGGATAGGATAGAGGATAGGATAGGATAGAGGATAGAATAGGATAGAGGATAATATATGATAGAGGATAGGATAGGATAGAGGATAGGATAGGATAGAGGATAGGGTAGGATAGAGGATAGGATAGAATAGGGGATAGGATATAATAGAGGATAGGATTGGATAGAGGATAGGATACGATAGAGGATACGATAGGATAGGATAGAGGGTAGGATAGGATAGAGGATAGGGTAGGATAGAGGATAGGATAGGATAGAGGATAGCATAGGATAGAGGATAGGATAGGATAGGATAGAGGATAGGATAGTATAGAGGGTAGGATAGGATAGAGGATAGGATAAGATAGAGGATACGATAGGATAGATGATATTATAGGAAAGAGGAAAGGATATGATAGAGGATACGATATTGTAGAGGATAGGATAGGATAGAGGATAGGATAGGATAGAGGATAGGATAGGATAGAGGATAGGATAGGATAGAGGATAGGATAGGATAGAGGATAGGATAGGATAGAGGATAGGATAGGATAGAGGATAGGATAGGATAGAGGATAGGATAGGATAGAGGATAGGATATGATAGAGGATAGGATAGGATAGAAGATAGGATAGGATAGATGATAGGATAGGATAGAGGATAGGATAAGATAGAGGATAAGATAAGATAGAGGATAGGATAGGATAGAGGATAGGATATGATAGAGGATAGGATAGGATAGAGGATAGGATAGGATAGGATAGATGATAAGATAGGATAGAGGATAGGATAGGATAGAGGATAGGATATGATAGAGGATAGGATAGGATAGAGGATAGGATAGGATAGGATAGATGATAGGATAGGATAGAGGATAGGATAAGATAGAGGATAGGATAGGATAGATGATATTATAGGAAAGAGGAAAGGATATGATAGAGGATACGATATTATAGAGGATAGGATAGGATAGAGGATAGGATATGTTAGAGGAAAGGATATGATAGAGGATAGGATAGGATAGAGGATAGGATAGGATAGATGATAGGATAGGATAGAGGATAGGATAAGATAGAGGATAGGATAGGATAGAGGATAGGATAGGATAGAGGATAGGATAGGACAGAGGATACGATAGGATAGGATAGAGAATAGGATAGGATAGAGGATAGGATAGGATAGAGGATAGGATGGGATAGAGGATAGGATAGGATAGAGGATAGGATAGGATAGAGGATAGGATAGGATAGAGGATAGGATAGGATAGATGATAGGATAGGATAGAGGATAGGATAGGATAGAGGATAGGATAAGATAGAGGATAGGATAGTATAGAGGATAGGATAGGATAGAGGATAGGATAGGATAGGATAGAGGATACGATAGGATAGGATAGAGGATAGGATAGGATAGAGGATAGGATAGGATAGAGGATAGGATAGGATAGATGATAGGATAGGATAGAGGATAGGATAGGATAGAGGATAGGATAAGATAGAGGATAGGATAGTATAGAGGATAGGATAGGATAGAGGATAGGATAGGATAGAGGATAGGATAGGATAGGATAGAGGATACGATAGGATAGGATAGAGGATAGGATAGGATAGAGGATTGGATAGGATAGAGGATAGGATATGATACAGGATAGGATATGATAGAGGATAGGATAGGATAGAGGATAGGATAGGATAGATGATAGGATAGGATAGAGGATAGGATAATATAGAGGATAGGATAGGATAGAGGATAGGATAGGATAGAGGATAGGATCGGATAGAGGATAGGATAGGATAGAGGATAGGATAGTGTTGCGGGATCACGATGTACAGTGGGTACAGACGTGTTTGAGGAACCAATAATAGACCACCATGTAATATATGAATAACTATTTAATTAAATGAGAATATATAAAATACTGAACTTCTACACTCGGCATGGCTCAGTCCTCTCTCGCACGCTTCGACAACCACCTCGCGTCTCACACACCCCACTCTTTCTCCTATCCTTTATGGTGCATTCACATTGATAGTCACTTCGCTACAAATTCCCCTTTGGCTTTCAATGTGAATTCACCTCTTATATTCAACTTGTCTAGGTTTTTCCTTAACTTATTTGCATTTAACGCTTTTGTCATAATATCGGCTTCCATATCCTCGGAGTTTACATGTTCTATTACAATGTTATTCTTCTGTACCTCGTCTTTTATAAAAAAATATTTTCTGTTAATATGTTTTGTTCTATTAGTAACCCTATCCTTGTGAACCCAATCCATGGCTGCTTTACTATCAGTGTTTATTTTAATTGGCGTTCTATTTCCGATATCTGTGCCTAAGCTTTCTAATAACCCTTGAACCCATTTTAATTCTTGCACTCCCTCACACATTGCCATGAGCTCGGCTTCACACGTAGACAGAGCCACTAAATCCTGCTTCTTACTCCTCCATCCTATTATATTGTTCCCTAATTTAACAGTATATCCACTAAATGACTTGGCATCTTTTGTACTGTTCCAACTCGCATCTGTGCTAACGGTTAATACATTACTCTTGGCATCGTATGTTAATCTATAGTCTTTGGTACCCTTTACATATCTAAATATTCTTTTTAATGCGTTCAAATGAATCTGACGCGGATCTTGACTATATTGCGACATCTTACTTATACTATGTACAATATCAGGTCTCGTTGCAATTCCCAGGTACATTAAAGATCCTAACATCTCTTGATATAATAATGAATCTATCTTTGGCGATTCTTCGTATTGGTCTAAATCTTGTTGTACATCTAACGGTGTATTTTCTAATTTGCACTCTGCCATATCGAACTTACGTACTATCTTATCTATATATTCTCGTTGTGATAGTTCTAATCCTACTTTTGTTTCCGTTATATCTACATTTAAAAAACTTTTCTTCACCGTTTCTACGAGATCGACATTCTTTCTTATCTCATTAATATTACTTTCTATTATCTGATTGTCCGTTCCTACGACTAGGAAATCGTCTACATATACTCCTATCAGTAACAGTCTATTGTTCTCTTTCTTCACATATACGCACGGATCTTCTTTTATCTTTTCTAACCCTACCTTTTCCATTATCTCGTTTAACTTCTTGTTCTAATAAAATCCAGACTGAGGCAGTCCATAGATGCTTTTTATTAATTTACATTTTTCATTTTTTTTATTGTTGAATCCTGGCGGTTGTTCCATGTATACATCTTCTTTCAAGTCGCTGTATAAATATGCCGCTTTCACGTCATATTGTTTTATTCTCATTTTGTATGTGCTCGCTATCGATAGTAATGTTCTTATCGTTTGCATTTTAATAACAGGTGCGAATGATTCCTCGTAATTCGTCCCTTGCCGTTGTTGGCATCCCATTGCCACTAATCTGGCTTTGTATCGCACGCTGTTCTCTCCTATATGTTTCTTGTTGTAAATCCACTTTGATTTTATAACCTTCATCTCAGGTCTTCGTGGTACTAGCCTCCACACTTCTCGTTTTCCCATGCAGTCTAATTCTTCCTTCATTGCTTCTTCCCATCTATCAGCCTCTGAAGATTGCAACGCCTCCTGCAGGTTCTTTGGTATTAGTTCACTCACTGCTATGTTGACTTGTTGACACTTGTTCTTGATCCTCTCTGATCTTCTCACTCCTTGTTCTAATAATCTTTCTTCTTGTTGTTGTCTATTTCTTCCGTGTTCTTCTTCTATTTCTTTTGCCTTCCTTCTTGGTTTAGGTACTATTGGTGGTTGCTCTATATTTGTTTCTTTTTCAACCCCTTCTTCAGGACAATCGTCTTGTTCTGTATCCTTCCCTGTTCCTTCATTGCCTTCAATCTGTGTTTCTTCTACCTCTCTTTCTTTCTCTTCGTGTTTGTTCCCCTCAAGTATATCTATATAAGTAATATTACTGAGCCCATTCGACATTTCAATACCTTTTCTATTTTCCATGATTAATACCCCTTTCTCATTTTCATTAAATTTTACATTTCTTGCTTCTACTATCTTCCTTTGTTCAGCGTCATATATTCTATAAGATCTGCTTCCTTCAGAGTATCCTACAAATATTCCCTTCCTTGCCTTCGGCTTTAATTTGTGCCGTAAATTTTTCGGTATATAATAATAGGCGACACTTCCAAATATCTTGATGTATGAAACCGTTGGCTTCCATCCTGACCACAGTTCTATCGGTGTTTTTTCACCCCTCTCTCTACACAAGGTTACGTTCTTTAGAAAAGCGGCTGTCTTTATCGCTTCAGCCCAGAACTCCTCAGGCAACCCTGCATCCAGCAGCATCGTTCTAGCTTTATCCAATAGGGTTCTATTTGTTCTTTCAGCTATCCCGTTGCTCGCTGGATTATATGGCACCGTTGACTGCTGCTGAATTCCCTTGTCTGTACACAACTTGCTAAACTTACTATTAATAAACTCCCTGCCATTGTCCGACCTAATCCTTTTTATTTTTTTATTCAATTGGTTCTCATATTTTGTAAGATATTCAAGAAAACATTGAAATGTTTCCTCCTTGCTTTTGAGTAAATATATACATATATATCTAGAGTAATCGTCTACCAATACATAAATATATCTGTTGCCACCTATTGAATCCACGCGCATCGGCCCACACAAATCCATGTGGATCAGTTCTAACGGCTCTCTTGTCACAATATTTTTTACAGGATAAAACGGTTTTTGTGCCATCTTTCCCATCACACATGCTTCACACCAGCCTAAAGATTCAGGACGATACTCAAGGTCCCTGACGATTTCTTTCCTTTTCATATAGTCTAAATAATTTTCACATACATGCCCAAGCCTTCTATGCCATAACATTTTTCCATGATGCGCTAACCTACTGCATTTACCTATGCCAGTATCTATATCTACACCTGATCTATTCTGCTTACACATACTCTCATTCTGTGTACATTCCTTAACACTCGCATCTGCCAACATTGCGTTCCCTTCCTGTACAGCAGTTTCTAATATAAAAATACCATCCTGTTCAAAAGCTTCTGCAATTTGTTCACCATATATCCCAATTATTTTTGCAACACCCTCAGCAAATACTACTTTATGTCCATATTCATTTAACTGACTAACAGATAATAGGTTAGAACGCAATGTAGGCACGTATAGCACGTTTCTAATACAAATAGTGTTTTCTTTGTCACCGCTACATACTTTCACCTTTACATCTCCTTTCGCTAGAGATTCTATGCTTCTACTTTCATCTGCTAACCATATCTTAACCTTATATTCTATCACATTTATCATATTCTCTTTACATGCTGACATATGCGCAGTCGAACCGGAGTCTATTGTCCATATTTGTCTATTATCACTCTTTCGCACACCTTTTCCACTTGTCACTAGGAAATTATATTCACTTTTGTCGCACTTCACCATACTGCTTTGTTCTTCCCTCTGCTGCGGTCTTCTGTAACTATTTTGATAGCTGTTGTGTCCCTGGTAGTGATGATTTCCTGGCCTTCTATTTGGTGGTTTTGCTGACGTCATATCTTTCCTATGATAGCAATCTCTCGCTATGTGGTTACTCCTCCCACATATATAGCACGCCCCACGCTTTCCTCTGTTGACTGGATGTCGTGTTACCTTGTAAGCGTTCTCCGTCTTCCATGCTTCGTTTCTACCATGTGTACCGTTCTGATTCTGTCGGCTTTCTTCTTCCGTTAGTATACGTTTAATATCATCTATATTGACATCCTTTTGTGTTCTCAACACTGCTGCAGTTCTCTCGTACCTAGGATGGATTCCTCTAATCATATGGTAGCTTACCTCACGTGGGTCAAATGGAGAACCTATTTTGGCGCTTTTGGATGCGATATTCCTCGTTCTTGTAACATATTCCATAACAGATTCGTTCGCATCCATTCGTATATTCTTTAATTCCAGTCCAATTTCAATTTTCTTGTCTTGTATATTACCTTCGTGTAGTCTTCTTAGTTCATCCCAAACATTTTTTGCCTTGGATTCCTCTAAAAATTGACCTGCTTGCTCGTCCGACAGTGTAACAATTATCAGTCCAAATGCTTCGTCATTTTTAGATTCCCATATCTGTCTTGCTTTCCCTTGAGCCGATTCCAGATCGTTCGACACTGGTGGTTCGTTACCTTCGATTACTTCTTTAAATACTTTTCTCGCTCGTAAAACTGCACGTACTTTTAACGCCCATACATGGTAGTTCTTTTCAGTTAATTTGTCTATATTTTTGCTTGATACGCTTAACTCAGCCATGGTTATTTCTATGGTTCTCGACACGTGCCTATTCTAACCTCTAATCCACACGTGTACACCGACAAACCACGCTCTGCTACCATAAGTGTTGCGGGATCACGATGTACAGTGGGTACAGACGTGTTTGAGGAACCAATAATAGACCACCATGTAATATATGAATAACTATTTAATTAAAGGAGAATATATAAAATACTGAACTTCTACACTCGGCATGGCACAGTCCTCTCTCGCACGCTTCGACAACCACCTCGCGTCTCACACACCCCACTCTTTCTCCTATCCTTTATGGTGCATTCACATTGATAGTCACTTCGCTACAGATAGGATAGATGATAGGATAGGATAGAGGATTGGATAAGATGGAGCATAGGATAGGATAGAGGATTGGATAAGATGGAGCATAGGATAGGATAGAGGATAGTATAGGGGATTGGATAGGATAGAGGATAGGATAGGATAGAGGATACGATATGATAGGATAGAGGATAGGATAGGATAGGATAGAGGATAGGATAGGATAGAGGATAGGATAGGATAGAGGATAGGATAGGATAGAGGATAGGATATGATAGAGGATAGGATAGGATAGAGGATAGGATAGGATAGGATAGATGATAGGATAGGATAGAGGATAGGATAAGATAGAGGATAGGATAGGATAGAGGATAGGATAGGATAGGATAGAGGATACGATAGGATAGGATAGAGGATTGGATAGGATAGAGGATAGGATATGATAGAGGATAGGATATGATAGAGGATAGGATAGGATAGAGGATAGGATAGGGTAGATGATAGGATAGGCTAGAGGATAGGATAAGATAGAGGATAGGATAGGATAGAGGATTGGATAGGACAGAGGATTGGATAGGATAGAGGATAGGATATGATAGAGGATAGGATATGATAGAGGATAGGATAGGATAGAGGATAGGATAGGATAGAGGATAGGATAAGATAGAGGATAGGATAGGATAGAGGATAGGATAGGATAGAGGATAGGATCGGATAGAGGATAGGATAGGGTATTGGATAGAATAAAGGATAGGATAGGATAGAGGATAGGATAGAGGATAGGATAGAGGATAGGATAAGATAGAGGATAAGATAGGATAGAGTATAGGATAGGATAGAGGGTAGGATATGATAGAGGATAGGATAGGATAGAGGATAGGATAGGATAGATGATAGGATAGGATAGAGGATAGGATAGGATAGGATAGAGGATAGGATAGGATAGAGGATAGGATAGGATAGATGATAGGATAGGATAGAGGATAGGATAGGATAGGATAGAGGATAGGATAGGATAGAGGATAGGATAGGATAGAAGATAGGATAGGATAGATGATAGAATAGGATAGAGGATAGGATAAGATAGAGGATAAGATAAGATAGAGGATAGGATAGGATAGAGGATAGGATATGATAGAGGATAGGATAGGATAGAGGATAGGATAGGATAGGATAGATGATAGGATAGGATAGAGGATAGGATAAGATAGAGGATAGGATAGGATAGATGATATTATAAGAAAGAGGAAAGGATATGATAGAGGATACGATATTATAGAGGATAGGATAGGATAGAGGATAGGATATTATATAGGATAGGATTGGATAGAGGATAGGATAGGATAGAGGATAGGATAGGATAGAGGATAGGATAGTATAGAGGATAGGATAGGATAGAGGATAGGATAGGATACAGGATAGGATACGATAGAGGATACGATAGGATAGGATAGAGGGTAGGATAGGATAGAGGATAGGATAGGATAGAGGATAGGATAGGATAGAGGATACGATAGGATAGGATTGAGAATAGGATAGGATAGAGGATAGGACAGGACAGAGGATAGGATAGGATAGAGGATACGATAGGATAGAGGATACGATAGGAATGAGGATAGGATAGAGAATAGGATAGAGGATAGGATAAGATAGAGGATAAGATAGGATAGAGTATAGGATAGGATAGAGGATAGGATAGGATAGAGGATAGGATAGGATAGGATAGAGGATACGATAGGATAGGATAGAGGATAGGATAGGATAGAGGATTGGATAGGATAGAGGATAGGATATGATAGAGGATAGGATATGATAGAGGATAGGATAGGATAGAGGATAGGATAGGATAGATGATAGGATAGGATAGAGGATAGGATAAGATAGAGGATAGGATAAGATAGAGGATATTATAGGATAGAGGATAGGATCGGATAGAGGATAGGATAGGGGATTGGATAGAATAAAGGATAGGATAGGATAGAGGATAGGATAGAGGATAGGATAAGATAGAGGATAAGATAGGATAGAGTATAGGATAGGATAGAGGATAGGATATGCTAGAGGATAGGATAGGATAGAGGATAGGATATGATAGAGGATAGGATAGGATAGAAGATAGGATAGGATAGATGATAGGATAGGATATAGGATAGGATACGATAGAGGATAAGATAGGATAGAGGATAGGATAGGATAGAGGATAGGATATGATAGAGGATAGGATAGGATAGAGGATAGGATAGGATAGGATAGATGATAGGATAGGATAGAGGATAGGATAGGATAGAGGATAGGATATTATAAAGGATAGGATAGGATAGAGGATTGGATAGGATAGAGGATAGGATAGGATAGAGGATAGGATAGTATAGAGGAGAGGATAAGATAGAGGATAGGATAGGATAGGATAGAGGATAGGATAGGATAGGATAGAGGATAGGATAAGGTAGAGGATATGATAGGATAGAGGATAGGATAGTATAGAGGATAGGATAGGATAGAGGATAGGATAGGATAGAGGATAGGATAGGATAGAGGATAGGATAGGATAGAGGATAGGATGCGATAGATGATACGAAAGGATAGGATAGAGGGTAGGATAGGATAGAGGATAGGATAGGATAGAGGATAGGAGAGGATAGAGGATAGGATATGATAGTGGATAGGATAGGATAGAGGATAGGATAGGATAGAGGATAGGATAGTATAGAGGAAAGGATAGGATAGGATAGAGGATAGGATAGGATAGGATAGAGGATAGGATACGATAGAGGATACGATAGGATAGGATAGAGGATAGGATACGATAGAGGATAGGATAGGATAGAGGTTAGGATAGAGGATAGGATAGTATAGAGGATAGGATAGGATAGAGGATAGGATAAGATAGAGGATAGGATCGGATAGAGGATAGGATAGGATAGAGGATAAGATCGGATAGAGGATAGGATAGGGGATTGGATAGGATAGAGGATAGGATAGGATAGAGGATAGGATAGGATAGAGGATAGGATAGGATAGAGGATAGGATAGGATAGAGGATAGGGTAGGATAGAGGATAGGATAGGATAGAGGATAGGATAGGATAGAGGATAGGATAGGATAGAGGATAGGATAGGATAGAGGATAGGATAGGATAGAGCATAGGATACGATAGAGGATAGGATAGGGGATTGGATAGGATAGAGGATAGGATAGGACAGATGATATTATAGGAATGAGGATATGATATGATAGAGGATAGTATAGGATAGAGGATAGGATAGGATAGAGGATAGGATAGGATAGAGGATAGGTTAGGATAGAGGATAGGATAGTATAGGGGATAGGATATAATAGAGGATAGGATAGGATAGAGGATAGGATACGATAGAGGATACGATAGGATAGGATAGAGGATAGGATAGGATAGAGGATAGAATAGGATAGAGGATAGGATAGGATAGAGGATAGGATACGATATAGATACGATAGGATAGGATAGAGGGTAGGATAGGATAGAGGATAGGATAGGATAGAGGATAGGATAGGATAGAGGATAGCATAGGATAGAGGATAGGATAGGATAGGATAGGATAGAGGATAGGATAGTATAGAGGATAGGATAGGATAGAGGATAGGATAGGATAGAGGATAGGATAGGATAGAGGATAGGATAGGATAGAGGATAGGATGCGATAGAGGATACGAAAGGATAGGATAGAGGGTAGGATAGGATAGAGGATAGGATAGGATAGAGGATAGGAGAGGATAGAGGATAGGATATGATAGAGGATAGGATAGTTTAGAGGATAGGATAAGATAGAGGATATGATAGGATAGACGATAGGATAGGATAGAGGATAGGATATGATAGAGGATAGGATAGGATAGAGGATAGGATAGGATAGAGGATAGCATAGGATAGAGGATAGGATAGGATAGGATAGAGGATAGGATAGTATAGAGGATAGGATAGGATAGAGGATAGGATAGGATGGAGGATAGGATAGGATAGGATAGAGGATAGGATAGTATAGAGGGTAGGATAGGATAGAGGATAGGATAGGATAGAGGATAGGAGAGGATAGAGGATAGGATATGATAGAGGATAGGATAGGATAGAGGATAGGATAGGATAGAGGATAGGATAGTTTAGAGGATAGGATAAGATAGAGGATATGATAGGATAGTTGATAGGATAGGATAGAGGATAGGATATGATAGAGGATAGGATAGGATAGAGGATAGGATATGATAGAGGATAGGATAGCATAGAGGATAGGATAGGATAGAGGATATGATAGGATAGAGGATAGGATAGTATAGAGGATAGGATAAGATAGAGGATACGATAGGATAGATTATATTATAGAAAAGAGGAAAGGATATGATAGAGGATACGATATTGTAGAGGATAGGATAGGATAGAGGATAGGATAGGATAGGGGATAGGATAGGATACAGGATAGGATATGATAGAGGATAGGATAGGATAGAAGATAGGATAGGATAGATGATAGGATAGGATAGAGGATAGGATAAGATAGAGGATAAGATAGGATAGAGGATAGGATAGGATAGAGGATAGGATAGGATAGAGGATAGGATAGGGTAGAGGATAGGATAGGATAGAGTATAGGATAGGATAGATGATAGGATAGGATAGAGGATAGGATAAGATAGAGGATAGGATAGGATAGGATAGAGGATAGGATAGGATAGGATAGAGGATAGGAAACGATAGAGGATAAGATAGGATAGGATAGAGGATAGGATACGATAGAGGATACGATAGGATAGGATAGAGGATAGGATAGGATAGAGCATAGGATACGATAGAGGATAGGATAGGGGATTGGATAGGATAGAGGATAGGATAGGACAGATGATATTATAGGAATCAGGATAGGATATGATAGAGGATACGATATTTTAGAGGATAGGATAGGATAGAGGATAGGATAGGATAGAGGATAGGATAGGATAGAGGATAAGATAGGATAGAGGATAGGATAAGATAGAGGATAGGATAGGATAGAGGATAGGATAGAGGATAGGATAGGATAGAGGATAGGATAGGATAGAGGATAGGATGCGATAGAGGATACGAAAGGATAGGATAGAGGGTAGGATAGGATAGAGGATAGGATAGGATAGAGGATAGGAGAGGATAGAGGATAGGATATGATAGAGGATAGGATAGGATAGAGGATAGGATAGGATCGAGGATAGGATAGTATAGAGGGTAGGGTAAGATAGAGGATATGATAGGATAGACGATAGGATACGATAGAGGATAGGATAGGATCGAGGATAGGATAGGACAGAGGATAGGATAGGATAGAGGATAGAATAGGATAGAGGATAGGATATGATAGAGGATAGAATAGGATAGAGGATAGGATAGGATAGAGGATAGGGTAGGATAGAGGATAGGATAGTATAGGGGATAGGATATAATAGAGGATAGGATAGGATAGAGGATAGGATACGATAGAGGATACGATAGGATAGGATAGAGGGTAGGATAGGATAGAGGATAGGATAGGATAGAGGATGGGATAGGATAGAGGATAGCATAGGATAGAGGATAGGATAGGATAGGATAGAGGATAGGATAGTATAGAGGATAGGATAGGATAGAGGATAGGATGGGATAGAGGATAGGATGCGATAGAGGATACGAAAGGATAGGATAGAGGGTAGGATAGGATAGAGGATAGGATAGGATAGATGATAGGATAGGATAGAGGATAGGATAAGATAGAGGATATTATAGGATAGAGGATAGGATCGGATAGAGGATAGGATAGGGGATTGGATAGAATAAAGGATAGGATAGGATAGAGGATAGGATAGAGGATAGGATAAGATAGAGGATAAGATAGGATAGAGTATAGGATAGGATAGAGGATAGGATATGATAGAGGATAGGATAAGATAGAGGATAGGATAGGATAGGATAGAGGATAGGATAGGATAGGATAGAGGATAGGAAACGATAGAGGATAAGATAGGATAGGATAGAGGATAGGATACGATAGAGGATACGATAGGATAGGATAGAGGATAAGATAGGATAGAGCATAGGATACGATAGAGGATAGGATAGGGGATTGGATAGGATAGAGGATAGGATAGGACAGATGATATTATAGGAATGAGGATAGGATATGATAGAGGATACGATATTTTAGAGGATAGGATAGGATAGAGGATAGGATAGGATAGAGGATAGGATAGGATAGAGGATAAGATAGGATAGAGGATAGGATAAGATAGAGGATAGGATAGGATAGAGGATAGGATAGAGGATAGGATAGGATAGAGGATAGGATAGGATAGAGGATAGGATGCGATAGAGGATACGAAAGGATAGGATAGAGGGTAGGATAGGATAGAGGATAGGATAGGATAGAGGATAGGAGAGGATAGAGGATAGGATATGATAGAGGATAGGATAGGATAGAGGATAGGATAGGATCGAGGATAGGATAGTATAGAGGGTAGGGTAAGATAGAGGATATGATAGGATAGACGATAGGATACGATAGAGGATAGGATAGGATCGAGGATAGGATAGGACAGAGGATAGGATAGGATAGAGGATAGAATAGGATAGAGGATAGGATATGATAGAGGATAGAATAGGATAGAGGATAGGATAGGATAGAGGATAGGGTAGGATAGAGGATAGGATAGTATAGGGGATAGGATATAATAGAGGATAGGATAGGATAGAGGATAGGATACGATAGAGGATACGATAGGATAGGATAGAGGGTAGGATAGGATAGAGGATAGGATAGGATAGAGGATGGGATAGGATAGAGGATAGCATAGGATAGAGGATAGGATAGGATAGGATAGAGGATAGGATAGTATAGAGGATAGGATAGGATAGAGGATAGGATGGGATAGAGGATAGGATGCGATAGAGGATACGAAAGGATAGGATAGAGGGTAGGATAGGATAGAGGATAGGATAGGATAGATGATAGGATAGGATAGAGGATAGGATAAGATAGAGGATATTATAGGATAGAGGATAGGATCGGATAGAGGATAGGATAGGGGATTGGATAGAATAAAGGATAGGATAGGATAGAGGATAGGATAGAGGATAGGATAAGATAGAGGATAAGATAGGATAGAGTATAGGATAGGATAGAGGATAGGATATGATAGAGGATAGGATAGGATAGAGGATAGGATATGATAGAGGATAGGATAGGATAGAAGATAGGATAGGATAGATGATAGGATAGGATATAGGATAGGATACGATAGAGGATAAGATAGGATAGAGGATAGGATAGGATAGAGGATAGGATATGATAGAGGATAGGATAGGATAGAGGATAGGATAGGATAGGATAGATGATAGGATAGTATAGAGGATAGGATAGGATAGAGGATAGGATATTATAAAGGATAGGATAGGATAGAGGATTGGATAGGATAGAGGATAGGATAGGATAGAGGATAGGATAGTATAGAGGAGAGGATAAGATAGAGGATAGGATAGGATAGGATAGAGGATAGGATAGGATAGGATAGAGGATAGGATAAGGTAGAGGATATGATAGGATAGATGATAGGATAGTATAGAGGATAGGATAGGATAGAGGATAGGATAGGATAGAGGATAGGATAGGATAGAGGATAGGATAGGATAGAGGATAGGATGCGATAGATGATACGAAAGGATAGGATAGAGGGTAGGATAGGATAGAGGATAGGATAGGATAGAGGATAGGAGAGGATAGAGGATAGGATATGATAGTGGATAGGATAGGATAGAGGATAGGATAGGATAGATGATAGGATAGTATAGAGGAAAGGATAGGATAGGATAGAGGATAGGATAGGATAGGATAGAGGATAGGATACGATAGAGGATACGATAGGATAGGATAGAGGATAGGATACGATAGAGGATAGGATAGGATAGAGGATAGGATAGAGGATAGGATAGTATAGAGGATAGGATAGGATAGAGGATAGGATAAGATAGAGGATAGGATCAGATAGAGGATAGGATAGGATAGAGGATAGGATGCGATAGAGGATACGAAAGGATAGGATAGAGGGTAGGATAGGATAGAGGATAGGATAGGATAGAGGATAGGAGACGATAGAGGATAGGATATGATAGAGGATAGGATAGTTTAGAGGATAGGATAAGATAGAGGATATGATAGGATAGACGATAGGATAGGATAGAGGATAGGATATGATAGAGGATAGGATAGGATAGAGGATAGGATAGGATAGAGGATAGCATAGGATAGAGGATAGGATAGGATAGGATAGAGGATAGGATAGTATAGAGGATAGGATAGGATAGAGGATAGGATAGGATGGAGGATAGGATAGGATAGGATAGAGGATAGGATAGTATAGAGGGTAGGATAGGATAGAGGATAGGATAGGATAGAGGATAGGAGAGGATAGAGGATAGGATATGATAGAGGATAGGATAGGATAGAGGATAGGATAGTTTAGAGGATAGGATAAGATAGAGGATATGATAGGATAGTTGATAGGATAGGATAGAGGATAGGATATGATAGAGGATAGGATAGGATAGAGGATAGGATATGATAGAGGATAGGATAGCATAGAGGATAGGATAGGATAGAGGATATGATAGGATAGAGGATAGGATAGTATAGAGGATAGGATAAGATAGAGGATACGATAGGATAGATTATATTATAGAAAAGAGGAAAGGATATGATAGAGGATACGATATTGTAGAGGATAGGATAGGATAGAGGATAGGATAGGATAGGGGATAGGATAGGATACAGGATAGGATATGATAGAGGATAGGATAGGATAGAAGATAGGATAGGATAGATGATAGGATAGGATAGAGGATAGGATAAGATAGAGGATAAGATAGGATAGAGGATAGGATAGGATAGAGGATAGGATAGGATAGAGGATAGGATAGGGTAGAGGATAGGATAGGATAGAGTATAGGATAGGATAGATGATAGGATAGGATAGAGGATAGGATAAGATAGAGGATAGGATAGGATAGGATAGAGGATAGGATAGGATAGGATAGAGGATAGGAAACGATAGAGGATACGATAGGATAGGATAGAGGATAGGATACGATAGAGGATACGATAGGATAGGATAGAGGATAGGATAGGATAGAGCATAGGATACGATAGAGGATAGGATAGGGGATTGGATAGGATAGAGGATAGGATAGGACAGATGATATTATAGGAATGAGGATAGGATATGATAGAGGATACGATATTTTAGAGGATAGGATAGGATAGAGGATAGGATAGGATAGAGGATAGGATAGGATAGAGGATAAGATAGGATAGAGGATAGGATAAGATAGAGGATAGGATAGGATAGAGGATAGGATAGAGGATAGGATAGGATAGAGGATAGGATAGGATAGAGGATAGGATGCGATAGAGGATACGAAAGGATAGGATAGAGGGTAGGATAGGATAGAGGATAGGATAGGATAGAGGATAGGAGAGGATAGAGGATAGGATATGATAGAGGATAGGATAGGATAGAGGATAGGATAGGATCGAGGATAGGATAGTATAGAGGGTAGGATAAGATAGAGGATATGATAGGATAGACGATAGGATACGATAGAGGATAGGATAGGATCGAGGATAGGATAGGACAGAGGATAGGATAGGATAGAGGATAGAATAGGATAGAGGATAGGATATGATAGAGGATAGAATAGGATAGAGGATAGGATAGGATAGAGGATAGGGTAGGATAGAGGATAGGATAGTATAGGGGATAGGATATAATAGAGGATAGGATAGGATAGAGGATAGGATACGATAGAGGATACGATAGGATAGGATAGAGGGTAGGATAGGATAGAGGATAGTATAGTATAGAGGATAGGATAGGATAGAGGATAGAATAAGATAGAGGATAGGATCGGATAGAGGATAGGATAGGATAGAGGATAAGATCGGATAGAGGATAGGATAGGGGATTGGATAGGATAGAGGATAGGATAGGATAGAGGATAGGATACGATAGAGGATACGATAGGATAGGATAGAGGATAGGATAGGATAGAGGATAGGATAGGATAGAGCATAGGATAGGATAGAGGATAGGATAGGATAGAGGATAGGATAGGATAGATGATAGGATAGGATAGAGGATAGGATAAGATAGAGGATACGATAGGATAGATGATATTATAGGAAAGAGGAAAGGATATGATAGAGGATACGATATTGTAGAGGATAGGATAGGATAGAGGATAGGGTAGGATAGAGGATAGAATAAGATAGAGGATAGGATCGGATAGAGGATAGGATAGGATAGAGGATAAGATCGGATAGAGGATAGGATAGGGGATTGGATAGGATAGAGGATAGGAGAGGATAGAGGATAGGATATGATAGAGGATAGGTTAGGATAGAGGATAGGATAGGATAGAGGATAGGATAGAGGATAGTATAGTATAGAGGATAGGATAGGATAGAGGATAGGATAAGATAGAGGATAGGATCGGATAGAGGATAGGATAGGATAGAGGATAATATCGGATAGAGGATAGGATAGGGGATTGGATAGGATAGAGGATAGGATAGGATAGAGGATAGGATAGGATAGAGGATAGGAGAGGATAGAGGATAGGATATGATAGAGGATAGGATAGGATACAGGATAGGATAGGATAGAGGATAGGATAGTATAGAGGATAGGATAGGATAGAGGATAGGATAGGATAGAGGATAGGATGCGATAGAGGATACGAAAGGATAGGATAGAGGGTAGGATAGGATAGAGGATAGGATAGGATAGAGGATAGGAGAGGATAGAGGATAGGATATGATAGAGGATAGGATAGGATAGAGGATAGGATAGGAAAGAGGATAGGATAGTATATAGGATAGGATAAGATAGAGGATATGATAGGATAGACGATAGGATAGGATAGAGGATAGGATATGATAGAGGATAGGATAGGATATAGGATAGGATATGATAGAGGATAGGATAGCATAGAGGATAGGATAGGATAGAGGATATGATAGGATAGAGGATAGGATAGTATAGAGGATAGGATAGGATAGAGGATAGGATGCGATAGAGGATACGAAAGGATAGGATAGAGGGTAGGATAGGATAGAGGATAGGATAGGATAGAGGATAGGAGAGGATAGAGGATAGGATATGATAGAGGATAGGATAGGATAGAGGATAGGATAGGATAGAGGATAGGATAGGATAGAGGATAGGATAGAGGATAGTATAGTATAGAGCATAGGATAGGATAGAGGATAGGATAAGATAGAGGATAGGATCGGATAGAGGATAGGATAGGATAGAGGATAAGATCGGATAGAGGATAGGATAGGGGATTGGATAGGATAGAGGATAGGATAGGATAGAGGATAGGATAGGATAGAGGATAGGATAAGATAGAGGATAGGATAGGATAGAGGATAGGATAGGATAAAGGATAGGATAGGATAGAGGATAGGATAGGATAGAGGATAGGATATGATAGTGGATCAGATAGAATAGAGGATTGGATAGGATAGATGATAGGCTAGGATAGAGGATAGGATATGATAGAGGATAGGATAGGATAGAGGATAGGATAGTATAGAGGATAGGATAGGATAGAGGATAGGATGCGATAGAGGATACGAAAGGATAGGATAGAGGGTAGGATAGGATAGAGGATAGGATAGGATAGAGGATAGGAGAGGATAGAGGATAGGATATGATAGAGGATAGGATAGGATAGAGGATAGGATAGGATAGAGGATAGGATAGGATAGAGGATAGGATAGAGGATAGTATAGTATAGAGCATAGGATAGGATAGAGGATAGGATAAGATAGAGGATAGGATCGGATAGAGGATAGGATAGGATAGAGGATAAGATCGGATAGAGGATAGGATAGGGGATTGGATAGGATAGAGGATAGGATAGGATAGAGGATAGGATAGGATAGAGGATAGGATAAGATAGAGGATAGGATAGGATAGAGGATAGGATAGGATAAAGGATAGGATAGGATAGAGGATAGGATAGGATAGAGGATAGGATATGATAGTGGATCAGATAGAATAGAGGATTGGATAGGATAGATGATAGGCTAGGATAGAGGATAGGATATGATAGAGGATAGGATAGGATAGAGGATAGGATAGGATAGATGATAGGATAGGATAGAGGATAGGATAAGATAGAGGATACGATAGGATAGATGATATTATAGGAAAGAGGAAAGGATATGATAGAGGATACGATATTGTAGAGGATAGGATAGGATAGAGGATAGGATAGGATAGAGGGTAGGATAGGATAGAGGATAGGATAGGATAGAGGATAGGATATGATAGAGGATAGGATAGGATAGAGGATAGGATAGAGGATAGGATAGTATAGAGGATAGGATAGGATAGAGGATAGGATAGGATAGAGGATAGGATAGGATAGAGGATAGGATAGGATAGAGGATAGGATAGGATAGAGGATAGGATAGGATAGAGGATAGGATAGGATAGAGGATAGGATAGGATAGAGGATAGGATAGGATAGAGCATAGGATACGATAGAGGATAGGCTAGGGGATTGGATAGGATAGAGGATAGGATAGGACAGATGATATTATAGGAATGAGGATAGGATATGATAGAGGATAGGATAAGATAGAGGATAGGATCGGATAGAGGATAGGATAGGATAGAGGATAATATCGGATAGAGGATAGGATAGGGGATTGGATAGGATAGAGGATAGGATAGGATAGAGGATAGGATAGGATAGAGGATAGGAGAGGATAGAGGATAGGATATGATAGAGGATAGGATAGGATACAGGATAGGATAGGATAGAGGATAGGATAGTATAGAGGATAGGATAGGATAGAGGATAGGATAGGATAGAGGATAGGATGCGATAGAGGATACGAAAGGATAGGATAGAGGGTAGGATAGGATAGAGGATAGGATAGGATAGAGGATAGGAGAGGATAGAGGATAGGATATGATAGAGGATAGGATAGGATAGAGGATAGGATAGGAAAGAGGATAGGATAGTATATAGGATAGGATAAGATAGAGGATATGATAGGATAGACGATAGGATAGGATAGAGGATAGGATATGATAGAGGATAGGATAGGATATAGGATAGGATATGATAGAGGATAGGATAGCATAGAGGATAGGATAGGATAGAGGATAAGATCGGATAGAGGATAGGATAGGGGATTGGATAGGATAGAGGATAGGATAGGATAGAGGATAGGATAGGATAGAGGATAGGATAAGATAGAGGATAGGATAGGATAGAGGATAGGATAGGATAGAGGATAGGATACGATAGAGGATAGGCTAGGGGATTGGATAGGATAGAGGATAGGATAGGACAGATGATATTATAGGAATGAGGATAGGATATGATAGAGGATAGGATAGGATAGAGGATAGGATAGGATAGAGGATAGGATAGGATAGAGGATAGGATATGATAGAGGATAGGATAGGATAAAGGATAGGATAGGATAGAGGATAGGATAGGATAGAGGATAGGATATGATAGTGGATCAGATAGAATAGAGGATTGGATAGGATAGATGATAGGCTAGGATAGAGGATAGGATATGATAGAGGATAGGATAGGATAGAGGATAGGATAGGATAGATGATAGGATAGGATAGAGGATAGGATAAGATAGAGGATACGATAGGATAGATGATATTATAGGAAAGAGGAAAGGATATGATAGAGGATACGATATTGTAGAGGATAGGATAGGATAGAGGATAGGATAGGATAGAGGGTAGGATAGGATAGAGGATAGGATAGGATAGAGGATAGGATATGATAGAGGATAGGATAGGATAGAGGATAGGATAGAGGATAGGATAGTATAGAGGATAGGATAGGATAGAGGATAGGATAAGATAGAGGATAGGATCGGATAGAGGATAGGATAGGATAGAGGATAAGATCGGATAGAGGATAGGATAGGGGATTGGATAGGATAGAGGATAGGATAGGATAGAGGATAGGATAGGATAGAGGATAGGATAGGATAGAGGATAGGATAGGATAGAGGATAGGATAGGATAGAGGATAGGATAGGATAGAGGATAGGATAGGATAGAGGATAGGATAGGATAGAGGATAGGATAGGATAGAGCATAGGATACGATAGAGGATAGGCAAGGGGATTGGATAGGATAGAGGATAGGATAGGACAGATGATATTATAGGAATGAGGATAGGATATGATAGAGGATAGGATAGGATAGAGGATAGGATAGGATAGAGGATAGGATAGGATAGAGGATAGGATATGATAGAGGATAGGATAGGATAGAGGATAGGATAGGATAGAGGATAGGATAGGATAGAGGATAGGATAGGATAGAGGATAGGATAAGGTAGAGGATATGATAGGATAGAGGATAGGATAGTATAGATGATAGGATAGGATAGAGGATAGGATAGGATAGAGGATATGATAGGATAGAGGATAGGATGCGATAGAGGATACGAAAGGATAGGATAGAGGATAGGATAGGATAGAGGATAGGAGAGGATAGAGGATAGGATATGATAATGGATAGGATACGATAGAGGATACGATAGGATATGATAGAGGATAGGATAGGATAGAGGATAGGAGAGGATAGAGGATAGGATATTATAAAGGATAGGATAGGATAGAGGATAGGATAGGATAGAGGATAGGATAGGATAGATGATAGGATAGGATAGAGGATAGGATAAGATAGAGGATAGGATAGGATAGAGGATAGGATAGTATAGAGGATAGGATAGTATAGAGGATAGGATACGATAGAGGATACGATAGGATAGGATAGAGGATAGGATACGATAGAGGATACGATAGGATAGGATAGAGGATAGTATAGGATATAGGATAGGATATGATAGAGGATAGGATATGATAGAGGATAGGATAGGATAGAGGATAGGATAGGATAGATGATAGGATAGGATAGAGGATAGGATAGAGGATAGGATAGAGGATAGGATAAGATAGAGGATAAGATAGGATAGAGTATAGGATAGGATAGAGGATAGGATAGGATAGGATAGAGGATACGATAGGATAGGATAGAGGATAGGATAGGATAGAGGATAGGATCGGCTAGAGGATAGGATAGGGGATTGGATAGAATAAAGGATAGGATAGGATAGAGGATAGGATAGAGGATAGGATAAGATAGAGGATAAGATAGGATAGAGTATAGGATAGGATAGAGGATAGGATAAGATAGAGGATAAGATTGGATAGAGGATAGGATAGGATAGAGGATAGGATATGATAGAGGATAGGATAGGATAGAGGATAGGATAGGATATAGGATAGGATAGGATAGAAGATAGGATATGATAGTGGATCAGATAGAATAGAGGATTGGATAGGATAGATGATAGGATAGGATAGAGGATAGGATAAGATAGAGGATAGGATAGGATAGATGATATTATAGGGAAGAGGAAAGGATATGGTAGAGGATACGATATTATAGGGGATAGGATAGGATAGAGGATAGGATATTATAAAGGATAGGATAGGATAGAGGATAGGATAGGATAGAGGATAGGATATGATAGTGGATCAGATAGAATAGAGGATTGGATAGGATAGATGATAGGATAGGATAGAGGATAGGATATGATAGAGGATAGGATAGGATAGAGGATAGGCTAGGGGATTGGATAGGATAGAGGATAGGATAGGACAGATGATATTATAGGAATGAGGATAGGATATGATAGAGGATCGGATAGGATAGAGGATAGGATAGGATAGAGGATAGGATAGGATAGAGGATAGGATATGATAGAGGATAGAATAGGATAGAGGATAGGATAGGATAGAGGATAGGATAGGATAGAGGATAGGATAGGATAGAGGATAGGATAAGGTAGAGGATAGGATAGGATAGGATAGAGGATACGATAGGATAGGATAGAGGATAGGATAGGATAGAGGATTGGATAGGATAGATGATAGGATAGGATAGAGGATAGGATAAGATAGAGGATAGGATAGGATAGAGGATAGGATAGGATAGAGGATAGGATCGGATAGAGGATAGGATAGGGGATTGGATAGAATAAAGGATAGGATAGGATAGAGGATAGGATAGAGGATAGGATAAGATAGAGGATAAGATAGGATAGAGTATAGGATAGGATAGAGGATAGGATAGGATAGAGGATAGGATAGGATAGGATAGAGGATACGATAGGATAGGATAGAGGATAGGATAGGATAGAGGATTGGATAGGATGGAGGATAGGATATGATAGAGGATAGGATATGATAGAGGATAGGATAGGATAGAGGATAGGATAGGATAGATGATAGGATAGGATAGAGGATAGGATAAGATAGAGGATAGGATAGGATAGAGGATGGGATAGGATAGAGGATAGGATCGGCTAGAGGATAGGATAGGGGATTGGATAGAATAAAGGATAGGATAGGATAGAGGATAGGATAGAGGATAGGATAAGATAGAGGATAAGATAGGATAGAGTATAGGATAGGATAGAGGATAGGATAAGATAGAGGATAAGATAGGATAGAGGATAGGATAGGATAGAGGATAGGATATGATAGAGGATAGGATAGGATAGAGGATAGGATAGGATAGAGGATAGGATAGGATAGAGGATAGGATATGATAGTGGATCAGATAGAATAGAGGATTGGATAGGATAGATGATAGGATAGGATAGAGGATAGGATATGATAGAGGATAGGATAGGATAGAGGATAGGATAGGATAGATGATAGGATAGGATAGAGGATAGGATAAGATAGAGGATACGATAGGATAGATGATATTATAGGAAAGAGGAAAGGATATGATAGAGGATACGATATTGTAGAGGATAGGATAGGATAGAGGATAGGATAGGATAGAGGGTAGGATAGGATAGAGGATAGGATAGGATAGAGGATAGGAGAGGATAGAGGATAGGATATGATAGAGGATAGGATAGGATAGAGGATAGGATAGGATAGAGGATAGGATAGTATAGAGGATAGGATAAGATAGAGGATATGATAGGATAGACGACAGGATAGGATAGAGGATAGGATATGATAGAGGATAGGATAGGATAGAGGATAGGATAGAGGATAGGATAGTATAGAGGATAGGATAGGATAGAGGATAGGATAAGATAGAGGATAGGATCGGATAGAGGATAGGATAGGGTAGAGGATAAGATCGGATAGAGGATAGGATAGGGGATTGGATAGGATAGAGGATAGGATAGGATAGAGGATAGGATACGATAGAGGATAAGATAGGATAGAGGATAGGATACGATAGAGGATACGATAGGATAGGATAGAGGAAAGGATAGGATATAGGATAGGATATGATAGAGGGTAGGATATGATAGAGGATAGGATAGGATAGAGGATAGGATAGGATAGAGGATAGGATATGATAGTGGATCAGATAGAATAGAGGATTGGATAGGATAGATGATAGGATAGGATAGAGGATAGGATAAGATAGATGATATTATAGGGAAGAGGAAAGGATATGATAGAGGATACGATATTATAGAGGATAGGATAGGATAGAGGATAGGATATTATAAAGGATAGGATAGGATAGAGGATAGGATAGGATAGAGGATAGGATAGGATAGAGGATAGGATAGTATAGAGGATAGGATAGTATAGAGGATAGGATACGATAGAGGATACGATAGGATAGGATAGAGGATAGGATACGATAGAGGATACGATAGGATAGGATAGGATAGAGGATAGGATAGGATAGATGATAGGATAGGATAGAGGATAGGATAAGATAGAGGATAGGATAGGATAGAGGATAGGATAGGATAGAGGATAGGATCGGATAGAGGATAGGATAGGATAGAGGATAGGATAGGATAGAGGATAGGATAGGATAGAGGATAGGATAGGATAGAGGATAGGATAGGATAGAGGATAGGATAGGATAGAGGATAGGATAGGATAGAGGATAGGATAGGATAGAGGATAGGATAGTATAGAGGATAGGATACGATAGAGGATACGATAGGATAGGATAGAGGATAGGATACGATAGAGGATACGATAGGATAGGATAGAGGATAGGATAGGATATAGGATAGGATATGATAGAGGATAGGATATGATAGAGGATAGGATAGGATAGAGGATAGGATAGGATAGATGATAGGATAGGATAGAGGATAGGATAAGATAGAGGATAGGATAGGATAGAGGATAGGATAGGATAGAGGATAGGATCGGATAGAGGATAGGATAGGGGATTGGATAGAATAAAGGATAGGATAGGATAGAGGATAGGATAGAGTATAGGATAAGATAGAGGATAAGATAGGATAGAGTATAGGATAGGATAGAGGATAGGATAGGATAGAGGATAGGATAGGATAGGATAGAGGATACGATAGGATAGGATAGAGGATAGGATAGGATAGGATAGAGGATTGGATAGGATGGAGGATAGGATATGATAGAGGATAGGATATGATAGAGGATAGGATAGGATAGAGGATAGGATAGGATAGATGATAGGATAGGATAGAGGATAGGATAAGATAGAGGATAGGATAGGATAGAGGATAGGATAGGATAGAGGATAGGATCGGCTAGAGGATAGGATAGGGGATTGGATAGAATAAAGGATAGGATAGGATAGAGGATAGGATAGAGGATAGGATAAGATAGAGGATAAGATAGGATAGAGTATAGGATAGGATAGAGGATAGGATAGGATAGAGGATAGGATCGGCTAGAGGATAGGATAGGGGATTGGATAGAATAAAGGATAGGATAGGATAGAGGATAGGATAGAGGATAGGATAAGATAGAGGATAAGATAGGATAGAGTATAGGATAGGATAGAGGATAGGATATGATAGAGGATAGGATAGGATAGAGGATAGGATAGGATAGAGGATAGGATAGGATAGAGGATAGGATAGGATAGAGGATAGGATAGGATAGAGGATAGGATAGGATAGAGGATAGGATAGGATAGAGGATAGGATAGTATAGAGGATAGGATACGATAGAGGATACGATAGGATAGGATAGAGGATAGGATACGATAGAGGATACGATAGGATAGGATAGAGGATAGGATAGGATATAGGATAGGATATGATAGAGGATAGGATATGATAGAGGATAGGATAGGATAGAGGATAGGATAGGATAGATGATAGGATAGGATAGAGGATAGGATAAGATAGAGGATAGGATAGGATAGAGGATAGGATAGGATAGAGGATAGGATCGGATAGAGGATAGGATAGGGGATTGGATAGAATAAAGGATAGGATAGGATAGAGGATAGGATAGAGTATAGGATAAGATAGAGGATAAGATAGGATAGAGTATAGGATAGGATAGAGGATAGGATAGGATAGAGGATAGGATAGGATAGGATAGAGGATACGATAGGATAGGATAGAGGATAGGATAGGATAGGATAGAGGATTGGATAGGATGGAGGATAGGATATGATAGAGGATAGGATATGATAGAGGATAGGATAGGATAGAGGATAGGATAGGATAGATGATAGGATAGGATAGAGGATAGGATAAGATAGAGGATAGGATAGGATAGAGGATAGGATAGGATAGAGGATAGGATCGGCTAGAGGATAGGATAGGGGATTGGATAGAATAAAGGATAGGATAGGATAGAGGATAGGATAGAGGATAGGATAAGATAGAGGATAAGATAGGATAGAGTATAGGATAGGATAGAGGATAGGATATGATAGAGGATAGGATAGGATAGAGGATAGGATAGGATAGATGATAGGATAGGATAGAGGATAGGATAAGATAGAGGATAGGATCGGATAGAGAATAGGATAGGGGATTGGATAGGAGAGAGGATAGGACAGGATAGAGGATAGAATACGATAGAGGATACGATAGGATAGGATAGAGGATAGGATAGGATAGATGATAGGATAGGATAGAGGATAGGATAAGATAGAGGATAAGATAGGATAGAGGATAGGACAGGATAGATGATAGGATAGGATAGAGGATAGGATAAGATGGAGGATAGGATAGATGATATTATAGGAAAGAGGAAAGGATATGATAGAGGATACGATATTGTAGAGGATAGGATAGGATAGAGGATAGGATAGGATAGAGGATAGGATAGGATAGAGGATAGGATAGGATAGAGGATAGGATAGGATAGAGGATAGGATAGGATAGAGGATAGGATAGGATAGAGGATAGGATAGGATAGAGGATAGGATAGGATAGAGGATAGGATAGGATAGAGGATAGGATAGGATAGAGCATAGGATAGGATAGAGGATAGGATAGGATAGAGGATAGGATAGGATAGAGGATAGGATAGGATAGAGGATAGGATAGGATAGAGGATAGTATAGGATAGAGGATAGGATAGGATAGATGATAGGATAGGATAGAGGATAGGATAAGATAGAGGATAGGTTAGGATAGAGGATAGGATAGGGGATTGGATAGGATAGAGGATAGGATAGGATAGAGGATAGGATACGATAGAGGATACGATAGGATAGGATAGAGGATAGGATAGGATAGAGGATAGGATAAGATAGAGGATAGGATAGGATAGAGGATAGGATAGGATAGAGGATAGGATAGGACAGAGGATACGATAGGATAGGATAGAGAATAGGATAGGATAGAGGATAGGATAGTATAGAGGATAGGATAGGATAGAGGATAGGATAGGATAGAGGATATAATGCGATAGAGGATACGAAAGGATAGGATAGAGGATAGGATAGGATAGAGGATAGGATAGGATAGATGATAGGATAGGATAGAGGATAGGGTAAGATAGAGGATAGGATAGTATAGAGGATAGGATAGGATAGAGGATAGGATAGGATAGAGGATAGGATAGGATAGGATAGAGGATACGATAGGATAGGATAGAGGATAGGATAGGATAGAGGATTGGATAGGATAGAGGATAGGATATGATAGAGGATAGGATATGATAGAGGATAGGATAGGATAGAGGATAGGATAGGATAGATGATAGGATAGGATAGAGGATAGGATAAGATAGAGGATAGGATAGGATAGAGGATAGGATCGGATAGAGGATAGGATAGGATAGAGGATAGGATAGGATAGATGATAGGATAGGATAGAGGATTGGATAAGATAGAGGATAGGATAGGATAGAGGATAGTATAGGGGATTGGATAGGATAGAGGATAGGATAGGATAGAGGATACGATACGATAGGATAGAGGATAGGATAGGATAGGATAGAGGATAGGATAGGATAGAGGATAGGATAAGATAGAGGATAAGATAGGATAGAGGATAGGATAGGATAGAGGATAGGATATGATAGAGGATAGGATAGGATAGAGGATAGGATAGGATAGATGATAGGATAGGATAGAGGATAGGATAAGATAGAGGATAGGATAGGATAGAGGATAGGATAGGATAGAGGATAGGATAGGACAGAGGATACGATAGGATAGGATAGAGAATAGGATAGGATAGAGGATAGGATAGTATAGAGGATAGGATAGGATAGAGGATAGGATAGGATAGAGGATAGGATGCGATAGAGGATACGAAAGGATAGGATAGAGGATAGGATAGGATAGAGGATAGGATAGGATAGATGATAGGATAGGATAGAGGATAGGATAAGATAGAGGATAGGATAGTATAGAGGATAGGATAGGATAGAGGATAGGATAGGATAGAGGATAGGATAGGATAGGATAGAGGATACGATAGGATAGGATAGAGGATAGGATAGGATAGAGGATTGGATAGGATAGAGGATAGGATATGATAGAGGATAGGATATGATAGAGGATAGGATAGGATAGAGGATAGGATAGGATAGATGATAGGATAGGATAGAGGATAGGATAGGATTGATGATAGGATAGGATAGAGGATAGGATAAGATAGAGGATAGGATAGGATAGATGATATTATAGGAAAGAGGAAAGGATATTGTAGAGGATAGGATAGGATAGAGGATAGGATAGGATAGAGGATAGGATAGGATAGAGGATAGGATGGGATAGAGGATAGGATAGGATAGAGGATAGGATAGGATAGAGGATAGAATAGGATAGAGGATAGGATAGGGTAGAGGATAGGATAGGATAGAGGATAGGATAGGATTGGTCGACAGCGTGAGGTCGTGGAAGGCGGTGGCCTCCTTCTGCGATGATGTGATCAAGCAGAAGGAGGCCGCCGAGCGGGTCCGGGAACGGGACCCGGGCTCCGCGAGGCGTATTTGGGCGCGGGGACGACCCCCGCGCCGACGTGTGCCCCCCAGTAGGGGGGCGGAGAGGGTAGGGAGGGCGCGGGGGTCTCCCCCGCGTCAACGTGTGCCCCCGGTGGTGGGGGGCGGAGTGGGGTTGGCGCGGGGAGTTCCCCCGCGCCCTGTTATGCCCCCACCACTGGGGGCGGCGAATTTGGGGGCCCGGGGCGTGAGCTGACCCGGGCCCCCGGGGGGGAGCATAGCTCCCCCCGTGATAGGCCGACACCCCCCGGGTTAATTTCCCGGTTTGGGGGGGTGTCGGTACGTCCCTCCCGTTAGGGGAGGGGGATTCGTGGGGGGATTTGGGTGAGGAAGGGTCGGGGCGTGCCGGATCGCGCCTCCGACGGCCCTTCCTTCCGGTGGCGGCGTCCTCTTGCTCTGGCCGGGGCTGGTTCCTTCGGGACACTGGCCCCGAGCGGGGCACGAGGACTCCGGGAGCTGTGGGTGGACCGAGCTGGGGCTCGGGAAGCCCAATCCGAAGGCTCCAGGGATGGGGACACCGGGCGGGTCCCTCCGCCCGGGGTCTTATAGAGTAGGCAGTGGGGGAGACTAACCCCCTCCCCCGGGGTGGCATGTATTAGCTGGGAGGTGTCCTGTTGAGTACTCGCGTGATCCAGGCACCTCCCATGCAGCTTAGGTGGGCGTGAGGTTTTAGTGGGTAGTCTCCGGGGGCTCCGCCCCCCGGAGAGAATCCCACATAACCCCGGCTTCCCCCAGGAAGTCGGGGTATGTATAAAACATTTCCTCACGATAAAAAAAAAAAAAAAAAAAAAGGATAGGATAGGATAGATGATACTATAGGATAGAGGATAGGATAAGATAGAGGATAGGTTAGGATAGAGGATAGGATAGGGGATTGGATAGGATAGAGGATAGGATAGGATAGAGGATAGGATACGATAGAGGATACGATAGGATAGGATAGAGGATAGGATACGATTGAGGATACGATAGGATAGGATAGAGGATAGGATAGGATAGAGGATAGGATAGGATAGAGGATAGGATATGATAGTGGATAGGATATGATAGAGGATAGGATAGGATAGAGGATAGGATAGGATAGATGATAGGATAGGATAGAGGATAGGATCGGATAGAGTATAGGATAGGGGATTGGATAGAATAAAGGATAGGATAGGATAGAGGATAGGATAGAGGATAGGATAAGATAGAGGATAAGATAGGATAGAGTATAGGATAGGATAGAGGATAGGATAGGATAGAGGATAGGATAGGATAGGATAGAGGATACGATAGGATAGGATAGAGGATAGGATAGGATAGAGGATAGGATAGGATAGATGATAGGATAGGATAGAGGATAGGATAAGATAGAGGATAGGATAGGATAGAGGATAGGATAGGATAGAGGATAGGATCGGATAGAGGATAGGATAGGGGATTGGATAGAATAAAGGATAGGATAGGATAGAGGATAGGATAGAGGATAGGATAAGATAGAGGATAAGATAGGATAGAGTATAGGATAGGATAGAGGATAGGATATAATAGAGGATAGGATAGGATAGAGGATAGGATAGGATAGATGATAGGATAGGATAGAGGATAGGATAGGATAGGATAGAGGATAGGATAGGATAGAGGATAGGATAGGATAGAGGATAGGATATGATAGAGGATAGGATAGGATAGGATAGATGATAGGATAGGATAGAGGATAGGGGATTGGATCGGATACAGGATAGGAGACGGTAGAGGATAGGATAGGATAGAGGATATAATAGGATAGGATAGAGGATACGATAGGATAGGATAGAGGATAGGATAGGATAGAGGATTGGATAGGATAGAGGATAGGATATGATAGAGGATAGGATATGATAGAGGATAGGATAGGATAGAGGATAGGATAGGATAGATGATAGGATAGGATAGAGGATAGGATAAGATAGAGGATAGGATAGGATAGAGGATAGGATAGGATAGAGGATAGGATAGGACAGAGGATACGATAGGATAGGATAGAGAATAGGATAGGATAGAGGATAGGATAGTATAGAGGATAGGATAGGATAGAGGATAGGATAGGATAGAGGATAGGATGCGATAGAGGATACGAAAGGATAGGATAGAGGATAGGATAGGATAGAGGATAGGATAGGATAGATGATAGGATAGGATAGAGGATAGGATAAGATAGAGGATAGGATAGTATAGAGGATAGGATAGGATAGAGGATAGGATAGGATAGAGGATAGGATAGGATAGGATAGAGGATACGATAGGATAGGATAGAGGATAGGATAGGATAGAGGATTGGATAGGATAGAGGATAGGATATGATAGAGGATAGGATATGATAGAGGATAGGATAGGATAGAGGATAGGATAGGATAGATGATAGGATAGGATAGAGGATAGGATAAGATAGAGGATAGGATAGGATAGAGGATAGGATAGGATAGAGGATAGGATCGGATAGAGGATAGGATAGGATAGAGGATAGGATAGGATAGATGATAGGATAGGATAGAGGATTGGATAAGATAGAGGATAGGATAGGATAGAGGATAGTATAGGGGATTGGATAGGATAGAGGATAGGATAGGATAGAGGATACGATACGATAGGATAGAGGATAGGATAGGATAGGATAGAGGATAGGATAGGATAGAGGATAGGATAAGATAGAGGATAAGATAGGATAGAGGATAGGATAGGATAGAGGATAGGATATGATAGAGGATAGGATAGGATAGAGGATAGGATAGGATAGATGATAGGATAGGATAGAGGATAGGATAAGATAGAGGATAGGATAGGATAGAGGATAGGATAGGATAGAGGATAGGATAGGACAGAGGATACGATAGGATAGGATAGAGAATAGGATAGGATAGAGGATAGGATAGTATAGAGGATAGGATAAGATAGAGGATAGGATAGGATAGAGGATAGGATGCGATAGAGGATACGAAAGGATAGGATAGAGGATAGGATAGGATAGAGGATAGGATAGGATAGATGATAGGATAGGATAGAGGATAGGATAAGATAGAGGATAGGATAGTATAGAGGATAGGATAGGATAGAGGATAGAATAGGATAGAGGATAGGATAGGATAGGATAGAGGATACGATAGGATAGGATAGAGGATAGGATAGGATAGAGGATTGGATAGGATAGAGGATAGGATATGATAGAGGATAGGATATGATAGAGGATAGGATAGGATAGAGGATAGGATAGGATAGATGATAGGATAGGATAGAGGATAGGATAAGATAGAGGATAGGATAGGATAGAGGATAGGATAGAGGATAGGATAGGATAGGATAGAGGATAGGATAGGATAGAGGATAGGATAAGATAGAGGATAAGATAGGATAGAGGATAGGATAGGATAGAGGATAGGATATGATAGAGGATAGGATAGGATAGAGGATATTATAGGATAGAGGATAGGATAGGATATATGATAGGATAGGATAGAGGATAGGATAAGATAGAGGATAGGATAGGATAGATGATATTATAGGAAAGAGGAAAGGATATGATAGAGGATACGATATTATAGAGGATTTGATAGGATAGAGGATATGATATGATAGAGGATAGGATAGGATAGAGGATAGGATAGGATAGAGGATAGGATAGGATAGATGATAGGATAGGATAGAGGATAGGATAAGATAGAGGATAGGATAGGATAGATGATATTATAGGAAAGAGGAAAGGATATTGTAGAGGATAGGATAGGATAGAGGATAGGATAGGATAGAGGATAGGATAGGATAGAGGATAGGATGGGATAGAGGATAGGATAGGATAGAGGATAGGATAGGATAGAGGATAGAATAGGATAGAGGATAGGATAGGGTAGAGGATAGGATAGGATAGAGGATAGGATAGGATAGATGATACTATAGGATAGAGGATAGGATAAGATAGAGGATAGGTTAGGATAGAGGATAGGATAGGGGATTGGATAGGATAGAGGATAGGATAGGATAGAGGATAGGATACGATAGAGGATACGATAGGATAGGATAGAGGATAGGATACGATTGAGGATACGATAGGATAGGATAGAGGATAGGATAGGATAGAGGATAGGATAGGATAGAGGATAGGATATGATAGTGGATAGGATATGATAGAGGATAGGATAGGATAGAGGATAGGATAGGATAGATGATAGGATAGGATAGAGGATAGGATCGGATAGAGTATAGGATAGGGGATTGGATAGAATAAAGGATAGGATAGGATAGAGGATAGGATAGAGGATAGGATAAGATAGAGGATAAGATAGGATAGAGTATAGGATAGGATAGAGGATAGGATAGGATAGAGGATAGGATAGGATAGGATAGAGGATACGATAGGATAGGATAGAGGATAGGATAGGATAGAGGATAGGATAGGATAGATGATAGGATAGGATAGAGGATAGGATAGGATAGGATAGAGGATATGATAGGATAGGATAGAGGATACGATAGGATAGGATAGAGGATAGGATGGGATAGAGGATTGGATAGGATAGAGGATTGGATAGGATAGAGGATAGGATATGATAGAGGATAGGATATGATAGAGGATAGATAGGATAGAGGATAGGATAGGATAGATGATAGGATAGGATAGAGGATAGGATAAGATAGAGGATAGGATAGGATAGAGGATAGGATAGGATAGAGGATAGGAATAGGATAGAGGATAGGATCGGATAGAGGATAGGATAGGGGATTGGATAGAATAAAGGATAGGATAGGATAGAGGATAGGATAGAGGATAGGATAAGATAGAGCATAAGATAGGATAGAGTATAGGATAGGATAGAGGATTGGATATGATAGAGGATAGGTTAGGATAGAGGATAGGATAGGATAGATGATAGGATAGGATAGAGGATAGGATAGGATAGGATAGAGGATAGGATAGGATAGAGGATAGGATAGGATAGTGGATAGGATAGGATAGAGGATAGGATATGATAGAGGAATAGGATAGGATAGAAGATAGGATAGGATAGATGATAGGATAGGATAGAGGATAGGATAAGATAGAGGATAAGATAAGATAGAGGATAGGATAGGATAGAGGGATAGGATATGATAGAGGATAGGATAGGATAGAGGATAGGATAGGATAGGATAGATGATAAGATAGGATAGAGGATAGGATAGGATAGAGGATAGGATATGATAGAGGATAGGATAGGATAGAGGATAGGATAGGATAGGATAGATGATAGGATAGGATAGAGGATAGGATAAGATAGAGGATAGGATAGGATAGATGATATTATAGGAAAGAGGAAAGGATATGATAGAGGATACGATATTATAGAGGATAGGATAGGATAGAGGATAGGATATTATAAAGGATAGGATAGGATAGAGGATAGGATAGGATAGAGGATAGGATAGGATAGAGGATAGGATAGTATAGAGGATAGGGGATTGGATCGGATACAGGATAGGAGACGGTAGAGGATAGGATAGGATAGAGGATATAATAGGATAGGATAGAGGATACGATAGGATAGGATAGAGGATAGGATAGGATAGAGGATTGGATAGGATAGAGGATAGGATATGATAGAGGATAGGATATGATAGAGGATAGGATAGGATAGAGGATAGGATAGGATAGATGATAGGATAGGATAGAGGATAGGATAAGATAGAGGATAGGATAGGATAGAGGATAGGATAGGATAGAGGATAGGATAGGACAGAGGATACGATAGGATAGGATAGAGAATAGGATAGGATAGAGGATAGGATAGTATAGAGGATAGGATAGGATAGAGGATAGGATAGGATAGAGGATAGGATGCGATAGAGGATACGAAAGGATAGGATAGAGGATAGGATAGGATAGAGGATAGGATAGGATAGAGGATAGGATAGGATAGATGATAGGATAGGATAGAGGATAGGATAAGATAGAGGATAGGATAGTATAGATGATAGGATAGGATAGAGGATAGGATAGGATAGAGGATAGGATAGGATAGGATAGAGGATACGATAGGATAGGATAGAGGATAGGATAGGATAGAGGATTGGATAGGATAGAGGATAGGATATGATAGAGGATAGGATATGATAGAGGATAGGATAGGATAGAGGATAGGATAGGATAGATGATAGGATAGGATAGAGGATTGGATAAGATAGAGGATAGGATAGGATAGAGGATAGTATAGGGGATTGGATAGGATAGAGGATAGGATAGGATAGAGGATAGGATAGGATAGATGATAGGATAGGATAGAGGATAGGATAAGATAGAGGATAGGATAGTATAGAGGGTAGATAGGATAGAGGATAGGATAGGAAAGAGGATAGGATAGGATAGGATAGAGGATACGATAGGATAGGATAGAGGATAGGATAGGATAGAGGATTGGATAGGATAGAGGATAGGATTTGATAGAGGATAGGATATGATAGAGGATAGGATAGGATAGAGGATAGGATAGGATAGATGATAGGATAGGATAGAGGATAGGATAAGATAGAGGATAGGATAGGATAGAGGATAGGATAGAGGATAGGATAGGATAGGATAGAGGATAGGATAGGATAGAGGATAGGATAAGATAGAGGATAAGATAGGATAGAGGATAGGATAGGATAGAGGATAGGATATGATAGAGGATAGGATAGGATAGAGGATATTATAGGATAGAGGATAGGATAGGATATATGATAGGATAGGATAGAGGATAGGATAAGATAGAGGATAGGATAGGATAGATGATATTATAGGAAAGAGGAAAGGATATGATAGAGGATACGATATTATAGAGGATTTGATAGGATAGAGGATATGATATGATAGAGGATAGGATAGGATAGAGGATAGGATAGGATAGAGGATAGGATAGGATAGATGATAGGATAGGATAGAGGATAGGATAAGATAGAGGATAGGATAGGATAGATGATATTATAGGAAAGAGGAAAGGATATTGTAGAGGATAGGATAGGATAGAGGATAGATAGGATAAGGATAGAGGATAGGATAGGATAGAGGATAGGATGGGATAGAGGATAGGATAGGATAGAGGATAGGATAGGATAGAGTATAGAATAGGATAGAGGATAGGATAGGGTAGAGGATAGGATAGGATAGAGGATAGGATAGGATAGATGATACTATAGGATAGAGGATAGGATAAGATAGAGGATAGGTTAGGATAGAGGATAGGATAGGGGATTGGATAGGATAGAGGATAGGATAGGATAGAGGATAGGATACGATAGAGGATACGATAGGATAGGATAGAGGATAGGATACGATTGAGGATACGATAGGATAGGATAGAGGATAGGATAGGATAGAGGATAGGATAGGATAGAGGATAGGATATGATAGTGGATAGGATATGATAGAGGATAGGATAGGATAGAGGATAGGATAGGATAGATGATAGGATAGGATAGAGGATAGGATCGGATAGAGTATAGGATAGGGGATTGGATAGAATAAAGGATAGGATAGGATAGAGGATAGGATAGAGGATAGGATAAGATAGAGGATAAGATAGGATAGAGTATAGGATAGGATAGAGGATAGGATAGGATAGAGGATAGGATAGGATAGGATAGAGGATACGATAGGATAGGATAGAGGATAGGATAGGATAGAGGATAGGATAGGATAGATGATAGGATAGGATAGAGGATAGGATAAGATAGAGGATAGGATAGGATAGAGGATAGGATAGGATAGAGGATAGGATCAGATAGAGGATAGGATAGGGGATTGGATAGAATAAAGGATAGGATAGGATAGAGGATAGGATAGAGGATAGGATAAGATAGAGGATAAGATAGGATAGAGTATAGGATAGGATAGAGGATAGGATATAATAGAGGATAGGATAGGATAGAGGATAGGATAGGATAGATGATAGGATAGGATAGAGGATAGGATAGGATAGGATAGAGGATAGGATAGGATAGGATAGAGGATAGGATAGGATAGAGGATAGGATAGGATAGAGGATAGGATATGATAGAGGATAGGATAGGATAGGATAGATGATAGGATAGGATAGAGGATAGGATAAGATAGAGGATAAGATAGGATAGAGGATAGGATAGGATAGAGGATAGGATATGATAGAGGATAGGATAGGATAGAGGATAGGAAAGGATAGAGGATAGGATAGGATAGGATAGAGGATACGATAGGATAGGATAGAGGATAGGATATGATAGAGGATAGGATATGATAGAGGATAGGATAGGATAGAGGAAAGGATAGGATAGAGGATAGGATAGGATAGAGGATAGGATATGATAGTGGATCAGATAGGATAGAGGATTGGATAGGATAGAGGATACGATACGATAGAGGATGGGATAGAGGATAGGGGATTGGATCGGATACAGGATAGGAGACGGTAGAGGATAGGATAGGATAGGATAGAGGATAGGATAGGATAGAGGATGGGATAGGATAGAGGATAGGATAGGATAGAGGATAGGATAAGATAGAGGATAGGATAGTATAGAGGATAGGATAGGATAGAGGATAGGATAGGATAGAGGATAGGATAGGATAGGATAGAGGATACGATAGGATAGGATAGAGGATAGGATAGGATAGAGATTGGATAGGATAGAGGATAGGATATGATAGAGGATAGATATGATAGAGGATAGGATAGGATAGAGGATAGGATAGGATAGACGATAGGATAGGCTAGAGGATAGGATAAGATAGAGGATAGGATAGGATAGAGGATAGGATAGGATAGAGGATAGGATAGGATAGAGGATATGATAGGATAGGATAGAGGATACGATAGGATAGGATAGAGGATAGGATGGGATAGAGGATTGGATAGGATAGAGGATTGGATAGGATAGAGGATAGGATATGATAGAGGATAGGATATGATAGAGGATAGGATAGGATAGAGGATAGGATAGGATAGATGATAGGATAGGATAGAGGATAGGATAAGATAGAGGATAGGATAGGATAGAGGATAGGATAGGATAGAGGATAGGATAGGATAGAGGATAGGATCGGATAGAGGATAGGATAGGGGATTGGATAGAATAAAGGATAGGATAGGATAGAGGATAGGATAGAGGATAGGATAAGATAGAGCATAAGATAGGATAGAGTATAGGATAGGATAGAGGATTGGATATGATAGAGGATAGGATAGGATAGAGGATAGGATAGGATAGATGATAGGATAGGATAGAGGATAGGATAGGATAGGATAGAGGATAGGATAGGATAGAGGATAGGATAGGATAGAGGATAGGATAGGATAGAGGATAGGATATGATAGAGGATAGGATAGGATAGAAGATAGGATAGGATAGATGATAGGATAGGATAGAGGATAGGATAGATAGAGGATAGATAAGATAGAGGATAGGATAGGATAGAGGATAGGATATGATAGAGGATAGGATAGGATAGAGGATAGGATAGGATAGGATAGATGATAAGATAGGATAGAGGATAGGATAGGATAGAGGATAGGATATGATAGAGGATAGGATAGGATAGAGGATAGGATAGGATAGGATAGATGATAGGATAGGATAGAGGATAGGATAAGATAGAGGATAGGATAGGATAGATGATATTATAGGAAAGAGGAAAGGATATGATAGAGGATACTATATTATAGAGGATAGGATAGGATAGAGGATAGGATATTATAAAGGATAGGATAGGATAGAGGATAGGATAGGATAGAGGATAGGATAGGATAGAGGATAGGATAGTATAGAGGATAGGATAGGATAGAGGATAGGATAGGATAGAGGATAGGATACGATAGAGGATACAATAGGATAGGATAGAGGGTAGGATAGGATAGAGGATAGGGGATTGGATCGGATACAGGATAGGAGACGGTAGAGGATAGGATAGGATAGAGGATAGGATAGGATAGGATAGAGGATACGATAGGATAGGATAGAGGATAGGATAGGATAGAGGATTGGATAGGATAGAAGATAGGATATGATAGAGGATAGGATATGATAGAGGATAGGATAGGATAGAGGATAGGATAGGATAGATGATAGGATAGGATAGAGGATAGGATAAGATAGAGGATAGGATAGGATAGAGGATAGGATAGGATAGAGGATAGGATAGGACAGAGGATACGATAGGATAGGATAGAGAATAGGATAGGATAGAGGATAGGATAGGATAGAGGATAGGATGGGATAGAGGATAGGATAGGATAGAGGATAGGATAGGATAGAGGATAGGATAGGATAGAGGATAGGATAGGATAGATGATAGGATAGGATAGAGGATAGGATAGGATAGAGGATAGGATAAGATAGAGGATAGGATAGTATAGAGGATAGGATAGGATAGAGGATAGGATAGGATAGAGGATAGGATAGGATAGGATAGAGGATACGATAGGATAGGATAGAGGATTGGATAGGATAGAGGATAGGATATGATACAGGATAGGATATGATAGAGGATAGGATAGGATAGAGGATAGGATAGGATAGATGATAGGATAGGATAGAGGATAGGATAATATAGAGGATAGGATAGGATAGAGGATAGGATAGGATAGAGGATAGGATCGGATAGAGGATAGGATAGGATAGAGGATAGGATAGGATAGGATAGAGGATAGGATAGGATAGGATAGAGGATAGGATAGGATAGAGGATAGGATAGGATAGAGGATAGGATATGATAGAGGATAGGATAGGATAGGATAGATGATAGGATAGGATAGAGAATAGGATAAGATAGAGGATAAGATAGGATAGAGGATAGGATAGGATAGAGGATAGGATATGATAGAGGATAGGATAGGATAGAGGATAGGAAAGGATAGAGGATAGGATAGGATAGGATAGAGGATACGATAGGATAGGATAGAGGATAGGATAGGATAGAGGATTGGATAGGATAGAGGATAGGATATGATAGAGGATAGGATATGATAGAGGATAGGATAGGATAGAGGAAAGGATAGGATAGAGGATAGGATAGGATAGAGGATAGTATATGATAGTGGATCAGATAGGATAGAGGATTGGATAGGATAGAGGATACGATACGATAGAGGATGGGATAGAGGATAGGGGATTGGATCGGATACAGGATAGGAGACGGTAGAGGATAGGATAGGATAGGATAGAGGATAGGATAGGATAGAGGATGGGATAGGATAGAGGATAGGATAGGATAGAGGATAGGATAAGATAGAGGATAGGATAGTATAGAGGATAGGATAGGATAGAGGATAGGATAGGATAGAGGATAGGATAGGATAGGATAGAGGATACGATAGGATAGGATAGAGGATAGGATAGGATAGAGGATTGGATAGGATAGAGGATAGGATATGATAGAGGATAGGATATGATAGAGGATAGGATAGGATAGAGGATAGGATAGGATAGATGATAGGATAGGCTAGAGGATAGGATAAGATAGAGGATAGGATAGGATAGAGGATAGGATAGGATAGAGGATAGGATAGGATAGAGGATATGATAGGATAGGATAGAGGATACGATAGGATAGGATAGAGGATAGGATGGGATAGAGGATTGGATAGGATAGAGGATTGGATAGGATAGAGGATAGGATATGATAGAGGATAGGATATGATAGAGGATAGGATAGGATAGAGGATAGGATAGGATAGATGATAGGATAGGATAGAGGATAGGATAAGATAGAGGATAGGATAGGATAGAGGATAGGATAGGATAGAGGATAGGATAGGATAGAGGATAGGATCGGATAGAGGATAGGATAGGGGATTGGATAGAATAAAGGATAGGATAGGATAGAGGATACGATAGGATCGGATAGAGGATAGGATAGGGGATTGGATAGAATAAAGGATAGGATAGGATAGAGGATAGGATAGAGGATAGGATAAGATAGAGGATAAGATAGGATAGAGTATAGGATAGGATAGAGGATAGGATAAGATAGAGGATAAGATAGGATAGAGGATAGGATAGGATAGAGGATAGGATATGATAGAGGATAGGATAGGATAGAGGATAGGATAGGATAGAGGATAGGATAGGATAGAGGATAGGATATGATAGTGGATCAGATAGAATAGAGGATTGGATAGGATAGATGATAGGATAGGATAGAGGATAGGATATGATAGAGGATAGGATAGGATAGAGGATAGGATAGGATAGATGATAGGATAGGATAGAGGATAGGATAAGATAGAGGATACGATAGGATAGATGATATTATAGGAAAGAGGAAAGGATATGATAGAGGATACGATATTGTAGAGGATAGGATAGGATAGAGGATAGGATAGGATAGAGGGTAGGATAGGATAGAGGATAGGATAGGATAGAGGATAGGAGAGGATAGAGGATAGGATATGATAGAGGATAGGATAGGATAGAGGATAGGATAGGATAGAGGATAGGATAGTATAGAGGATAGGATAAGATAGAGGATATGATAGGATAGACGACAGGATAGGATAGAGGATAGGATATGATAGAGGATAGGATAGGATAGAGGATAGGATAGAGGATAGGATAGTATAGAGGATAGGATAGGATAGAGGATAGGATAAGATAGAGGATAGGATCGGATAGAGGATAGGATAGGGTAGAGGATAAGATCGGATAGAGGATAGGATAGGGGATTGGATAGGATAGAGGATAGGATAGGATAGAGGATAGGATACGATAGAGGATACGATAGGATAGGATAGAGGATAGGATAGGATAGATGATAGGATAGGATAGAGGATAGGATAAGATAGAGGATACGATAGGATAGGATAGAGGATAGGATAGGATAGATGATAGGATAGGATAGAGGATAGGATAGGATATAGGATAGGATATGATAGAGGATAGGATATGATAGAGGATAGGATAGGATAGAGGATAGGATAGGATAGATGATAGGATAGGATAGAGGATAGGATAAGATAGAGGATAGGATAGGATAGAGGATAGGATAGGATAGAGGATAAGATCGGATAGAGGATAGGATAGGGGATTGGATAGAATAAAGGATAGGATAGGATAGAGGATAGGATAGAGTATAGGATAAGATAGAGGATAAGATAGGATAGAGTATAGGATAGGATAGAGGATAGGATAAGATAGAGGATAAGATAGGATAGAGGATAGGATACGATAGAGGATACGATAGGATAGGATAGAGGAAAGGATAGGATATAGGATAGGATATGATAGAGGGTAGGATATGATAGAGGATAGGATAGGATAGAGGATAGGATAGGATAGAGGATAGGATATGATAGTGGATCAGATAGAATAGAGGATTGGATAGGATAGATGATAGGATAGGATAGAGGATAGGATAAGATAGATGATATTATAGGGAAGAGGAAAGGATATGATAGAGGATACGATATTATAGAGGATAGGATAGGATAGAGGATAGGATATTATAAAGGATAGGATAGGATAGAGGATAGGATAGGATAGAGGATAGGATAGGATAGAGGATAGGATAGTATAGAGGATAGGATAGTATAGAGGATAGGATACGATAGAGGATACGATAGGATAGGATAGAGGATAGGATACGATAGAGGATACGATAGGATAGGATAGGATAGAGGATAGGATAGGATAGATGATAGGATAGGATAGAGGATAGGATAAGATAGAGGATAGGATAGGATAGAGGATAGGATAGGATAGAGGATAGGATCGGATAGAGGATAGGATAGGATAGAGGATAGGATAGGATAGAGGATAGGATAGGATAGAGGATAGGATAGGATAGAGGATAGGATAGGATAGAGGATAGGATAGGATAGAGGATAGGATAGGATAGAGGATAGGATAGGATAGAGGATAGGATAGTATAGAGGATAGGATACGATAGAGGATACGATAGGATAGGATAGAGGATAGGATACGATAGAGGATACGATAGGATAGGATAGAGGATAGGATAGGATATAGGATAGGATATGATAGAGGATAGGATATGATAGAGGATAGGATAGGATAGAGGATAGGATAGGATAGATGATAGGATAGGATAGAGGATAGGATAAGATAGAGGATAGGATAGGATAGAGGATAGGATAGGATAGAGGATAGGATCGGATAGAGGATAGGATAGGGGATTGGATAGAATAAAGGATAGGATAGGATAGAGGATAGGATAGAGTATAGGATAAGATAGAGGATAAGATAGGATAGAGTATAGGATAGGATAGAGGATAGGATAGGATAGAGGATAGGATAGGATAGGATAGAGGATACGATAGGATAGGATAGAGGATAGGATAGGATAGGATAGAGGATTGGATAGGATGGAGGATAGGATATGATAGAGGATAGGATATGATAGAGGATAGGATAGGATAGAGGATAGGATAGGATAGATGATAGGATAGGATAGATGATAGGATAGGATAGAGGATAGGATAAGATAGAGGATAGGATAGGATAGAGGATAGGATAGGATAGAGGATAGGATCGGATAGAGGATAGGATAGGGGATTGGATAGAATAAAGGATAGGATAGGATAGAGGATAGGATAGAGGATAGGATAAGATAGAGGATAAGATAGGATAGAGTATAGGATAGGATAGAGGATAGGATATAATAGAGGATAGGATAGGATAGAGGATAGGATAGGATAGATGATAGGATAGGATAGAGGATAGGATAGGATAGGATAGAGGATAGGATAGGATAGAGGATAGGATAGGATAGAGGATAGGATATGATAGAGGATAGGATAGGATAGGATAGATGATAGGATAGGATAGAGGATAGGGGATTGGATCGGATACAGGATAGGAGACGGTAGAGGATAGGATAGGATAGAGGATATAATAGGATAGGATAGAGGATACGATAGGATAGGATAGAGGATAGGATAGGATAGAGGATTGGATAGGATAGAGGATAGGATATGATAGAGGATAGGATATGATAGAGGATAGGATAGGATAGAGGATAGGATAGGATAGATGATAGGATAGGATAGAGGATAGGATAAGATAGAGGATAGGATAGGATAGAGGATAGGATAGGATAGAGGATAGGATAGGACAGAGGATACGATAGGATAGGATAGAGAATAGGATAGGATAGAGGATAGGATAGTATAGAGGATAGGATAGGATAGAGGATAGGATAGGATAGAGGATAGGATGCGATAGAGGATACGAAAGGATAGGATAGAGGATAGGATAGGATAGAGGATAGGATAGGATAGATGATAGGATAGGATAGAGGATAGGATAAGATAGAGGATAGGATAGTATAGAGGATAGGATAGGATAGAGGATAGGATAGGATAGAGGATAGGATAGGATAGGATAGAGGATACGATAGGATAGGATAGAGGATAGGATAGGATAGAGGATTGGATAGGATAGAGGATAGGATATGATAGAGGATAGGATATGATAGAGGATAGGATAGGATAGAGGATAGGATAGGATAGATGATAGGATAGGATAGAGGATAGGATAAGATAGAGGATAGGATAGGATAGAGGATAGGATAGGATAGAGGATAGGATCGGATAGAGGATAGGATAGGATAGAGGATAGGATAGGATAGATGATAGGATAGGATAGAGGATTGGATAAGATAGAGGATAGGATAGGATAGAGGATAGTATAGGGGATTGGATAGGATAGAGGATAGGATAGGATAGAGGATACGATACGATAGGATAGAGGATAGGATAGGATAGGATAGAGGATAGGATAGGATAGAGGATAGGATAAGATAGAGGATAAGATAGGATAGAGGATAGGATAGGATAGAGGATAGGATATGATAGAGGATAGGATAGGATAGAGGATAGGATAGGATAGATGATAGGATAGGATAGAGGATAGGATAAGATAGAGGATAGGATAGGATAGAGGATAGGATAGGATAGAGGATAGGATAGGACAGAGGATACGATAGGATAGGATAGAGAATAGGATAGGATAGAGGATAAGATAGGATAGAGGATAGGATAGGATAGAGGATAGGATATGATAGAGGATAGGATAGGATAGAGGATATTATAGGATAGAGGATAGGATAGGATATATGATAGGATAGGATAGAGGATAGGATAAGATAGAGGATAGGATAGGATAGATGATATTATAGGAAAGAGGAAAGGATATGATAGAGGATACGATATTATAGAGGATTTGATAGGATAGAGGATATGATATGATAGAGGATAGGATAGGATAGAGGATAGGATAGGATAGAGGATAGGATAGGATAGATGATAGGATAGGATAGAGGATAGGATAAGATAGAGGATAGGATAGGATAGATGATATTATAGGAAAGAGGAAAGGATATTGTAGAGGATAGGATAGGATAGAGGATAGGATAGGATAGAGGATAGGATAGGATAGAGGATAGGATGGGATAGAGGATAGGATAGGATAGAGGATAGGATAGGATAGAGGATAGAATAGGATAGAGGATAGGATAGGGTAGAGGATAGGATAGGATAGAGGATAGGATAGGATAGATGATACTATAGGATAGAGGATAGGATAAGATAGAGGATAGGTTAGGATAGAGGATAGGATAGGGGATTGGATAGGATAGAGGATAGGATAGGATAGAGGATAGGATACGATAGAGGATACGATAGGATAGGATAGAGGATAGGATACGATTGAGGATACGATAGGATAGGATAGAGGATAGGATAGGATAGAGGATAGGATAGGATAGAGGATAGGATATGATAGTGGATAGGATATGATAGAGGATAGGATAGGATAGAGGATAGGATAGGATAGATGATAGGATAGGATAGAGGATAGGATCGGATAGAGTATAGGATAGGGGATTGGATAGAATAAAGGATAGGATAGGATAGAGGATAGGATAGAGGATAGGATAAGATAGAGGATAAGATAGGATAGAGTATAGGATAGGATAGAGGATAGGATAGGATAGAGGATAGGATAGGATAGGATAGAGGATACGATAGGATAGGATAGAGGATAGGATAGGATAGAGGATAGGATAGGATAGATGATAGGATAGGATAGAGGATAGGATAAGATAGAGGATAGGATAGGATAGAGGATAGGATAGGATAGAGGATAGGATCGGATAGAGGATAGGATAGGGGATTGGATAGAATAAAGGATAGGATAGGATAGAGGATAGGATAGAGGATAGGATAAGATAGAGGATAAGATAGGATAGAGTATAGGATAGGATAGAGGATAGGATATAATAGAGGATAGGATAGGATAGAGGATAGGATAGGATAGATGATAGGATAGGATAGAGGATAGGATAGGATAGGATAGAGGATAGGATAGGATAGGATAGAGGATAGGATAGGATAGAGGATAGGATAGGATAGAGGATAGGATATGATAGAGGATAGGATAGGATAGGATAGATGATAGGATAGGATAGAGGATAGGATAGGATAGAGGATGGGATAGGATAGAGGATAGGATAGGATAGAGGATAGGATAAGATAGAGGATAGGATAGTATAGAGGATAGGATAGGATAGAGGATAGGATAGGATAGAGGATAGGATAGGATAGGATAGAGGATACGATAGGATAGGATAGAGGATAGGATAGGATAGAGGATTGGATAGGATAGAGGATAGGATATGATAGAGGATAGGATATGATAGAGGATAGGATAGGATAGAGGATAGGATAGGATAGAGGATAGGATGGGATAGAGGATTGGATAGGATAGAGGATTGGATAGGATAGAGGATAGGATATGATAGAGGATAGGATATGATAGAGGATAGGATAGGATAGAGGATAGGATAGGATAGATGATAGGATAGGATAGAGGATAGGATAAGATAGAGGATAGGATAGGATAGAGGATAGGATAGGATAGAGGATAGGATAGGATAGAGGATAGGATCGGATAGAGGATAGGATAGGGGATTGGATAGAATAAAGGATAGGATAGGATAGAGGATAGGATAGAGGATAGGATAAGATAGAGCATAAGATAGGATAGAGTATAGGATAGGATAGAGGATTGGATATGATAGAGGATAGGTTAGGATAGAGGATAGGATAGGATAGATGATAGGATAGGATAGAGGATAGGATAGGATAGGATAGAGGATAGGATAGGATAGAGGATAGGATAGGATAGAGGATAGGATAGGATAGAGGATAGGATATGATAGAGGATAGGATAGGATAGAAGATAGGATAGGATAGATGATAGGATAGGATAGAGGATAGGATAAGATAGAGGATAAGATAAGATAGAGGATAGGATAGGATAGAGGATAGGATATGATAGAGGATAGGATAGGATAGAGGATAGGATAGGATAGGATAGATGATAAGATAGGATAGAGGATAGGATAGGATAGAGGATAGGATATGATAGAGGATAGGATAGGATAGAGGATAGGATAGGATAGGATAGATGATAGGATAGGATAGAGGATAGGATAAGATAGAGGATAGGATAGGATAGATGATATTATAGGAAAGAGGAAAGGATATGATAGAGGATACGATATTATAGAGGATAGGATAGGATAGAGGATAGGATATTATAAAGGATAGGATAGGATAGAGGATAGGATAGGATAGAGGATAGGATAGGATAGAGGATAGGATAGTATAGAGGATAGGGGATTGGATCGGATACAGGATAGGAGACGGTAGAGGATAGGATAGGATAGAGGATATAATAGGATAGGATAGAGGATACGATAGGATAGGATAGAGGATAGGATAGGATAGAGGATTGGATAGGATAGAGGATAGGATATGATAGAGGATAGGATATGATAGAGGATAGGATAGGATAGAGGATAGGATAGGATAGATGATAGGATAGGATAGAGGATAGGATAAGATAGAGGATAGGATAGGATAGAGGATAGGATAGGATAGAGGATAGGATAGGACAGAGGATACGATAGGATAGGATAGAGAATAGGATAGGATAGAGGATAGGATAGTATACAGGATAGGATAGGATAGAGGATAGGATAGGATAGAGGATAGGATGCGATAGAGGATACGGAAGGATAGGATAGGATAGAGGATAGGATAGGATAGATGATAGGATAGGATAGAGGATAGGATAAGATAGAGGATAGGATAGTATAGATGATAGGATAGGATAGAGGATAGGATAGGATAGAGGATAGGATAGGATAGGATAGAGGATACGATAGGATAGGATAGAGGATAGGATAGGATAGAGGATTGGATAGGATAGAGGATAGGATATGATAGAGGATAGGATATGATAGAGGATAGGATAGGATAGAGGATAGGATAGGATAGATGATAGGATAGGATAGAGGATTGGATAAGATAGAGGATAGGATAGGATAGAGGATAGTATAGGGGATTGGATAGGATAGAGGATAGGATAGGATAGAGGATAGGATAGGATAGATGATAGGATAGGATAGAGGATAGGATAAGATAGAGGATAGGATAGTATAGAGGGTAGGATAGGATAGAGGATAGGATAGGAAAGAGGATAGGATAGGATAGGATAGAGGATACGATAGGATAGGATAGAGGATAGGATAGGATAGAGGATTGGATAGGATAGAGGATAGGATATGATAGAGGATAGGATATGATAGAGGATAGGATAGGATAGAGGATAGGATAGGATAGATGATAGGATAGGATAGAGGATAGGATAAGATAGAGGATAGGATAGGATAGAGGATAGGATAGAGGATAGGATAGGATAGGATAGAGGATAGGATAGGATAGAGGATAGGATAAGATAGAGGATAAGATAGGATAGAGGATAGGATAGGATAGAGGATAGGATATGATAGAGGATAGGATAGGATAGAGGATATTATAGGATAGAGGATAGGATAGGATATATGATAGGATAGGATAGAGGATAGGATAAGATAGAGGATAGGATAGGATAGATGATATTATAGGAAAGAGGAAAGGATATGATAGAGGATACGATATTATAGAGGATTTGATAGGATAGAGGATATGATATGATAGAGGATAGGATAGGATAGAGGATAGGATAGGATAGAGGATAGGATAGGATAGATGATAGGATAGGATAGAGGATAGGATAAGATAGAGGATAGGATAGGATAGATGATATTATAGGAAAGAGGAAAGGATATTGTAGAGGATAGGATAGGATAGAGGATAGGATAGGATAGAGGATAGGATAGGATAGAGGATAGGATGGGATAGAGGATAGGATAGGATAGAGGATAGGATAGGATAGAGGATAGAATAGGATAGAGGATAGGATAGGGTAGAGGATAGGATAGGATAGAGGATAGGATAGGATAGATGATACTATAGGATAGAGGATAGGATAAGATAGAGGATAGGTTAGGATAGAGGATAGGATAGGGGATTGGATAGGATAGAGGATAGGATAGGATAGAGGATAGGATACGATAGAGGATACGATAGGATAGGATAGAGGATAGGATACGATTGAGGATACGATAGGATAGGATAGAGGATAGGATAGGATAGAGGATAGGATAGGATAGAGGATAGGATATGATAGTGGATAGGATATGATAGAGGATAGGATAGGATAGAGGATAGGATAGGATAGATGATAGGATAGGATAGAGGATAGGATCGGATAGAGTATAGGATAGGGGATTGGATAGAATAAAGGATAGGATAGGATAGAGGATAGGATAGAGGATAGGATAAGATAGAGGATAAGATAGGATAGAGTATAGGATAGGATAGAGGATAGGATAGGATAGAGGATAGGATAGGATAGGATAGAGGATACGATAGGATAGGATAGAGGATAGGATAGGATAGAGGATAGGATAGGATAGATGATAGGATAGGATACAGGATAGGATAAGATAGAGGATAGGATAGGATAGAGGATAGGATAGGATAGAGGATAGGATCAGATAGAGGATAGGATAGGGGATTGGATAGAATAAAGGATAGGATAGGATAGAGGATAGGATAGAGGATAGGATAAGATAGAGGATAAGATAGGATAGAGTATAGGATAGGATAGAGGATAGGATATAATAGAGGATAGGATAGGATAGAGGATAGGATAGGATAGATGATAGGATAGGATAGAGGATAGGATAGGATAGGATAGAGGATAGGATAGGATAGGATAGAGGATAGGATAGGATAGAGGATAGGATAGGATAGAGGATAGGATATGATAGAGGATAGGATAGGATAGGATAGATGATAGGATAGGATAGAGGATAGGATAAGATAGAGGATAAGATAGGATAGAGGATAGGATAGGATAGAGGATAGGATATGATAGAGGATAGGATAGGATAGAGGATAGGAAAGGATAGAGGATAGGATAGGATAGGATAGAGGATACGATAGGATAGGATAGAGGATAGGATATGATAGAGGATAGGATATGATAGAGGATAGGATAGGATAGAGGAAAGGATAGGATAGAGGATAGGATAGGATAGAGGATAGGATATGATAGTGGATCAGATAGGATAGAGGATTGGATAGGATAGAGGATACGATACGATAGAGGATGGGATAGAGGATAGGGGATTGGATCGGATACAGGATAGGAGACGGTAGAGGATAGGATAGGATAGGATAGAGGATAGGATAGGATAGAGGATGGGATAGGATAGAGGATAGGATAGGATAGAGGATAGGATAAGATAGAGGATAGGATAGTATAGAGGATAGGATAGGATAGAGGATAGGATTTGATAGAGGATAGGATATGATAGAGGATAGGATAGGATAGAGGATAGGATAGGATAGACGATAGGATAGGCTAGAGGATAGGATAAGATAGAGGATAGGATAGGATAGAGGATAGGATAGGATAGAGGATAGGATAGGATAGAGGATATGATAAGATAGGATAGAGGATACGATAGGATAGGATAGAGGATAGGATGGGATAGAGGATTGGATAGGATAGAGGATTGGATAGGATAGAGGATAGGATATGATAGAGGATAGGATATGATAGAGGATAGGATAGGATAGAGGATAGGATAGGATAGATGATAGGATAGGATAGAGGATAGGATAAGATAGAGGATAGGATAGGATAGAGGATAGGATAGGATAGAGGATAGGATAGGATAGAGGATAGGATCGGATAGAGGATAGGATAGGGGATTGGATAGAATAAAGGATAGGATAGGATAGAGGATAGGATAGAGGATAGGATAAGATAGAGCATAAGATAGGATAGAGTATAGGATAGGATAGAGGATTGGATATGATAGAGGATAGGATAGGATAGAGGATAGGATAGGATAGATGATAGGATAGGATAGAGGATAGGATAGGATAGGATAGAGGATAGGATAGGATAGAGGATAGGATAGGATAGAGGATAGGATAGGATAGAGGATAGGATATGATAGAGGATAGGATAGGATAGAAGATAGGATAGGATAGATGATAGGATAGGATAGAGGATAGGATAAGATAGAGGATAAGATAAGATAGAGGATAGGATAGGATAGAGGATAGGATATGATAGAGGATAGGATAGGATAGAGGATAGGATAGGATAGGATAGATGATAAGATAGGATAGAGGATAGGATAGGATAGAGGATAGGATATGATAGAGGATAGGATAGGATAGAGGATAGGATAGGATAGGATAGATGATAGGATAGGATAGAGGATAGGATAAGATAGAGGATAGGATAGGATAGATGATATTATAGGAAAGAGGAAAGGATATGATAGAGGATACTATATTATAGAGGATAGGATAGGATAGAGGATAGGATATTATAAAGGATAGGATAGGATAGAGGATAGGATAGGATAGAGGATAGGATAGGATAGAGGATAGGATAGTATAGAGGATAGGATAGGATAGAGGATAGGATAGGATAGAGGATAGGATACGATAGAGGATACAATAGGATAGGATAGAGGGTAGGATAGGATAGAGGATAGGGGATTGGATCGGATACAGGATAGGAGACGGTAGAGGATAGGATAGGATAGAGGATAGGATAGGATAGGATAGAGGATACGATAGGATAGGATAGAGGATAGGATAGGATAGAGGATTGGATAGGATAGAGGATAGGATATGATAGAGGATAGGATATGATAGAGGATAGGATAGGATAGAGGATAGGATAGGATAGATGATAGGATAGGATAGAGGATAGGATAAGATAGAGGATAGGATAGGATAGAGGATAGGATAGGATAGAGGATAGGATAGGACAGAGGATACGATAGGATAGGATAGAGAATAGGATAGGATAGAGGATAGGATAGGATAGAGGATAGGATGGGATAGAGGATAGGATAGGATAGAGGATAGGATAGGATAGAGGATAGGATAGGATAGAGGATAGGATAGGATAGATGATAGGATAGGATAGAGGATAGGATAGGATAGAGGATAGGATAAGATAGAGGATAGGATAGTATAGAGGATAGGATAGGATAGAGGATAGGATAGGATAGAGGATAGGATAGGATAGGATAGAGGATACGATAGGATAGGATAGAGGATAGGATAGGATAGAGGATTGGATAGGATAGAGGATAGGATATGATACAGGATAGGATATGATAGAGGATAGGATAGGATAGAGGATAGGATAGGATAGATGATAGGATAGGATAGAGGATAGGATAATATAGAGGATAGGATAGGATAGAGGATAGGATAGGATAGAGGATAGGATCGGATAGAGGATAGGATAGGATAGAGGATAGGATAGGATAGGATAGAGGATAGGATAGGATAGGATAGAGGATAGGATAGGATAGAGGATAGGATAGGATAGAGGATAGGATATGATAGAGGATAGGATAGGATAGGATAGATGATAGGATAGGATAGAGGATAGGATAAGATAGAGGATAAGATAGGATAGAGGATAGGATAGGATAGAGGATAGGATATGATAGAGGATAGGATAGGATAGAGGATAGGAAAGGATAGAGGATAGGATAGGATAGGATAGAGGATACGATAGGATAGGATAGAGGATAGGATAGGATAGAGGATTGGATAGGATAGAGGATAGGATATGATAGAGGATAGGATATGATAGAGGATAGGATAGGATAGAGGAAAGGATAGGATAGAGGATAGGATAGGATAGAGGATAGTATATGATAGTGGATCAGATAGGATAGAGGATTGGATAGGATAGAGGATACGATACGATAGAGGATGGGATAGAGGATAGGGGATTGGATCGGATACAGGATAGGAGACGGTAGAGGATAGGATAGGATAGGATAGAGGATAGGATAGGATAGAGGATGGGATAGGATAGAGGATAGGATAGGATAGAGGATAGGATAAGATAGAGGATAGGATAGTATAGAGGATAGGATAGGATAGAGGATAGGATAGGATAGAGGATAGGATAGGATAGGATAGAGGATACGATAGGATAGGATAGAGGATAGGATAGGATAGAGGATTGGATAGGATAGAGGATAGGATATGATAGAGGATAGGATATGATAGAGGATAGGATAGGATAGAGGATAGGATAGGATAGATGATAGGATAGGCTAGAGGATAGGATAAGATAGAGGATAGGATAGGATAGAGGATAGGATAGGATAGAGGATAGGATAGGATAGAGGATATGATAGGATAGGATAGAGGATACGATAGGATAGGATAGAGGATAGGATGGGATAGAGGATTGGATAGGATAGAGGATTGGATAGGATAGAGGATAGGATATGATAGAGGATAGGATATGATAGAGGATAGGATAGGATAGAGGATAGGATAGGATAGATGATAGGATAGGATAGAGGATAGGATAAGATAGAGGATAGGATAGGATAGAGGATAGGATAGGATAGAGGATAGGATAGGATAGAGGATAGGATCGGATAGAGGATAGGATAGGGGATTGGATAGAATAAAGGATAGGATAGGATAGAGGATACGATAGGATCGGATAGAGGATAGGATAGGGGATTGGATAGAATAAAGGATAGGATAGGATAGAGGATAGGATAGAGGATAGGATAAGATAGAGGATAAGATAGGATAGAGTATAGGATAGGATAGAGGATAGGATATAATAGAGGATAGGATAGGATAGAGGATAGGATAGGATAGATGATAGGATAGGATAGAGGATAGGATAGGATAGGATAGAGGATAGGATAGGATAGGATAGAGGATAGGATAGGATAGAGGATAGGATAGGATAGAGGATAGGATATGATAGAGGATAGGATAGGATAGGATAGATGATAGGATAGGATAGAGGATAGGATAGGATAGAGGATGGGATAGGATAGAGGATAGGATAGGATAGAGGATAGGATAAGATAGAGGATAGGATAGTATAGAGGATAGGATAGGATAGAGGATAGGATAGGATAGAGGATAGGATAGGATAGGATAGAGGATACGATAGGATAGGATAGAGGATAGGATAGGATAGAGGATTGGATAGGATAGAGGATAGGATATGATAGAGGATAGGATATGATAGAGGATAGGATAGGATAGAGGATAGGATAGGATAGATGATAGGATAGGCTAGAGGATAGGATAAGATAGAGGATAGGATAGGATAGAGGATAGGATAGGATAGAGGATAGGATAGGATAGAGGATATGATAGGATAGGATAGAGGATACGATAGGATAGGATAGAGGATAGGATGGGATAGAGGATTGGATAGGATAGAGGATTGGATAGGATAGAGGATAGGATATGATAGAGGATAGGATATGATAGAGGATAGGATAGGATAGAGGATAGGATAGGATAGATGATAGGATAGGATAGAGGATAGGATAAGATAGAGGATAGGATAGGATAGAGGATAGGATAGGATAGAGGATAGGATAGGATAGAGGATAGGATCGGATAGAGGATAGGATAGGGGATTGGATAGAATAAAGGATAGGATAGGATAGAGGATAGGATAGAGGATAGAATAACATAGAGCATAAGATAGGATAGAGTATAGGATAGGATAGAGGATTGGATATGATAGAGGATAGGATAGGATAGAGGATAGGATAGGATAGATGATAGGATAGGATAGAGGATAGGATAGGATAGGATAGAGGATAGGATAGGATAGAGGATAGGATAGGATAGAGGATAGGATAGGATAGAGGATAGGATATGATAGAGGATAGGATAGGATAGAAGATAGGATAGGATAGATGATAGGATAGGATAGAGGATAGGATAAGATAGAGGATAAGATAAGATAGAGGATAGGATAGGATAGAGGATAGGATATGATAGAGGATAGGATAGGATAGAGGATAGGATAGGATAGGATAGATGATAAGATAGGATAGAGGATAGGATAGGATAGAGGATAGGATATGATAGAGGATAGGATAGGATAGAGGATAGGATAGGATAGGATAGATGATAGGATAGGATAGAGGATAGGATAAGATAGAGGATAGGATAGGATAGATGATATTATAGGAAAGAGGAAAGGATATGATAGAGGATACGATATTATAGAGGATAGGATAGGATAGAGGATAGGATATTATAAAGGATAGGATAGGATAGAGGATAGGATAGGATAGAGGATAGGATAGGATAGAGGATAGGATAGTATAGAGGATAGGGGATTGGATCGGATACAGGATAGGAGACGGTAGAGGATAGGATAGGATAGAGGATATAATAGGATAGGATAGAGGATACGATAGGATAGGATAGAGGATAGGATAGGATAGAGGATTGGATAGGATAGAGGATAGGATATGATAGAGGATAGGATATGATAGAGGATAGGATAGGATAGAGGATAGGATAGGATAGGATAGTATAGAGGATAGGATAGGATAGAGGATAGGATAGGATAGAGGATAGGATGCGATAGAGGATACGAAAGGATAGGATAGAGGATAGGATATGATAGAGGATAGGATATGATAGAGGATAGGATAGGATAGAGGATAGGATAGGATAGATGATAGGATAGGATAGAGGATTGGATAAGATAGAGGATAGGATAGGATAGAGGATAGTATAGGGGATTGGATAGGATAGAGGATAGGATAGGATAGAGGATAGGATAGGATAGATGATAGGATAGGATAGAGGATAGGATAAGATAGAGGATAGGATAGTATAGAGGATAGGATAGGATAGAGGATAGGATAGGAAAGAGGATAGGATAGGATAGGATAGAGGATACGATAGGATAGGATAGAGGATAGGATGGGATAGAGGATTGGATAGGATAGAGGATTGGATAGGATAGAGGATAGGATATGATAGAGGATAGGATATGATAGAGGATAGGATAGGATAGAGGATAGGATAGGATAGATGATAGGATAGGATAGAGGATAGGATAAGATAGAGGATAGGATAGGATAGAGGATAGGATAGGATAGAGGATAGGATAGGATAGAGGATAGGATCGGATAGAGGATAGGATAGGGGATTGGATAGAATAAAGGATAGGATAGGATAGAGGATACGATAGGATCGGATAGAGGATAGGATAGGGGATTGGATAGAATAAAGGATAGGATAGGATAGAGGATAGGATAGAGGATAGGATAAGATAGAGGATAAGATAGGATAGAGTATAGGATAGGATAGAGGATAGGATATAATAGAGGATAGGATAGGATAGAGGATAGGATAGGATAGAGGATAGGATAGGATAGATGATAGGATAGGATAGAGGATAGGATAAGATAGAGGATAGGATAGGATAGAGGATAGGATAGGATAGAGGATAGGATAGGATAGAGGATAGGATCGGATAGAGGATAGGATAGGGGATTGGATAGAATAAAGGATAGGATAGGATAGAGGATACGATAGGATCGGATAGAGGATAGGATAGGGGATTGGATAGAATAAAGGATAGGATAGGATAGAGGATAGGATAGAGGATAGGATAAGATAGAGGATAAGATAGGATAGAGTATAGGATAGGATAGAGGATAGGATATAATAGAGGATAGGATAGGATAGAGGATAGGATAGGATAGATGATAGGATAGGATAGAGGATAGGATAGGATAGGATAGAGGATAGGATAGGATAGGATAGAGGATAGGATAGGATAGAGGATAGGATAGGATAGAGGATAGGATATGATAGAGGATAGGATAGGATAGGATAGATGATAGGATAGGATAGAGGATAGGATAGGATAGAGGATGGGATAGGATAGAGGATAGGATAGGATAGAGGATAGGATAAGATAGAGGATAGGATAGTATAGAGGATAGGATAGGATAGAGGATAGGATAGGATAGAGGATAGGATAGGATAGGATAGAGGATACGATAGGATAGGATAGAGGATAGGATAGGATAGAGGATTGGATAGGATAGAGGATAGGATATGATAGAGGATAGGATATGATAGAGGATAGGATAGGATAGAGGATAGGATAGGATAGATGATAGGATAGGCTAGAGGATAGGATAAGATAGAGGATAGGATAGGATAGAGGATAGGATAGGATAGAGGATAGGATAGGATAGAGGATATGATAGGATAGGATAGAGGATACGATAGGATAGGATAGAGGATAGGATGGGATAGAGGATTGGATAGGATAGAGGATTGGATAGGATAGAGGATAGGATATGATAGAGGATAGGATATGATAGAGGATAGGATAGGATAGAGGATAGGATAGGATAGATGATAGGATAGGATAGAGGATAGGATAAGATAGAGGATAGGATAGGATAGAGGATAGGATAGGATAGAGGATAGGATAGGATAGAGGATAGGATCGGATAGAGGATAGGATAGGGGATTGGATAGAATAAAGGATAGGATAGGATAGAGGATAGGATAGAGGATAGAATAACATAGAGCATAAGATAGGATAGAGTATAGGATAGGATAGAGGATTGGATATGATAGAGGATAGGATAGGATAGAGGATAGGATAGGATAGATGATAGGATAGGATAGAGGATAGGATAGGATAGGATAGAGGATAGGATAGGATAGAGGATAGGATAGGATAGAGGATAGGATAGGATAGAGGATAGGATATGATAGAGGATAGGATAGGATAGAAGATAGGATAGGATAGATGATAGGATAGGATAGAGGATAGGATAAGATAGAGGATAAGATAAGATAGAGGATAGGATAGGATAGAGGATAGGATATGATAGAGGATAGGATAGGATAGAGGATAGGATAGGATAGGATAGATGATAAGATAGGATAGAGGATAGGATAGGATAGAGGATAGGATATGATAGAGGATAGGATAGGATAGAGGATAGGATAGGATAGGATAGATGATAGGATAGGATAGAGGATAGGATAAGATAGAGGATAGGATAGGATAGATGATATTATAGGAAAGAGGAAAGGATATGATAGAGGATACGATATTATAGAGGATAGGATAGGATAGAGGATAGGATATTATAAAGGATAGGATAGGATAGAGGATAGGATAGGATAGAGGATAGGATAGGATAGAGGATAGGATAGTATAGAGGATAGGGGATTGGATCGGATACAGGATAGGAGACGGTAGAGGATAGGATAGGATAGAGGATATAATAGGATAGGATAGAGGATACGATAGGATAGGATAGAGGATAGGATAGGATAGAGGATTGGATAGGATAGAGGATAGGATATGATAGAGGATAGGATATGATAGAGGATAGGATAGGATAGAGGATAGGATAGGATAGGATAGTATAGAGGATAGGATAGGATAGAGGATAGGATAGGATAGAGGATAGGATGCGATAGAGGATACGAAAGGATAGGATAGAGGATAGGATATGATAGAGGATAGGATATGATAGAGGATAGGATAGGATAGAGGATAGGATAGGATAGATGATAGGATAGGATAGAGGATTGGATAAGATAGAGGATAGGATAGGATAGAGGATAGTATAGGGGATTGGATAGGATAGAGGATAGGATAGGATAGAGGATAGGATAGGATAGATGATAGGATAGGATAGAGGATAGGATAAGATAGAGGATAGGATAGTATAGAGGATAGGATAGGATAGAGGATAGGATAGGAAAGAGGATAGGATAGGATAGGATAGAGGATACGATAGGATAGGATAGAGGATAGGATAGGATAGAGGATTGGATAGGATAGAGGATAGGATATGATAGAGGATAGGATATGATAGAGGATAGGATAGGATAGAGGATAGGATAGGATAGATGATAGGATAGGATAGAGGATAGGATAAGATAGAGGATAGGATAGGATAGAGGATAGGATAGAGGATAGGATAGGATAGGATAGAGGATAGGATAGGATAGAGGATAGGATAAGATAGAGGATAAGATAGGATAGAGGATAGGATAGGATAGAGGATAGGATATGATAGAGGATAGGATAGGATAGAGGATATTATAGGATAGAGGATAGGATAGGATATATGATAGGATAGGATAGAGGATAGGATAAGATAGAGGATAGGATAGGATAGATGATATTATAGGAAAGAGGAAAGGATATGATAGAGGATACGATATTATAGAGGATTTGATAGGATAGAGGATATGATATGATAGAGGATAGGATAGGATAGAGGATAGGATAGGATAGAGGATAGGATAGGATAGATGATAGGATAGGATAGAGGATAGGATAAGATAGAGGATAGGATAGGATAGATGATATTATAGGAAAGAGGAAAGGATATTGTAGAGGATAGGATAGGATAGAGGATAGGATAGGATAGAGGATAGGATAGGATAGAGGATAGGATGGGATAGAGGATAGGATAGGATAGAGGATAGGATAGGATAGAGGATAGAATAGGATAGAGGATAGGATAGGGTAGAGGATAGGATAGGATAGAGGATAGGATAGGATAGATGATACTATAGGATAGAGGATAGGATAAGATAGAGGATAGGTTAGGATAGAGGATAGGATAGGGGATTGGATAGGATAGAGGATAGGATAGGATAGAGGATAGGATACGATAGAGGATACGATAGGATAGGATAGAGGATAGGATACGATTGAGGATACGATAGGATAGGATAGAGGATAGGATAGGATAGAGGATAGGATAGGATAGAGGATAGGATATGATAGTGGATAGGATATGATAGAGGATAGGATAGGATAGAGGATAGGATAGGATAGATGATAGGATAGGATAGAGGATAGGATCGGATAGAGTATAGGATAGGGGATTGGATAGAATAAAGGATAGGATAGGATAGAGGATAGGATAGAGGATAGGATAAGATAGAGGATAAGATAGGATAGAGTATAGGATAGGATAGAGGATAGGATAGGATAGAGGATAGGATAGGATAGGATAGAGGATACGATAGGATAGAGGATAGGATAGGATAGATGATAGGATAGGATAGAGGATAGGATAAGATAGAGGATAGGATAGGATAGAGGATAGGATAGGATAGAGGATAGGATCGGATAGAGGATAGGATAGGGGATTGGATAGAATAAAGGATAGGATAGGATAGAGGATAGGATAGAGGATAGGATAAGATAGAGGATAAGATAGGATAGAGTATAGGATAGGATAGAGGATAGGATATAATAGAGGATAGGATAGGATAGAGGATAGGATAGGATAGATGATAGGATAGGATAGAGGATAGGATAGGATAGGATAGAGGATAGGATAGGATAGGATAGAGGATAGGATAGGATAGAGGATAGGATAGGATAGAGGATAGGATATGATAGAGGATAGGATAGGATAGGATAGATGATAGGATAGGATAGAGGATAGGATAAGATAGAGGATAAGATAGGATAGAGGATAGGATAGGATAGAGGATAGGATATGATAGAGGATAGGATAGGATAGAGGATAGGAAAGGATAGAGGATAGGATAGGATAGGATAGAGGATACGATAGGATAGGATAGAGGATAGGATAGGATAGAGGATTGGATAGGATAGAGGATAGGATATGATAGAGGATAGGATATGATAGAGGATAGGATAGGATAGAGGAAAGGATAGGATAGAGGATAGGATAGGATAGAGGATAGGATATGATAGTGGATCAGATAGGATAGAGGATTGGATAGGATAGAGGATACGATACGATAGAGGATGGGATAGAGGATAGGGGATTGGATCGGATACAGGATAGGAGACGGTAGAGGATAGGATAGGATAGGATAGAGGATAGGATAGGGTAGAGGATGGGATAGGATAGAGGATAGGATAGGATAGAGGATAGGATAAGATGGAGGATAGGATAGTATAGAGGATAGGATAGGATAGAGGATAGGATAGGATAGAGGATAGGATAGGATAGGATAGAGGATACGATAGGATAGGATAGAGGATAGGATAGGATAGAGGATTGGATAGGATAGAGGATAGGATATGATAGAGGATAGGATATGATAGAGGATAGGATAGGATAGAGGATAGGATAGGATAGACGATAGGATAGGCTAGAGGATAGGATAAGATAGAGGATAGGATAGGATAGAGGATAGGATAGGATAGAGGATAGGATAGGATAGAGGATATGATAGGATAGGATAGAGGATACGATAGGATAGGATAGAGGATAGGATGGGATAGAGGATTGGATAGGATAGAGGATTGGATAGGATAGAGGATAGGATATGATAGAGGATAGGATATGATAGAGGATAGGATAGGATAGAGGATAGGATAGGATAGATGATAGGATAGGATAGAGGATAGGATAAGATAGAGGATAGGATAGGATAGAGGATAGGATAGGATAGAGGATAGGATAGGATAGAGGATAGGATCGGATAGAGGATAGGATAGGGGATTGGATAGAATAAAGGATAGGATAGGATAGAGGATAGGATAGAGGATAGGATAAGATAGAGCATAAGATAGGATAGAGTATAGGATAGGATAGAGGATTGGATATGATAGAGGATAGGATAGGATAGAGGATAGGATAGGATAGATGATAGGATAGGATAGAGGATAGGATAGGATAGGATAGAGGATAGGATAGGATAGAGGATAGGATAGGGTAGAGGATAGGATAGGATAGAGGATAGGATAGGATAGAGGATAGGATATGATAGAGGATAGGATAGGATAGAAGATAGGATAGGATAGATGATAGGATAGGATAGAGGATAGGATAAGATAGAGGATAAGATAAGATAGAGGATAGGATAGGATAGAGGATAGGATATGATAGAGGATAGGATAGGATAGAGGATAGGATAGGATAGGATAGATGATAAGATAGGATAGAGGATAGGATAGGATAGAGGATAGGATATGATAGAGGATAGGATAGGATAGAGGATAGGATAGGATAGGATAGATGATAGGATAGGATAGAGGATAGGATAAGATACAGGATAGGATAGGATAGATGATATTATAGGAAAGAGGAAAGGATATGATAGAGGATACTATATTATAGAGGATAGGATAGGATGGAGGATAGGATATTATAAAGGATAGGATAGGATAGAGGATAGGATAGGATAGAGGATAGGATAGAATAGAGGATAGGATAGTATAGAGGATAGGATAGGATAGAGGATAGGATAGGATAGAGGATAGGATACGATAGAGGATACAATAGGATAGGATAGAGGGTAGGATAGGATAGAGGATAGGGGATTGGATCGGATACAGGATAGGAGACGGTAGAGGATAGGATAGGATAGAGGATAGGATAGGATAGGATAGAGGATACGATAGGATAGGATAGAGGATAGGATAGGATAGAGGATTGGATAGGATAGAGGATAGGATATGATAGAGGATAGGATATGATAGAGGATAGGATAGGATAGAGGATAGGATAGGATAGATGATAGGATAGGATAGAGGATAGGATAAGATAGAGGATAGGATAGGATAGAGGATAGGATAGGATAGAGGATAGGATAGGACAGAGGATACGATAGGATAGGATAGAGAATAGGATAGGATAGAGGATAGGATAGGATAGAGGATAGGATGGGATAGAGGATAGGATAGGATAGAGGATAGGATAGGATAGAGGATAGGATAGGATAGAGGATAGGATAGGATAGATGATAGGATAGGATAGAGGATAGGATAGGATAGAGGATAGGATAAGATAGAGGATAGGATAGTATAGAGGATAGGATAGGATAGAGGATAGGATAGGATAGAGGATAGGATAGGATAGGATAGAGGATACGATAGGATAGGATAGAGGATAGGATAGGATAGAGGATTGGATAGGATAGAGGATAGGATATGATACAGGATAGGATATGATAGAGGATAGGATAGGATAGAGGATAGGATAGGATAGAGGATAGGATAGGATAGAGGATAGGATCGGATAGAGGATAGGATAGGATAGAGGATAGGATAGGATAGGATAGAGGATAGGATAGGATAGGATAGAGGATAGGATAGGATAGAGGATAGGATAGGATAGAGGATAGGATATGATAGAGGATAGGATAGGATAGGATAGATGATAGGATAGGATAGAGGATAGGATAAGATAGAGGATAAGATTTGATAGAGGATAGGATAGGATAGAGGATAGGATATGATAGAGGATAGGATAGGATAGAGGATAGGAAAGGATAGAGGATAGGATAGGATAGGATAGAGGATACGATAGGATAGGATAGAGGATAGGATAGGATAGAGGATTGGATAGGATAGAGGATAGGATATGATAGAGGATAGGATATGATAGAGGATAGGATAGGATAGAGGAAAGGATAGGATAGAGGATAGGATAGGATAGAGGATAGTATATGATAGTGGATCAGATAGGATAGAGGATTGGATAGGATAGAGGATACGATACGATAGAGGATGGGATAGAGGATAGGGGATTGGATCGGATACAGGATAGGAGACGGTAGAGGATAGGATAGGATAGGATAGAGGATAGGATAGGATAGAGGATGGGATAGGATAGAGGATAGGATAGGATAGAGGATAGGATAAGATAGAGGATAGGATAGTATAGAGGATAGGATAGGATAGAGGATAGGATAGGATAGAGGATAGGATAGGATAGGATAGAGGATACGATAGGATAGGATAGAGGATAGGATAGGATAGAGGATTGGATAGGATAGAGGATAGGATATGATAGAGGATAGGATATGATAGAGGATAGGATAGGATAGAGGATAGGATAGGATAGATGATAGGATAGGCTAGAGGATAGGATAAGATAGAGGATAGGATAGGATAGAGGATAGGATAGGATAGAGGATAGGATAGGATAGAGGATATGATAGGATAGGATAGAGGATACGATAGGATAGGATAGAGGATAGGATGGGATAGAGGATTGGATAGGATAGAGGATTGGATAGGATAGAGGATAGGATATGATAGAGGATAGGATATGATAGAGGATAGGATAGGATAGAGGATAGGATAGGATAGATGATAGGATAGGATAGAGGATAGGATAAGATAGAGGATAGGATAGGATAGAGGATAGGATAGGATAGAGGATAGGATAGGATAGAGGATAGGATCGGATAGAGGATAGGATAGGGGATTGGATAGAATAAAGGATAGGATAGGATAGAGGATAGGATAGAGGATAGGATAAGATAGAGCATAAGATAGGATAGAGTATAGGATAGGATAGAGGATTGGATATGATAGAGGATAGGATAGGATAGAGGATAGGATAGGATAGATGATAGGATAGGATAGAGGATAGGATAGGATAGGATAGAGGATAGGATAGGATAGAGGATAGGATAGGATAGAGGATAGGATAGGATAGAGGATAGGATATGATAGAGGATAGGATAGGATAGAAGATAGGATAGGATAGATGATAGGATAGGATAGAGGATAGGATAAGATAGAGGATAAGATAAGATAGAGGATAGGATAGGATAGAGGATAGGATATGATAGAGGATAGGATAGGATAGAGGATAGGATAGGATAGGATAGATGATAAGATAGGATAGAGGATAGGATAGGATAGAGGATAGGATATGATAGAGGATAGGATAGGATAGAGGATAGGATAGGATAGGATAGATGATAGGATAGGATAGAGGATAGGATAAGATAGAGGATAGGATAGGATAGATGATATTATAGGAAAGAGGAAAGGATATGATAGAGGATACTATATTATAGAGGATAGGATAGGATAGAGGATAGGATATTATAAAGGATAGGATAGGATAGAGGATAGGATAGGATAGAGGATAGGATAGGATAGAGGATAGGATAGTATAGAGGATAGGATAGGATAGAGGATAGGATAGGATAGAGGATAGGATACGATAGAGGATACAATAGGATAGGATAGAGGGTAGGATAGGATAGAGGATAGGGGATTGGATCGGATACAGGATAGGAGACGGTAGAGGATAGGATAGGATAGAGGATAGGATAGGATAGGATAGAGGATACGATAGGATAGGATAGAGGATAGGATAGGATAGAGGATTGGATAGGATAGAGGATAGGATATGATAGAGGATAGGATATGATAGAGGATAGGATAGGATAGAGGATAGGATAGGATAGATGATAGGATAGGATAGAGGATAGGATAAGATAGAGTATAGGATAGGATAGAGGATAGGATAGGATAGAGGATAGGATAGGATAGGATAGAGGATACGATAGGATAGGATAGAGGATAGGATAGGATAGAGGATAGGATAGGATAGATGATAGGATAGGATAGAGGATAGGATAAGATAGAGGATAGGATAGGATAGAGGATAGGATAGGATAGAGGATAGGATCGGATAGAGGATAGGATAGGGGATTGGATAGAATAAAGGATAGGATAGGATAGAGGATAGGATAGAGGATAGGATAAGATAGAGGATAAGATAGGATAGAGTATAGGATAGGATAGAGGATAGGATATAATAGAGGATAGGATAGGATAGAGGATAGGATAGGATAGATGATAGGATAGGATAGAGGATAGGATAGGATAGGATAGAGGATAGGATAGGATAGGATAGAGGATAGGATAGGATAGAGGATAGGATAGGATAGAGGATAGGATATGATAGAGGATAGGATAGGATAGGATAGATGATAGGATAGGATAGAGGATAGGATAAGATAGAGGATAAGATAGGATAGAGGATAGGATAGGATAGAGGATAGGATATGATAGAGGATAGGATAGGATAGAGGATAGGAAAGGATAGAGGATAGGATAGGATAGGATAGAGGATACGATAGGATAGGATAGAGGATAGGATAGGATAGAGGATTGGATAGGATAGAGGATAGGATATGATAGAGGATAGGATATGATAGAGGATAGGATAGGATAGAGGAAAGGATAGGATAGAGGATAGGATAGGATAGAGGATAGGATATGCTAGTGGATCAGATAGGATAGAGGATTGGATAGGATAGAGGATACGATACGATAGAGGATGGGATAGAGGATAGGGGATTGGATCGGATACAGGATAGGAGACGGTAGAGGATAGGATAGGATAGGATAGAGGATAGGATAGGATAGAGGATGGGATAGGATAGAGGATAGGATAGGATAGAGGATAGGATAAGATAGAGGATAGGATAGGATAGAGGATAGGATAGGATAGAGGATAGGATAGGATAGAGGATATGATAGGATAGGATAGAGGATACGATAGGATAGGATAGAGGATAGGATAGGATAGAGGATGGGATAGGATAGAGGATAGGATAGGATAGAGGATAGGATAAGATAGAGGATAGGATAGTATAGAGGATAGGATAGGATAGAGGATAGGATAGGATAGAGGATAGGATAGGATAGGATAGAGGATACGATAGGATAGGATAGAGGATAGGATAGGATAGAGGATTGGATAGGATAGAGGATAGGATATGATAGAGGATAGGATATGATAGAGGATAGGATAGGATAGAGGATAGGATAGGATAGATGATAGTGTAGGATCTCGGGAAAAACGAGGGCACCGCCGCCGGGAATCGAACCCGCGACCTCACTGGTGGTAGCCGATCGACTAACGCGCTCACCCACGGAACCCTCCCATTCCCCCCGATCTCCCACATACTTTTGGTCTGGGGGTCCTGATCCCACACTCGGCCATCCTGCAACGACATTCGCCCTCGAATGTCCGTCACAGCGTCGTCTCATCGTCTTTTTTGTGCTGTGGCCATACACAGAGCCACCAAACACAACTCGTCGTAACAACTTAGAAACTCACAGCGCCACCTCGTGCGGCGATCGGTGTTCCCCCAATCCCACTTCTGACACCAATTGTAGGATCTCGGGAAAAACGAGGGCACCGCCGCCGGGAATCGATCCCGCGACCTCACTGGTGGTAGCCGATCGACTAACGCGCTCACCCACGGAACCCTCCCATTTCCCCCGATCTCCCACATACTTTTGGTCTGGGGGTCCTGATCCCACAATAGGATAGGCTAGAGGATAGGATAAGATAGAGGATAGGATAGGATAGAGGATAGGATAGGATAGAGGATAGGATAGGATAGAGGATATGATAGGATAGGATAGAGGATACGATAGGATAGGATAGAGGATAGGATGGGATAGAGGATTGGATAGGATAGAGGATTGGATAGGATAGAGGATAGGATATGATAGAGGATAGGATATGATAGAGGATAGGATAGGATAGAGGATAGGATAGGATAGATGATAGGATAGGATAGAGGATAGGATAAGATAGAGGATAGGATAGGATAGAGGATAGGATAGGATAGAGGATAGGATAGGATAGAGGATAGGATAGGATAGAGGATAGGATAATATAGAGGATAGGATAGGATAGAGGATAGGATAGGATAGAGGATAGGATAGGATAGAGGATAGGATAGGATAGGATAGAGGATACGATAGGATAGGATAGAGGATAGGATAGGATAGAGGATTGGATAGGATAGAGGATAGGATATGATACAGGATAGGATATGATAGAGGATAGGATAGGATAGAGGATAGGATAGGATAGATGATAGGATAGGATAGAGGATAGGATAATATAGAGGATAGGATAGGATAGAGGATAGGATAGGATAGAGGATAGGATCGGATAGAGGATAGGATAGGATAGAGGATAGGATAGGATAGGATAGAGGATAGGATAGGATAGGATAGAGGATAGGATAGGATAGAGGATAGGATAGGATAGAGGATAGGATATGATAGAGGATAGGATAGGATAGGATAGATGATAGGATAGGATAGAGGATAGGATAAGATAGAGGATAAGATTTGATAGAGGATAGGATAGGATAGAGGATAGGATATGATAGAGGATAGGATAGGATAGAGGATAGGAAAGGATAGAGGATAGGATAGGATAGGATAGAGGATACGATAGGATAGGATAGAGGATAGGATAGGATAGAGGATTGGATAGGATAGAGGATAGGATATGATAGAGGATAGGATATGATAGAGGATAGGATAGGATAGAGGAAAGGATAGGATAGAGGATAGGATAGGATAGAGGATAGTATATGATAGTGGATCAGATAGGATAGAGGATTGGATAGGATAGAGGATACGATACGATAGAGGATGGGATAGAGGATAGGGGATTGGATCGGATACAGGATAGGAGACGGTAGAGGATAGGATAGGATAGGATAGAGGATAGGATAGGATAGAGGATGGGATAGGATAGAGGATAGGATAGGATAGAGGATAGGATAAGATAGAGGATAGGATAGTATAGAGGATAGGATAGGATAGAGGATAGGATAGGATAGAGGATAGGATAGGATAGGATAGAGGATACGATAGGATAGGATAGAGGATAGGATAGGATAGAGGATTGGATAGGATAGAGGATAGGATATGATAGAGGATAGGATATGATAGAGGATAGGATAGGATAGAGGATAGGATAGGATAGATGATAGGATAGGCTAGAGGATAGGATAAGATAGAGGATAGGATAGGATAGAGGATAGGATAGGATAGAGGATAGGATAGGATAGAGGATATGATAGGATAGGATAGAGGATACGATAGGATAGGATAGAGGATAGGATGGGATAGAGGATTGGATAGGATAGAGGATTGGATAGGATAGAGGATAGGATATGATAGAGGATAGGATATGATAGAGGATAGGATAGGATAGAGGATAGGATAGGATAGATGATAGGATAGGATAGAGGATAGGATAAGATAGAGGATAGGATAGGATAGAGGATAGGATAGGATAGAGGATAGGATAGGATAGAGGATAGGATCGGATAGAGGATAGGATAGGGGATTGGATAGAATAAAGGATAGGATAGGATAGAGGATAGGATAGAGGATAGGATAAGATAGAGCATAAGATAGGATAGAGTATAGGATAGGATAGAGGATTGGATATGATAGAGGATAGGATAGGATAGAGGATAGGATAGGATAGATGATAGGATAGGATAGAGGATAGGATAGGATAGGATAGAGGATAGGATAGGATAGAGGATAGGATAGGATAGAGGATAGGATAGGATAGAGGATAGGATATGATAGAGGATAGGATAGGATAGAAGATAGGATAGGATAGATGATAGGATAGGATAGAGGATAGGATAAGATAGAGGATAAGATAAGATAGAGGATAGGATAGGATAGAGGATAGGATATGATAGAGGATAGGATAGGATAGAGGATAGGATAGGATAGGATAGATGATAAGATAGGATAGAGGATAGGATAGGATAGAGGATAGGATATGATAGAGGATAGGATAGGATAGAGGATAGGATAGGATAGGATAGATGATAGGATAGGATAGAGGATAGGATAAGATAGAGGATAGGATAGGATAGATGATATTATAGGAAAGAGGAAAGGATATGATAGAGGATACTATATTATAGAGGATAGGATAGGATAGAGGATAGGATATTATAAAGGATAGGATAGGATAGAGGATAGGATAGGATAGAGGATAGGATAGGATAGAGGATAGGATAGTATAGAGGATAGGATAGGATAGAGGATAGGATAGGATAGAGGATAGGATACGATAGAGGATACAATAGGATAGGATAGAGGGTAGGATAGGATAGAGGATAGGGGATTGGATCGGATACAGGATAGGAGACGGTAGAGGATAGGATAGGATAGAGGATAGGATAGGATAGGATAGAGGATACGATAGGATAGGATAGAGGATAGGATAGGATAGAGGATTGGATAGGATAGAGGATAGGATATGATAGAGGATAGGATATGATAGAGGATAGGATAGGATAGAGGATAGGATAGGATAGATGATAGGATAGGATAGAGGATAGGATAAGATAGAGTATAGGATAGGATAGAGGATAGGATAGGATAGAGGATAGGATAGGATAGGATAGAGGATACGATAGGATAGGATAGAGGATAGGATAGGATAGAGGATAGGATAGGATAGATGATAGGATAGGATAGAGGATAGGATAAGATAGAGGATAGGATAGGATAGAGGATAGGATAGGATAGAGGATAGGATCGGATAGAGGATAGGATAGGGGATTGGATAGAATAAAGGATAGGATAGGATAGAGGATAGGATAGAGGATAGGATAAGATAGAGGATAAGATAGGATAGAGTATAGGATAGGATAGAGGATAGGATATAATAGAGGATAGGATAGGATAGAGGATAGGATAGGATAGATGATAGGATAGGATAGAGGATAGGATAGGATAGGATAGAGGATAGGATAGGATAGGATAGAGGATAGGATAGGATAGAGGATAGGATAGGATAGAGGATAGGATATGATAGAGGATAGGATAGGATAGGATAGATGATAGGATAGGATAGAGGATAGGATAAGATAGAGGATAAGATAGGATAGAGGATAGGATAGGATAGAGGATAGGATATGATAGAGGATAGGATAGGATAGAGGATAGGAAAGGATAGAGGATAGGATAGGATAGGATAGAGGATACGATAGGATAGGATAGAGGATAGGATAGGATAGAGGATTGGATAGGATAGAGGATAGGATATGATAGAGGATAGGATATGATAGAGGATAGGATAGGATAGAGGAAAGGATAGGATAGAGGATAGGATAGGATAGAGGATAGGATATGCTAGTGGATCAGATAGGATAGAGGATTGGATAGGATAGAGGATACGATACGATAGAGGATGGGATAGAGGATAGGGGATTGGATCGGATACAGGATAGGAGACGGTAGAGGATAGGATAGGATAGGATAGAGGATAGGATAGGATAGAGGATGGGATAGGATAGAGGATAGGATAGGATAGAGGATAGGATAAGATAGAGGATAGGATAGTATAGAGGATAGGATAGGATAGAGGATAGGATAGGATAGAGGATAGGATAGGATAGGATAGAGGATACGATAGGATAGGATAGAGGATAGGATAGGATAGAGGATTGGATAGGATAGAGGATAGGATATGATAGAGGATAGGATATGATAGAGGATAGGATAGGATAGAGGATAGGATAGGATAGATGATAGGATAGGCTAGAGGATAGGATAAGATAGAGGATAGGATAGGATAGAGGATAGGATAGGATAGAGGATAGGATAGGATAGAGGATATGATAGGATAGGATAGAGGATACGATAGGATAGGATAGAGGATAGGATAGGATAGAGGATGGGATAGGATAGAGGATAGGATAGGATAGAGGATAGGATAAGATAGAGGATAGGATAGTATAGAGGATAGGATAGGATAGAGGATAGGATAGGATAGAGGATAGGATAGGATAGGATAGAGGATACGATAGGATAGGATAGAGGATAGGATAGGATAGAGGATTGGATAGGATAGAGGATAGGATAGATGATAGGATAGGATAGAGGATAGGATAGGATAGGATAGAGGATAGGATAGGATAGATGATAGGATAGGCTAGAGGATAGGATAAGATAGAGGATAGGATAGGATAGAGGATAGGATAGGATAGAGGATAGGATAGGATAGAGGATATGATAGGATAGGATAGAGGATACGATAGGATAGGATAGAGGATAGGATGGGATAGAGGATTGGATAGGATAGAGGATTGGATAGGATAGAGGATAGGATATGATAGAGGATAGGATATGATAGAGGATAGGATAGGATAGAGGATAGGATAGGATAGATGATAGGATAGGATAGAGGATAGGATAAGATAGAGGATAGGATAGGATAGAGGATAGGATAGGATAGAGGATAGGATAGGATAGAGGATAGGATCGGATAGAGGATAGGATAGGGGATTGGATAGAATAAAGGATAGGATAGGATAGAGGATAGGATAGAGGATAGGATAAGATAGAGCATAAGATAGGATAGAGTATAGGATAGGATAGAGGATTGGATATGATAGAGGATAGGATAGGATAGAGGATAGGATAGGATAGATGATAGGATAGGATAGAGGATAGGATAGGATAGGATAGAGGATAGGATAGGATAGAGGATAGGATAGGATAGAGGATAGGATAGGATAGAGGATAGGATATGATAGAGGATAGGATAGGATAGAAGATAGGATAGGATAGATGATAGGATAGGATAGAGGATAGGATAAGATAGAGGATAAGATAAGATAGAGGATAGGATAGGATAGAGGATAGGATATGATAGAGGATAGGATAGGATAGAGGATAGGATAGGATAGGATAGATGATAAGATAGGATAGAGGATAGGATAGGATAGAGGATAGGATATGATAGAGGATAGGATAGGATAGAGGATAGGATAGGATAGGATAGATGATAGGATAGGATAGAGGATAGGATAAGATAGAGGATAGGATAGGATAGATGATATTATAGGAAAGAGGAAAGGATATGATAGAGGATACTATATTATAGAGGATAGGATAGGATAGAGGATAGGATATTATAAAGGATAGGATAGGATAGAGGATAGGATAGGATAGAGGATAGGATAGGATAGAGGATAGGATAGTATAGAGGATAGGATAGGATAGAGGATAGGATAGGATAGAGGATAGGATACGATAGAGGATACAATAGGATAGGATAGAGGGTAGGATAGGATAGAGGATAGGGGATTGGATCGGATACAGGATAGGAGACGGTAGAGGATAGGATAGGATAGAGGATAGGATAGGATAGGATAGAGGATACGATAGGATAGGATAGAGGATAGGATAGGATAGAGGATTGGATAGGATAGAGGATAGGATATGATAGAGGATAGGATATGATAGAGGATAGGATAGGATAGAGGATAGGATAGGATAGATGATAGGATAGGATAGAGGATAGGATAAGATAGAGGATAGGATAGGATAGAGGATAGGATAGGATAGAGGATAGGATAGGACAGAGGATACGATATGATAGGATAGAGAATAGGATAGGATAGAGGATAGGATAGGATAGAGGATAGGATGGGATAGAGGATAGGATAGGATAGAGGATAGGATAGGATAGAGGATAGGATAGGATAGAGGATAGGATAGGATAGATGATAGGATAGGATAGAGGATAGGATAGGATAGAGGATAGGATAAGATAGAGGATAGGATAGTATAGAGGATAGGATAGGATAGAGGATAGGATAGGATAGAGGATAGGATAGGATAGGATAGAGGATACGATAGGATAGGATAGAGGATAGGATAGGATAGAGGATTGGATAGGATAGAGGATAGGATATGATACAGGATAGGATATGATAGAGGATAGGATAGGATAGAGGATAGGATAGGATAGATGATAGGATAGGATAGAAGATAGGATAATATAGAGGATAGGATAGGATAGAGGATAGGATAGGATAGAGGATAGGATCGGATAGAGGATAGGATAGGATAGAGGATAGGATAGGATAGGATAGAGGATAGGATAGGATAGGATAGAGGATAGGATAGGATAGAGGATAGGATAGGATAGAGGATAGGATATGATAGAGGATAGGATAGGATAGGATAGATGATAGGATAGGATAGAGGATAGGATAAGATAGAGGATAAGATAGGATAGAGGATAGGATAGGATAGAGGATAGGATATGATAGAGGATAGGATAGGATAGAGGATAGGAAAGGATAGAGGATAGGATAGGATAGGATAGAGGATACGATAGGATAGGATAGAGGATAGGATAGGATAGAGGATTGGATAGGATAGAGGATAGGATATGATAGAGGATAGGATATGATAGAGGATAGGATAGGATAGAGGAAAGGATAGGATAGAGGATAGGATAGGATAGAGGATAGTATATGATAGTGGATCAGATAGGATAGAGGATTGGATAGGATAGAGGATACGATACGATAGAGGATGGGATAGAGGATAGGGGATTGGATCGGATACAGGATAGGAGACGGTAGAGGATAGGATAGGATAGGATAGAGGATAGGATAGGATAGAGGATGGGATAGGATAGAGGATAGGATAGGATAGAGGATAGGATAAGATAGAGGATAGGATAGTATAGAGGATAGGATAGGATAGAGGATAGGATAGGATAGAGGATAGGATAGGATAGGATAGAGGATACGATAGGATAGGATAGAGGATAGGATAGGATAGAGGATTGGATAGGATAGAGGATAGGATATGATAGAGGATAGGATATGATAGAGGATAGGATAGGATAGAGGATAGGATAGGATAGAGGATTGGATAGGATAGAGGATAGGATATGATAGAGGATAGGATATGATAGAGGATAGGATAGGATAGAGGAAAGGATAGGATAGAGGATAGGATAGGATAGAGGATAGGATATGATAGTGGATCAGATAGGATAGAGGATTGGATAGGATAGAGGATACGATACGATAGAGGATGGGATAGAGGATAGGGGATTGGATCGGATACAGGATAGGAGACGGTAGAGGATAGGATAGGATAGGATAGAGGATAGGATAGGATAGAGGATGGGATAGGATAGAGGATAGGATAGGATAGAGGATAGGATAAGATAGAGGATAGGATAGTATAGAGGATAGGATAGGATAGAGGATAGGATAGGATAGAGGATAGGATAGGATAGGATAGAGGATACGATAGGATAGGATAGAGGATAGGATAGGATAGAGGATTGGATAGGATAGAGGATAGGATATGATAGAGGATAGGATATGATAGAGGATAGGATAGGATAGAGGATAGGATAGGATAGATGATAGGATAGGCTAGAGGATAGGATAAGATAGAGGATAGGATAGGATAGAGGATAGGATAGGATAGAGGATAGGATAGGATAGAGGATATGATAGGATAGGATAGAGGATACGATAGGATAGGATAGAGGATAGGATGGGATAGAGGATTGGATAGGATAGAGGATTGGATAGGATAGAGGATAGGATATGATAGAGGATAGGATATGATAGAGGATAGGATAGGATAGAGGATAGGATAGGATAGATGATAGGATAGGATAGAGGATAGGATAAGATAGAGGATAGGATAGGATAGAGGATAGGATAGGATAGAGGATAGGATAGGATAGAGGATAGGATCGGATAGAGGATAGGATAGGGGATTGGATAGAATAAAGGATAGGATAGGATAGAGGATAGGATAGAGGATAGGATAAGATAGAGCATAAGATAGGATAGAGTATAGGATAGGATAGAGGATTGGATATGATAGAGGATAGGATAGGATAGAGGATAGGATAGGATAGATGATAGGATAGGATAGAGGATAGGATAGGATAGGATAGAGGATAGGATAGGATAGAGGATAGGATAGGATAGAGGATAGGATAGGATAGAGGATAGGATATGATAGAGGATAGGATAGGATAGAAGATAGGATAGGATAGATGATAGGATAGGATAGAGGATAGGATAAGATAGAGGATAAGATAAGATAGAGGATAGGATAGGATAGAGGATAGGATATGATAGAGGATAGGATAGGATAGAGGATAGGATAGGATAGAGGATAGGATAGGATAGAGGATTGGATAGGATAGAGGATAGGATATGATAGAGGATAGGATATGATAGAGGATAGGATAGGATAGAGGATAGGATAGGATAGATGATAGGATAGGCTAGAGGATAGGATAAGATAGAGGATAGGATAGGATAGAGGATAGGATAGGATAGAGGATAGGATAGGATAGAGGATATGATAGGATAGGATAGAGGATACGATAGGATAGGATAGAGGATAGGATGGGATAGAGGATTGGATAGGATAGAGGATTGGATAGGATAGAGGATAGGATATGATAGAGGATAGGATATGATAGAGGATAGGATAGGATAGAGGATAGGATAGGATAGATGATAGGATAGGATAGAGGATAGGATAAGATAGAGGATAGGATAGGATAGAGGATAGGATAGGATAGAGGATAGGATAGGATAGAGGATAGGATCGGATAGAGGATAGGATAGGGGATTGGATAGAATAAAGGATAGGATAGGATAGAGGATAGGATAGAGGATAGGATAAGATAGAGCATAAGATAGGATAGAGTATAGGATAGGATAGAGGATTGGATATGATAGAGGATAGGATAGGATAGAGGATAGGATAGGATAGATGATAGGATAGGATAGAGGATAGGATAGGATAGGATAGAGGATAGGATAGGATAGAGGATAGGATAGGATAGAGGATAGGATAGGATAGAGGATAGGATATGATAGAGGATAGGATAGGATAGAAGATAGGATAGGATAGATGATAGGATAGGATAGAGGATAGGATAAGATAGAGGATAAGATAAGATAGAGGATAGGATAGGATAGAGGATAGGATATGATAGAGGATAGGATAGGATAGAGGATAGGATAGGATAGGATAGATGATAAGATAGGATAGAGGATAGGATAGGATAGAGGATAGGATATGATAGAGGATAGGATAGGATAGAGGATAGGATAGGATAGGATAGATGATAGGATAGGATAGAGGATAGGATAAGATAGAGGATAGGATAGGATAGATGATATTATAGGAAAGAGGAAAGGATATGATAGAGGATACGATATTATAGAGGATAGGATAGGATAGAGGATAGGATATTATAAAGGATAGGATAGGATAGAGGATAGGATAGGATAGAGGATAGGATAGGATAGAGGATAGGATAGTATAGAGGATAGGATAGGATAGAGGATAGGATAGGATAGAGGATAGGATACGATAGAGGATACAATAGGATAGGATAGAGGGTAGGATAGGATAGAGGATAGGGGATTGGATCGGATACAGGATAGGAGACGGTAGAGGATAGGATAGGATAGAGGATAGGATAGGATAGGATAGAGGATACGATAGGATAGGATAGAGGATAGGATAGGATAGAGGATTGGATAGGATAGAGGATAGGATATGATAGAGGATAGGATATGATAGAGGATAGGATAGGATAGAGGATAGGATAGGATAGATGATAGGATAGGATAGAGGATAGGATAAGATAGAGGATAGGATAGGATAGAGGATAGGATAGGATAGAGGATAGGATAGGACAGAGGATACGATAGGATAGGATAGAGAATAGGATAGGATAGAGGATAGGATAGGATAGAGGATAGGATGGGATAGAGGATAGGATAGGATAGAGGATAGGATAGGATAGAGGATAGGATAGGATAGAGGATAGGATAGGATAGATGATAGGATAGGATAGAGGATAGGATAGGATAGAGGATAGGATAAGATAGAGGATAGGATAGTATAGAGGATAGGATAGGATAGAGGATAGGATAGGATAGAGGATAGGATAGGATAGGATAGAGGATACGATAGGATAGGATAGAGGATAGGATAGGATAGAGGATTGGATAGGATAGAGGATAGGATATGATACAGGATAGGATATGATAGAGGATAGGATAGGATAGAGGATAGGATAGGATAGATGATAGGATAGGATAGAGGATAGGATAATATAGAGGATAGGATAGGATAGAGGATAGGATAGGATAGAGGATAGGATCGGATAGAGGATAGGATAGGATAGAGGATAGGATAGTGTTGCGGGATCACGATGTACAGTGGGTACAGACGTGTTTGAGGAACCAATAATAGACCACCATGTAATATATGAATAACTATTTAATTAAATGAGAATATATAAAATACTGAACTTCTACACTCGGCATGGCTCAGTCCTCTCTCGCACGCTTCGACAACCACCTCGCGTCTCACACACCCCACTCTTTCTCCTATCCTTTATGGTGCATTCACATTGATAGTCACTTCGCTACAAATTCCCCTTTGGCTTTCAATGTGAATTCACCTCTTATATTCAACTTGTCTAGGTTTTTCCTTAACTTATTTGCATTTAACGCTTTTGTCATAATATCGGCTTCCATATCCTCGGAGTTTACATGTTCTATTACAATGTTATTCTTCTGTACCTCGTCTTTTATAAAAAAATATTTTCTGTTAATATGTTTTGTTCTATTAGTAACCCTATCCTTGTGAACCCAATCCATGGCTGCTTTACTATCAGTGTTTATTTTAATTGGCGTTCTATTTCCGATATCTGTGCCTAAGCTTTCTAATAACCCTTGAACCCATTTTAATTCTTGCACTCCCTCACACATTGCCATGAGCTCGGCTTCACACGTAGACAGAGCCACTAAATCCTGCTTCTTACTCCTCCATCCTATTATATTGTTCCCTAATTTAACAGTATATCCACTAAATGACTTGGCATCTTTTGTACTGTTCCAACTCGCATCTGTGCTAACGGTTAATACATTACTCTTGGCATCGTATGTTAATCTATAGTCTTTGGTACCCTTTACATATCTAAATATTCTTTTTAATGCGTTCAAATGAATCTGACGCGGATCTTGACTATATTGCGACATCTTACTTATACTATGTACAATATCAGGTCTCGTTGCAATTCCCAGGTACATTAAAGATCCTAACATCTCTTGATATAATAATGAATCTATCTTTGGCGATTCTTCGTATTGGTCTAAATCTTGTTGTACATCTAACGGTGTATTTTCTAATTTGCACTCTGCCATATCGAACTTACGTACTATCTTATCTATATATTCTCGTTGTGATAGTTCTAATCCTACTTTTGTTTCCGTTATATCTACATTTAAAAAACTTTTCTTCACCGTTTCTACGAGATCGACATTCTTTCTTATCTCATTAATATTACTTTCTATTATCTGATTGTCCGTTCCTACGACTAGGAAATCGTCTACATATACTCCTATCAGTAACAGTCTATTGTTCTCTTTCTTCACATATACGCACGGATCTTCTTTTATCTTTTCTAACCCTACCTTTTCCATTATCTCGTTTAACTTCTTGTTCCAATAAAATCCAGACTGAGGCAGTCCATAGATGCTTTTTATTAATTTACATATTTCATTTTTTTTATTGTTGAATCCTGGCGGTTGTTCCATGTATACATCTTCTTTCAAGTCGCTGTATAAATATGCCGCTTTCACGTCATATTGTTTTATTCTCATTTTGTATGTGCTCGCTATCGATAGTAATGTTCTTATCGTTTGCATTTTAATAACAGGTGCGAATGATTCCTCGTAATTCGTCCCTTGCCGTTGTTGGCATCCCATTGCCACTAATCTGGCTTTGTATCGCACGTTGTTCTCTCCTATATGTTTCTTGTTGTAAATCCACTTTGATTTTATAACCTTCATCTCAGGTCTTCGTGGTACTAGCCTTCACACTTCTCGTTTTCCCATGCAGTCTAATTCTTCCTTCATTGCTTCTTCCCATCTATCAGCCTCTGAAGATTGCAACGCCTCCTGCAGGTTCTTTGGTATTAGTTCACTCACTGCTATGTTGACTTGTTGACACTTGTTCTTGATCCTCTCTGATCTTCTCACTCCTTGTTCTAATAATCTTTCTTCTTGTTGTTGTCTATTTCTTCCGTGTTCTTCTTCTATTTCTTTTGCCTTCCTTCTTGGTTTAGGTACTATTGGTGGTTGCTCTATATTTGTTTCTTTTTCAACCCCTTCTTCAGGACAATCGTCTTGTTCTGTATCCTTCCCTGTTCCTTCATTGCCTTCAATCTGTGTTTCTTCTACCTCTCTTTCTTTCTCTTCGTGTTTGTTCCCCTCAAGTATATCTATATAAGTAATATTACTGAGCCCATTCGACATTTCAATACCTTTTCTATTTTCCATGATTAATACCCCTTTCTCATTTTCATTAAATTTTACATTTCTTGCTTCTACTATCTTCCTTTGTTCAGCGTCATATATTCTATAAGATCTGCTTCCTTCAGAGTATCCTACAAATATTCCCTTCCTTGCCTTCGGCTTTAATTTGTGCCGTAAATTTTTCGGTATATAATAATAGGCGACACTTCCAAATATCTTGATGTATGAAACCGTTGGCTTCCATCCTGACCACAGTTCTATCGGTGTTTTTTCACCCCTCTCTCTACACAAGGTTACGTTCTTTAGAAAAGCGGCTGTCTTTATCGCTTCAGCCCAGAACTCCTCAGGCAACCCTGCATCCAGCAGCATCGTTCTAGCTTTATCCAATAGGGTTCTATTTGTTCTTTCAGCTATCCCGTTGCTCGCTGGATTATATGGCACCGTTGACTGCTGCTGAATTCCCTTGTCTGTACACAACTTGCTAAACTTACTATTAATAAACTCCCTGCCATTGTCCGACCTAATCCTTTTTATTTTTTTATTCAATTGGTTCTCATATTTTGTAAGATATTCAAGAAAACATTGAAATGTTTCCTCCTTGCTTTTGAGTAAATATATACATATATATCTAGAGTAATCGTCTACCAATACATAAATATATCTGTTGCCACCTATTGAATCCACGCGCATCGGCCCACACAAATCCATGTGGATCAGTTCTAACGGCTCTCTTGTCACAATATTTTTTACAGGATAAAACGGTTTTTGTGCCATCTTTCCCATCACACATGCTTCACACCAGCCTAAAGATTCAGGACGATACTCAAGGTCCCTGACGATTTCTTTCCTTTTCATATAGTCTAAATAATTTTCACATACATGCCCAAGCCTTCTATGCCATAACATTTTTCCATGATGCGCTAACCTACTGCATTTACCTATGCCAGTATCTATATCTACACCTGATCTATTCTGCTTACACATACTCTCATTCTGTGTACATTCCTTAACACTCGCATCTGCCAACATTGCGTTCCCTTCCTGTACAGCAGTTTCTAATATAAAAATACCATCCTGTTCAAAAGCTTCTGCAATTTGTTCACCATATATCCCAATTATTTTTGCAACACCCTCAGCAAATACTACTTTATGTCCATATTCATTTAACTGACTAACAGATAATAGGTTAGAACGCAATGTAGGCACGTATAGCACGTTTCTAATACAAATAGTGTTTTCTTTGTCACCGCTACATACTTTCACCTTTACATCTCCTTTCGCTAGAGATTCTATGCTTCTACTTTCATCTGCTAACCATATCTTAACCTTATATTCTATCACATTTATCATATTCTCTTTACATGCTGACATATGCGCAGTCGAACCGGAGTCTATTGTCCATATTTGTCTATTATCACTCTTTCGCACACCTTTTCCACTTGTCACTAGGAAATTATATTCACTTTTGTCGCACTTCACCATACTGCTTTGTTCTTCCCTCTGCTGCGGTCTTCTGTAACTATTTTGATAGCTGTTGTGTCCCTGGTAGTGATGATTTCCTGGCCTTCTATTTGGTGGTTTTGCTGACGTCATATCTTTCCTATGATAGCAATCTCTCGCTATGTGGTTACTCCTCCCACATATATAGCACGCCCCACGCTTTCCTCTGTTGACTGGATGTCGTGTTACCTTGTAAGCGTTCTCCGTCTTCCATGCTTCGTTTCTACCATGTGTACCGTTCTGATTCTGTCGGCTTTCTTCTTCCGTTAGTATACGTTTAATATCATCTATATTGACATCCTTTTGTGTTCTCAACACTGCTGCAGTTCTCTCGTACCTAGGATGGATTCCTCTAATCATATGGTAGCTTACCTCACGTGGGTCAAATGGAGAACCTATTTTGGCGCTTTTGGATGCGATATTCCTCGTTCTTGTAACATATTCCATAACAGATTCGTTCGCATCCATTCGTATATTCTTTAATTCCAGTCCAATTTCAATTTTCTTGTCTTGTATATTACCTTCGTGTAGTCTTCTTAGTTCATCCCAAACATTTTTTGCCTTGGATTCCTCTAAAAATTGACCTGCTTGCTCGTCCGACAGTGTAACAATTATCAGTCCAAATGCTTCGTCATTTTTAGATTCCGATATCTGTCTTGCTTTCCCTTGAGCCGATTCCAGATCGTTCGACACTGGTGGTCCGTTACCTTCGATTACTTCTTTAAATAATTTTCTCGCTCGTAAAACTGCACGTACTTTTAACGCCCATACATGGTAGTTCTTTTCAGTTAATTTGTCTATATTTTTGCTTGATACGCTTAACTCAGCCATGGTTATTTCTATGGTTCTCGACACGTGCTTATTCTAACCTCTAATCCACACGTGTACACCGACAAACCACGCTCTGCTACCATAAGTGTTGCGGGATCACGATGTACAGTGGGTACAGACGTGTTTGAGGAACCAATAATAGACCACCATGTAATATATGAATAACTATTTAATTAAATGAGAATATATAAAATACTGAACTTCTACACTCGGCATGGCTCAGTCCTCTCTCGCACGCTTCGACAACCACCTCGCGTCTCACACACCCCACTCTTTCTCCTATCCTTTATGGTGCATTCACATTGATAGTCACTTCGCTACAGATAGGATAGATGATAGGATAGGATAGAGGATTGGATAAGATGGAGCATAGGATAGGATAGAGGATAGTATAGGGGATTGGATAGGATAGAGGATAGGATAGGATAGAGGATACGATATGATAGGATAGAGGATAGGATAGGATAGGAAAGAGGATAGGATAGGATAGAGGATAGGATAGGAAAGAGGATAGGATAGGATAGAGGATAGGATAGGATAGAGGATAGGATAGGATAGAGGATAGGATAGGATAGAGGATAGGATAGGATAGAGGATAGGAGAGGATAGAGGATGGGATAGGATAGAGGATAGGATAAGATAGAGGATAGGATAAGATAGAGGATAGGATAGTATAGAGGATAGGATTTGATAGAGGATAGGATAGGATAGAGGATAGGATAGGATAGGATAGAGGATACGATAGGATAGGATAGAGGATAGGATAGGATAGAGGATTGGATAGGATAGAGGATAGGATATGATAGAGGATAGGATAGGATAGAGGATAGGATAGGATAGATGATAGGATAGGCTAGAGGATAGGATAAGATAGAGGATAGGATAGGATAGAGGATTGGATAGGACAGAGGATTGGATAGGATAGAGGATAGGATATGATAGAGGATAGGATATGATAGAGGATAGGATAGGATAGAGGATAGGATAGGATAGATGATAGGATAGGATAGAGGATAGGATAAGATAGAGGATAGGATAGGATAGAGGATAGGATAGGATAGAGGATAGGATCGGATAGAGGATAGGATAGGGGATTGGATAGAATAAAGGATAGGATAGGATAGAGGATAGGATAGAGGATAGGATAAGATAGAGGATAAGATAGGATAGAGTATAGGATAGGATAGAGGGTAGGATATGATAGAGGATAGGATAGGATAGAGGATAGGATAGGATAGATGATAGGATAGGATAGAGGATAGGATAAGATAGAGGATAGGATAGGATAGAGGATAGGATAGGATAGAGGATAGGATCGGATAGAGGATAGGATAGGGGATTGGATAGAATAAAGGATAGGATAGGATAGAGGATAGGATAGAGGATAGGATAAGATAGAGGATAAGATAGGATAGAGTATAGGATAGGATAGAGGGTAGGATATGATAGAGGATAGGATAGGATAGAGGATAGGATAGGATAGATGATAGGATAGGATAGAGGATAGGATAGGATAGGATAGAGGATAGGATAGGATAGAGGATAGGATAGGATAGAGGATAGGATAGGATAGAGGATAGGATATGATAGAGGATAGGATAGGATAGAAGATAGGATAGGATAGATGATAGAATAGGATAGAGGATAGGATAGGATAGAGGATAGGATCGGATAGAGGATAGGATAGGGGATTGGATAGAATAAAGGATAGGATAGGATAGAGGATAGGATAGAGGATAGGATAAGATAGAGGATAAGATAAGATAGAGGATAGGATAGGATAGAGGATAGGATATGATAGAGGATAGGATAGGATAGGATAGATGATAGGATAGGATAGAGGATAGGATAAGATAGAGGATAGGATAGGATAGATGATATTATAAGAAAGAGGAAAGGATATGATAGAGGATACGATATTATAGAGGATAGGATAGGATAGAGGATAGGATATTATAAAGGATAGGATTGGATAGAGGATAGGATAGGATAGAGGATAGGATAGGATAGAGGATAGGATAGGATAGAGGATAGGATAGTATAGAGGATAGGATTTGATAGAGGATAGGATAGGATAGAGGATAGGATAGGATAGGATAGAGGATACGATAGGATAGGATAGAGGATTGGATAGGATAGAGGATAGGATATGATAGAGGATAGGATATGATAGAGGATAGGATAGGATAGAGGATAGGATAGGGTAGATGATAGGATAGGCTAGGGGATAGGATAAGATAGAGGATAGGATAGGATAGAGGATTGGATAGGACAGAGGATTGGATAGGATAGAGGATAGGATATGATAGAGGATAGGATATGATAGAGGATAGGATAGGATAGAGGATAGGATAGGATAGAGGATAGGATAAGATAGAGGATAGGATAGGATAGAGGATAGGATAGGATAGAGGATAGGATCGGATAGAGGATAGGATAGGGTATTGGATAGAATAAAGGATAGGATAGGATAGAGGATAGGATAGAGGATAGGATAGAGGATAGGATAAGATAGAGGATAAGATAGGATAGAGTATAGGATAGGATAGAGGGTAGGATATGATAGAGGATAGGATAGGATAGAGGATAGGATAGGATAGATGATAGGATAGGATAGAGGATAGGATAGGATAGGATAGAGGATAGGATAGGATAGAGGATAGGATAGGATAGAAGATAGGATAGGATAGATGATAGAATAGGATAGAGGATAGGATAAGATAGAGGATAAGATAAGATAGAGGATAGGATAGGATAGAGGATAGGATATGATAGAGGATAGGATAGGATAGAGGATAGGATAGGATAGGATAGATGATAGGATAGGATAGAGGATAGGATAAGATAGAGGATAGGATAGGATAGATGATATTATAAGAAAGAGGAAAGGATATGATAGAGGATACGATATTATAGAGGATAGGATAGGATAGAGGATAGGATATTATAAAGGATAGGATTGGATAGAGGATAGGATAGGATAGAGGATAGGATAGGATAGAGGATAGGATAGTATAGAGGATAGGATAGGATAGAGGATAGGATAGGATACAGGATAGGATACGATAGAGGATACGATAGGATAGGATAGAGGGTAGGATAGGATAGAGGATAGGATAGGATAGAGGATAGGATAGGATAGAGGATACGATAGGATAGGTTTGAGAATAGGATAGGATAGAGGATAGGACAGGACAGAGGATAGGATAGGATAGAGGATACGATAGGATAGAGGATACGATAGGAATGAGGATAGGATAGAGAATAGGATAGAGGATAGGATAAGATAGAGGATAAGATAGGATAGAGTATAGGATAGGATAGAGGATAGGATAGGATAGAGGATAGAATAGGATAGGATAGAGGATACGATAGGATAGGATAGAGGATAGGATAGGATAGAGGATTGGATAGGATAGAGGATAGGATATGATAGAGGATAGGATACGATAGAGGATAGGATAGGATAGAGGATAGGATAGGATAGATGATAGGATAGGATAGAGGATAGGATAAGATAGAGGATAGGATAAGATAGAGGATATTATAGGATAGAGGATAGGATCGGATAGAGGATAGGATAGGGGATTGGATAGAATAAAGGATAGGATAGGATAGAGGATAGGATAGAGGATAGGATAAGATAGAGGATAAGATAGGATAGAGTATAGGATAGGATAGAGGATAGGATATGATAGAGGATAGGATAGGATAGAGGATAGGATATGATAGAGGATAGGATAGGATAGAAGATAGGATAGGATAGATGATAGGATAGGATATAGGATAGGATACGATAGAGGATAAGATAGGATAGAGGATAGGATAGGATAGAGGATAGGATATGATAGAGGATAGGATAGGATAGAGGATAGGATAGGATAGGATAGATGATAGGATAGGATAGAGGATAGGATAGGATAGAGGATAGGATATTATAAAGGATAGGATAGGATAGAGGATTGGATAGGATAGAGGATAGGATAGGATAGAGGATAGGATAGTATAGAGGAGAGGATAAGATAGAGGATAGGATAGGATAGGATAGAGGATAGGATAGGATAGGATAGAGGATAGGATAAGGTAGAGGATATGATAGGATAGAGGATAGGATAGTATAGAGGATAGGATAGGATAGAGGATAGGATAGGATAGAGGATAGGATAGGATAGAGGATAGGATAGGATAGAGGATAGGATGCGATAGATGATACGAAAGGATAGGATAGAGGGTAGGATAGGATAGAGGATAGGAGAGGATAGAGGATAGGATATGATAGTGGATAGGATAGGATAGAGGATAGGATAGGATAGAGGATAGGATAGTATAGAGGAAAGGATAGGATAGGATAGAGGATAGGATAGGATAGGATAGAGGATAGGATACGATAGAGGATACGATAGGATAGGATAGAGGATAGGATACGATAGAGGATAGGATAGTATAGAGGATAGGATAGGATAGAGGATAGGATAAGATAGAGGATAGGATCGGATAGAGGATAGGATAGGATAGAGGATAAGATCGGATAGAGGATAGGATAGGGGATTGGATAGGATAGAGGATAGGATAGGATAGAGGATAGGATAGGATAGAGGATAGGATAGGATAGAGGATAGGATAGGATAGAGGATAGGATAGGATAGAGGATAGGATAGGATAGAGGATAGGATAGGATAGAGGATAGGATAGGATAGAGGATAGGATAGGATAGAGCATAGGATACGATAGAGGATAGGATAGGGGATTGGATAGGATAGAGGATAGGATAGGACAGATGATATTATAGGAATGAGGATATGATATGATAGAGGATAGTATAGGATAGAGGATAGGATAGGATAGAGGATAGGATAGGATAGAGGATAGGATAGGATAGAGGATAGGTTAGGATAGAGGATAGGATAGTATAGGAGATAGGATATAATAGAGGATAGGATAGGATAGAGGATAGGATACGATAGAGGATACGATAGGATAGGATAGAGGATAGGATAGGATAGAGGATAGAATAGGATAGAGGATAGGATAGGATAGAGGATAGGATACGATAGAGGATACGATAGGATAGGATAGAGGGTAGGATACGATAGAGGATAGGATAGGATAGAGGATAGGATAGGATAGAGGATAGCATAGGATAGAGGATAGGATAGGATAGGATAGGATAGAGGATAGGATAGTATAGAGGATAGGATAGGATAGAGGATAGGATAGGATAGAGGATAGGATAGGATAGAGGATAGGATGCGATAGAGGATACGAAAGGATAGGATAGAGGGTAGGATAGGATAGAGGATAGGATAGGATAGAGGATAGGAGAGGATAGAGGATAGGATATGATAGAGGATAGGATAGTTTAGAGGATAGGATAAGATAGAGGATATGATAGGATAGACGATAGGATAGGATAGAGGATAGGATATGATAGAGGATAGGATAGGATAGAGGATAGGATAGGATAGAGGATAGCATAGGATAGAGGATAGGATAGGATAGGATAGAGGATAGGATAGTATAGAGGATAGGATAGGATAGAGGATAGGATAGGATGGAGGATAGGATAGGATAGGATAGAGGATAGGATAGGATAGAGGATAGGATAGTATAGAGGGTAGGATAGGATAGAGGATAGGATAGGATAGAGGATAGGAGAGGATAGAGGATAGGATATGATAGAGGATAGGATAGGATAGAGGATAGGATAGGATAGAGGATAGGATAGTTTAGAGGATAGGATAAGATAGAGGATATGATAGGATAGTTGATAGGATAGGATAGAGGATAGGATATGATAGAGGATAGGATAGGATAGAGGATAGGATATGATAGAGGATAGGATAGCATAGAGGATAGGATAGGATAGAGGATATGATAGGATATAGGATAGGATAGTATAGAGGATAGGATAAGATAGAGGATACGATAGGATAGATTATATTATAGAAAAGAGGAAAGGATATGATAGAGGATACGATATTGTAGAGGATAGGATAGGATAGAGGATAGGATAGGATAGGGGATAGGATAGGATACAGGATAGGATATGATAGAGGATAGGATAGGATAGAAGATAGGATAGGATAGATGATAGGATAGGATAGAGGATAGGATAAGATAGAGGATAAGATAGGATAGAGGTTAGGATAGGATAGAGGATAGGATAGGATAGAGGATAGGATAGGGTAGAGGATAGGATAGGATAGAGTATAGGATAGGATAGATGATAGGATAGGATAGAGGATAGGATAAGATAGAGGATAGGATAGGATAGGATAGAGGATAGGATAGGATAGGATAGAGGATAGGAAACGATAGAGGATACGATAGGATAGGATAGAGGATAGGATACGATAGAGGATACGATAGGATAGGATAGAGGATAGGATAGGATAGAGCATAGGATACGATAGAGGATAGGATAGGGGATTGGATAGGATAGAGGATAGGATAGGACAGATGATATTATAGGAATGAGGATAGGATATGATAGAGGATACGATATTTTAGAGGATAGGATAGGATAGAGGATAGGATAGGATAGAGGATAGGATAGGATAGAGGATAAGATAGGATAGAGGATAGGATAAGATAGAGGATAGGATAGGATAGAGGATAGGATAGAGGATAGGATAGGATAGAGGATAGGATAGGATAGAGGATAGGATGCGATAGAGGATACGAAAGGATAGGATAGAGGGTAGGATAGGATAGAGGATAGGATAGGATAGAGGATAGGAGAGGATAGAGGATAGGATATGATAGAGGATAGGATAGGATAGAGGATAGGATAGGATCGAGGATAGGATAGTATAGAGGATAGGATAAGATAGAGGATATGATAGGATAGACGATAGGATACGATAGAGGATAGGATAGGATCGAGGATAGGATAGGACAGAGGATAGGATAGGATAGAGGATAGAATAGGATAGAGGATAGGATATGATAGAGGATAGAATAGGATAGAGGATAGGATAGGATAGAGGATAGGGTAGGATAGAGGATAGGATAGTATAGGGGATAGGATATAATAGAGGATAGGATAGGATAGAGGATAGGATACGATAGAGGATACGATAGGATAGGATAGAGGGTAGGATAGGATAGAGGATAGGATAGGATAGAGGATGGGATAGGATAGAGGATAGCATAGGATAGAGGATAGGATAGGATAGGATAGAGGATAGGATAGTATAGAGGATAGGATAGGATAGAGGATAGGATGGGATAGAGGATAGGATGCGATAGAGGATACGAAAGGATAGGATAGAGGGTAGGATAGGATAGAGGATAGGATAGGATAGAGGATAGGAGAGGATAGAGGATAGGATATGATAGAGGATAGGATAGGATAGAGGATAGGATAGGATAGAGGATAGCATAGTATAGAGGATAGGATAAGATAGAGGATATGATAGGATAGACGATAGGATACGATAGAGGATAGGATAGGATCGAGGATAGGATAGGACAGAGGATACGATAGGATTGGATAGAGAATAGGATAGGATAGAGGATAGGATAGGATAGAGGATAGGATAGGATAGAGGATAGAATAGGATAGAGGATAGGATATGATAGAGGATAGGATAGGATAGAGGATAGGATAGGATAGAGGATAGGGTAGGATAGAGGATAGGATAGAATAGGGGATAGGATATAATAGAGGATAGGATAGGATAGAGGATAGGATACGATAAAGGATACGATAGGATAGGATAGAGGATAGGATAGGATAGAGGATAGAATAGGATAGAGGATAGGATATGATAGAGGATAGGATAGGATAGAGGATAGGATAGGATAGAGGATAGGGTAGGATAGAGGATAGGATAGAATAGGGGATAGGATATAATAGAGGATAGGATTGGATAGAGGATAGGATACGATAGAGGATACGATAAGATAGGATAGAGGGTAGGATAGGATAGAGGATAGGGTAGGATAGAGGATAGGATAGGATAGAGGATAGCATAGGATAGAGGATAGGATAGGATAGGATAGAGGATAGGATAGTATAGAGGGTAGGATAGGATAGAGGATAGGATAAGATAGAGGATACGATAGGATAGATGATATTATAGGAAAGAGGAAAGGATATGATAGAGGATACGATATTGTAGAGGATAGGATAGGATAGAGGATAGGATAGGATAGAGGATAGGATAGGATAGAGGATAGGATAGGATAGAGGATAGGATAGGATAGAGGATAGGATAGGATAGAGGATAGGATATGATAGAGGATAGGATAGGATAGAAGATAGGATAGGATAGATGATAGGCTAGGATAGAGGATAGGATAAGATAGAGGATAAGATAGGATAGAGGATAGGATAGGATAGAGGATAGGATAGGATAGAGGATAGGATAGGATAGAGGATAGGATAGGATAGAGGATAGGATATGATAGAGGATAGGATAGGATAGAAGATAGGATAGGATAGATGATAGGCTAGGATAGAGGATAGGATAAGATAGAGGATAAGATAGGATAGAGGATAGGATAGGATAGAGGATAGGATAGGATAGAGGATAGGAGAGGATAGAGGATAGGATATGATAGAGGATAGGATAGGATAGAGGATAGGATAGGATAGAGGATAGGATAGTATAGAGGATAGGATAAGATAGAGGATATGATAGGATAGACGATAGGATACGATAGAGGATAGGATATGATAGAGGATAGGATAGGATAGAAGATAGGATAGGATAGATGATAGGCTAGGATAGAGGATAGGATAAGATAGAGGATAAGATAGGATAGAGGATAGGATAGGATAGAGGATAGGATAGGATAGAGGATAGAATAGGATAGAGGATAGGATATGATAGAGGATAGGATAGGATAGAGGATAGGATAGGATAGAGGATAGGGTAGGATAGAGGATAGGATAGAATAGGGGATAGGATATAATAGAGGATAGGATAGGATAGAGGATAGGATACGATAAAGGATACGATAGGATAGGATAGAGGATAGGATATGATAGAGGATAGGATAGGATAGAGGATAGGATAGGATAGAGGATAGCATAGTATAGAGGATAGGATAAGATAGAGGATATGATAGGATAGACGATAGGATACGATAGAGGATAGGATAGGATCGAGGATAGGATAGGACAGAGGATACGATAGGATTGGATAGAGAATAGGATAGGATAGAGGATAGGATAGGATAGAGGATAGGATAGGATAGAGGATAGAATAGGATAGAGGATAGGATATGATAGAGGATAGGATAGGATAGAGGATAGGATAGGATAGAGGATAGGGTAGGATAGAGGATAGGATAGAATAGGGGATAGGATATAATAGAGGATAGGATAGGATAGAGGATAGGATACGATAAAGGATACGATAGGATAGGATAGAGGATAGGATAGGATAGAGGATAGAATAGGATAGAGGATAGGATATGATAGAGGATAGGATAGGATAGAGGATAGGATAGGATAGAGGATAGGGTAGGATAGAGGATAGGATAGAATAGGGGATAGGATATAATAGAGGATAGGATTGGATAGAGGATAGGATACGATAGAGGATACGATAAGATAGGATAGAGGGTAGGATAGGATAGAGGATAGGGTAGGATAGAGGATAGGATAGGATAGAGGATAGCATAGGATAGAGGATAGGATAGGATAGGATAGAGGATAGGATAGTATAGAGGGTAGGATAGGATAGAGGATAGGATAAGATAGAGGATACGATAGGATAGATGATATTATAGGAAAGAGGAAAGGATATGATAGAGGATACGATATTGTAGAGGATAGGATAGGATAGAGGATAGGATAGGATAGAGGATAGGATAGGATAGAGGATAGGATAGGATAGAGGATAGGATAGGATAGAGGATAGGATAGGATAGAGGATAGGATATGATAGAGGATAGGATAGGATAGAAGATAGGATAGGATAGATGATAGGCTAGGATAGAGGATAGGATAAGATAGAGGATAAGATAGGATAGAGGATAGGATAGGATAGAGGATAGGATAGGATAGAGGATAGGAGAGGATAGAGGATAGGATATGATAGAGGATAGGATAGGATAGAGGATAGGATAGGATAGAGGATAGAATAGTATAGAGGATAGGATAAGATAGAGGATATGATAGGATAGACGATAGGATACGATAGAGGATAGGATATGATAGAGGATAGGATAGGATAGAAGATAGGATAGGATAGATGATAGGCTAGGATAGAGGATAGGATAAGATAGAGGATAAGATAGGATAGAGGATAGGATAGGATAGAGGATAGGATAGGATAGAGGATAGGATAGGATAGAGGATAGGATAGGATAGAGGATAGGATAGGATAGAGGATAGGATAAGGTAGAGGATATGATAGGATAGAGGATAGGATAGTATAGATGATAGGATAGGATAGAGGATAGGATAGGATAGAGGATATGATAGGATAGAGGATAGGATGCGATAGAGGATACGAAAGGATAGGATAGAGGGTAGGATAGGATAGAGGATAGGATAGGATAGAGGATAGGAGAGGATAGAGGATAGGATATGATAATGGATAGGATACGATAGAGGATACGATAGGATATGATAGAGGATAGGATAGGATAGAGGATAGGAGAGGATAGAGGATAGGATATTATAAAGGATAGGATAGGATAGAGGATAGGATAGGATAGAGGATAGGATAGGATAGATGATAGGATAGGATAGAGGATAGGATAAGATAAAGGATAGGATAGGATAGAGGATAGGATAGTATAGAGGATAGGATAGTATAGAGGATAGGATACGATAGAGGATACGATAGGATAGGATAGAGGATAGGATACGATAGAGGATACGATAGGATAGGATAGAGGATAGGATAGGATATAGGATAGGATATGATAGAGGATAGGATATGATAGAGGATAGGATAGGATAGAGGATAGGATAGGATAGATGATAGGATAGGATAGAGGATAGGATAGAGGATAGGATAGAGGATAGGATAAGATAGAGGATAAGATAGGATAGAGTATAGGATAGGATAGAGGATAGGATAGGATAGAGGATAGGATAGGATAGGATAGAGGATACGATAGGATAGGATAGAGGATAGGATAGGATAGAGGATAGGATCGGCTAGAGGATAGGATAGGGGATTGGATAGAATAAAGGATAGGATAGGATAGAGGATAGGATAGAGGATAGGATAAGATAGAGGATAAGATAGGATAGAGTATAGGATAGGATAGAGGATAGGATAAGATAGAGGATAGGATAGGATAGATGATAGGATATGATAGTGGATCAGATAGAATAGAGGATTGGATAGGATAGATGATAGGATAGGATAGAGGATAGGATATGATAGAGGATAGGATAGGATAGAGGATAGGATAGGATAGATGATAGGATAGGATAGAGGATAGGATACGATAGAGGATACGATAGGATAGGATAGAGGATAGGATAGGATAGAGGATAGGATACGATAGAGGATACGATAGGATAGGATAGAGGATAGGATAGGATATAGGATAGGATATGATAGAGGATAGGATATGATAGAGGATAGGATAGGGGATTGGATAGAATAAAGGATAGGATAGGATAGAGGATAGGATAGAGGATAGGATAAGATAGAGGATAAGATAGGATAGAGTATAGGATAGGATAGAGGATAGGATAGGATAGAGGATAGGATAGGATAGGATAGAGGATACGATAGGATAGGATAGAGGATAGGATAGGATAGAGGATTGGATAGGATGGACGATAGGATATGATAGAGGATAGGATATGATAGAGGATAGGATAGGATAGAGGATAGGATAGGATAGATGATACGATAGGGTAGAGGATAGGATAAGATAGAGGATAGGATAGGATAGAGGATGGGATAGGATAGAGGATAGGATCGGCTAGAGGATAGGATAGGGGATTGGATAGAATAAAGGATAGGATAGGATAGAGGATAGGATAGAGGATAGGATACGATAGAGGATAAGATAGGATAGAGTATAGGATAGGATAGAGGATAGGATAAGATAGAGGATAAGATAGGATAGAGGATAGGATAGGATAGAGGATAGGATATGATAGAGGATAGGATAGGATAGAGGATAGGATATGATAGTGGATCAGATAGAATAGAGGATTGGATAGGATAGATGATAGGATAGGATAGAGGATAGGATATGATAGAGGATAGGATAGGATAGAGGATAGGATAGGATAGATGATAGGATAGGATAGAGGATAGGATAAGATAGAGGATACGATAGGATAGATGAAGGAAAGAGGAAAGGATATGATAGAGGATACGATATTGTAGAGGATAGGATAGGATAGAGGATAGGATAGGATAGAGGGTAGGATAGGATAGAGGATAGGATAGGATAGAGGATAGGAGAGGATAGAGGATAGGATATGATAGAGGATAGGATAGGATAGAGGATAGGATAGGATAGAGGATAGGATAGTATAGAGGATAGGATAAGATAGAGGATATGATAGGATAGACGATAGGATAGGATAGAGGATAGGATATGATAGAGGATAGGATAGGATAGAGGATAGGATAGAGGATAGGATAGTATAGAGGATAGGATAGGATAGAGGATAGGATAAGATAGAGGATAGGATCGGATAGAGGATAGGATAGGATAGAGGATAAGATCGGATAGAGGATAGGATAGGGGATTGGATAGGATAGAGGATAGGATAGGATAGAGGATAGGATACGATAGAGGATACGATAGGATAGGATAGAGGATAGGATAGGATAGATGATAGGATAGGATAGAGGATAGGATAAGATAGAGGATACGATAGGATAGATGATATTATAGGAAAGAGGAAAGGATATGATAGAGGATACGATATTGTAGAGGATAGGATAGGATAGAGGATAGGATAGGATAGAGGATAGGATAGGATAGAGGATAGGATAGGATAGAGGATAGGATAGGATAGAGGATAGGATAGGATAGAGGATAGGATATGATAGAGGATAGGATAGGATAGAAGATAGGATAGGATAGATGATAGGCTAGGATAGAGGATAGGATAAGATAGAGGATAAGATAGGATAGAGGATAGGATAGGATAGGATAGAGGATAGGATACGACAGAGGATACGATAGGATAGGATAGAGGATAGGATACGATAGAGGATACGATAGGATAGGATAGAGGATAGGATACGATAGAGGATACGATAGGATAGGATAGAGGATAGGATAGGATAGAGGATAGGATAGGATAGAGGATAGAGGGTAGGATAGGATAGAGGATAGGATAGGATAGAGGATAGGAGAGGATAGAGGATAGGATATGATAGAGGATAGGATAGGATAGAGGATAGGATAGGATAGAGGATAGGATAGTATAGAGGATAGGATAAGATAGAGGATATGATAGGATAGACGATAGGATACGATAGAGGATAGGATAGGATCGAGGATAGGATAGGACAGAGGATAGAGAATAGGATAGGATAGAGAATAGGATAGGATAGAGGATAGGATAGGATAGAGGATAGGATAAGATAGAGGATATGATAGGATAGACGATAGGATAGGATAGAGGATAGGATATGATAGAGGATAGGATAGGATAGAGGATAGGATAGAGGATAGGATAGTATAGAGGATAGGATAGGATAGAGGATAGGATAAGATAGAGGATAGGATCGGATAGAGGATAGGATAGGATAGAGGATAAGATCGGATAGAGGATAGGATAGGGGATTGGATAGGATAGAGGATAGGATAGGATAGAGGATAGGATACGATAGAGGATACGATAGGATAGGATAGAGGATAGGATAGGATAGATGATAGGATAGGATAGAGGATAGGATAAGATAGAGGATACGATAGGATAGATGATATTATAGGAAAGAGGAAAGGATATGATAGAGGATACGATATTGTAGAGGATAGGATAGGATAGAGGATAGGATAGGATAGAGGATAGGATAGGATAGAGGATAGGATAGGATAGAGGATAGGATAGGATAGAGGATAGGATAGGATAGAGGATAGGATATGATAGAGGATAGGATAGGATAGAAGATAGGATAGGATAGATGATAGGCTAGGATAGAGGATAGGATAAGATAGAGGATAAGATAGGATAGAGGATAGGATAGGATAGGATAGAGGATAGGATACGACAGAGGATACGATAGGATAGGATAGAGGATAGGATACGATAGAGGATACGATAGGATAGGATAGAGGATAGGATACGATAGAGGATACGATAGGATAGGATAGAGGATAGGATAGGATAGAGGATAGGATAGGATAGAGGATAGAGGGTAGGATAGGATAGAGGATAGGATAGGATAGAGGATAGGAGAGGATAGAGGATAGGATATGATAGAGGATAGGATAGGATAGAGGATAGGATAGGATAGAGGATAGGATAGTATAGAGGATAGGATAAGATAGAGGATATGATAGGATAGACGATAGGATACGATAGAGGATAGGATAGGATCGAGGATAGGATAGGACAGAGGATAGAGAATAGGATAGGATAGAGAATAGGATAGGATAGAGGATAGGATAGGATAGAGGATAGGATAGGATAGAGGATAGAATAGGATAGAGGATAGGATATGATAGAGGATAGGATAGGATAGAGGATAGGATAGGATAGAGGATAGGCTAGGATAGAGGATAGGATAGGATAGAGGATAGGATATGATAGAGGATAGGATAGGATAGAGGATAGGATAGGATAGAGGATAGGATAGGATAGAAGATAGGATATGATAGTGGATCAGATAGAATAGAGGATTGGATAGAATAGATGATAGGATAGGATAGAGGATAGGATAAGATAGAGGATAGGATAGGATAGATGATATTATAGGGAAGAGGAAAGGATATGGTAGAGGATACGATATTATAGAGGATAGGATAGGATAGAGGATAGGATATTATAAAGGATAGGATAGGATAGAGGATAGGATAGGATAGAGGATAGGATATGATAGTGGATCAGATAGAATAGAGTATTGGATAGGATAGATGATAGGATAGGATAGAGGATAGGATATGATAGAGGATAGGATAGGATAGAGGATAGGATAGGATAGATGATAGGATAGGATAGAGGATAGGATACGATAGAGGATACGATAGGATAGGATAGAGGATAGGATAGGATATAGGATAGGATATGATAGAGGATAGGAGAGGATAGAGGATAGGATATTATAAAGGATAGGATAGGATAGAGGATAGGATAGGATAGAGGATAGGATAGGATAGAGGATAGGATAGTATAGAGGATAGGATAGTATAGAGGATAGGATTCGATAGACGATACGATAGGATAGGATAGAGGATAGGATACGATAGAGGATACGATAGGATAGGATAGAGGATAGGATAGGATATAGGATAGGATATGATAGAGGATAAGATCGGATAGAGGATAGGATAGGGGATTGGATAGGATAGAGGATAGGATAGGATAGAGGATAGGATACGATAGAGGATACGATAGGATAGGATAGAGGATAGGATAGGATAGATGATAGGATAGGATAGAGGATAGGATAAGATAGAGGATACGATAGGATAGATGATATTATAGGAAAGAGGAAAGGATATGATAGAGGATACGATATTGTAGAGGATAGGATAGGATAGAGGATAGGATAGGATAGAGGATAGGATAGGATAGAGGATAGGATAGGATAGAGGATAGGATAGGATAGAGAATAGGATAGGATAGAGGATAGGATAGGATAGAGGATAGGATAAGATAGAGGATATGATAGGATAGACGATAGGATAGGATAGAGGATAGGATATGATAGAGGATAGGATAGGATAGAGGATAGGATAGAGGATAGGATAGTATAGAGGATAGGATAGGATAGAGGATAGGATAAGATAGAGGATAGGATCGGATAGAGGATAGGATAGGATAGAGGATAAGATCGGATAGAGGATAGGATAGGGGATTGGATAGGATAGAGGATAGGATAGGATAGAGGATAGGATACGATAGAGGATACGATAGGATAGGATAGAGGATAGGATAGGATAGATGATAGGATAGGATAGAGGATAGGATAAGATAGAGGATACGATAGGATAGATGATATTATAGGAAAGAGGAAAGGATATGATAGAGGATACGATATTGTAGAGGATAGGATAGGATAGAGGATAGGATAGGATAGAGGATAGGATAGGATAGAGGATAGGATAGGATAGAGGATAGGATAGGATAGAGGATAGGATAGGATAGAGGATAGGATATGATAGAGGATAGGATAGGATAGAAGATAGGATAGGATAGATGATAGGCTAGGATAGAGGATAGGATAAGATAGAGGATAAGATAGGATAGAGGATAGGATAGGATAGGATAGAGGATAGGATACGACAGAGGATACGATAGGATAGGATAGAGGATAGGATACGATAGAGGATACGATAGGATAGGATAGAGGATAGGATACGATAGAGGATACGATAGGATAGGATAGAGGATAGGATAGGATAGAGGATAGGATAGGATAGAGGATAGAGGGTAGGATAGGATAGAGGATAGGATAGGATAGAGGATAGGAGAGGATAGAGGATAGGATATGATAGAGGATAGGATAGGATAGAGGATAGGATAGGATAGAGGATAGGATAGTATAGAGGATAGGATAAGATAGAGGATATGATAGGATAGACGATAGGATACGATAGAGGATAGGATAGGATCGAGGATAGGATAGGACAGAGGATAGAGAATAGGATAGGATAGAGAATAGGATAGGATAGAGGATAGGATAGGATAGAGGATAGGATAGGATAGAGGATAGAATAGGATAGAGGATAGGATATGATAGAGGATAGGATAGGATAGAGGATAGGATAGGATAGAGGATAGGCTAGGATAGAGGATAGGATAGGATAGAGGATAGGATATGATAGAGGATAGGATAGGATAGAGGATAGGATAGGATAGAGGATAGGATAGGATAGAAGATAGGATATGATAGTGGATCAGATAGAATAGAGGATTGGATAGAATAGATGATAGGATAGGATAGAGGATAGGATAAGATAGAGGATAGGATAGGATAGATGATATTATAGGGAAGAGGAAAGGATATGGTAGAGGATACGATATTATAGAGGATAGGATAGGATAGAGGATAGGATATTATAAAGGATAGGATAGGATAGAGGATAGGATAGGATAGAGGATAGGATATGATAGTGGATCAGATAGAATAGAGTATTGGATAGGATAGATGATAGGATAGGATAGAGGATAGGATATGATAGAGGATAGGATAGGATAGAGGATAGGATAGGATAGATGATAGGATAGGATAGAGGATAGGATACGATAGAGGATACGATAGGATAGGATAGAGGATAGGATAGGATATAGGATAGGATATGATAGAGGATAGGAGAGGATAGAGGATAGGATATTATAAAGGATAGGATAGGATAGAGGATAGGATAGGATAGAGGATAGGATAGGATAGAGGATAGGATAGTATAGAGGATAGGATAGTATAGAGGATAGGATTCGATAGACGATACGATAGGATAGGATAGAGGATAGGATACGATAGAGGATACGATAGGATAGGATAGAGGATAGGATAGGATATAGGATAGGATATGATAGAGGATAGGATATGATAGAGGATAGGATAGGGGATTGGATAGAATAAAGGATAGGATAGGATAGAGGATAGGATAGAGGATAGGATAAGATAGAGGATAAGATAGGATAGAGTATAGGATAGGATAGAGGATAGGATAGGATAGAGGATAGGATAGGATAGGATAGAGGATACGATAGGATAGGATAGAGGATAGGATAGGATAGAGGATTGGATAGGATGGAGGATAGGATATGATAGAGGATAGGATATGATAGAGGATAGGATAGGATAGAGGATAGGATAGGATAGATGATAGGATAGGATAGAGGATAGGATAAGATAGAGGATAGGATAGGATAGAGGATAGGATAGGATAGGATAGAGGATACGATAGGATAGGATAGAGGATAGGATACGATAGAGGATACGATAGGATAGGATAGAGGATAGGATAGGATATAGGATAGAATATGATAGAGGATAGGATATGATAGAGGATAGGATAGGGGATTGGATAGAATAAAGGATAGGATAGGATAGAGGATAGGATAGAGGATAGGATAAGATAGAGGATAAGATAGGATAGAGTATAGGATAGGATAGAGGATAGGATAAGATAGAGGATAGGATAGGATAGAGGATAGGATAGGATAGAGGATAGGATAGGATAGAGGATAGAGGGTAGGATAGGATAGAGGATAGGATAGGATAGAGGATAGGAGAGGATAGAGGATAGGATAAGATAGAGGATAAGATAGGATAGAGTATAGGATAGGATAGAGGATAGGATAGGATAGAGGATAGAATAGGATAGGATAGAGGATACGATAGGATAGGATAGAGGATAGGATAGGATAGAGGATTGGATAGGATGGAGGATAGGATAGGATAGAGGATAGGATAGGATAGAGGATAGGATAGGATAGAGGATAGGATAAGGTAGAGGATATGATAGGATAGAGGATAGGATAGTATAGAGGATAGGATAGGATAGAGGATAGGATAGGAAAAGAGGATATGATAGGATAGAGGATAGGATGCGATAGAGGATACGAAAGGATAGGATAGAGGGTAGGATGGGATAGAGGATAGGATAGGATAGAGGATAGGAGAGGATAGAGGATAGGATATGATAGTGGATAGGATACGATAGAGGATACGATAGGATAGGATAGAGGATAGGATAGGATAGAGGATAGAGGGTAGGATAGGATAGAGGATAGGATAGGATAGAGGATAGGAGAGGATAGAGGATAGGATATTATAAAGGATATGATAGGATAGAGGATAGGATAGGATAGAGGATAGGATAGTATAGAGGATAGGATAGTATAGAGGATAGGATAGTATAGAGGATACGATAGGATAGGATAGAGGATAGGATACGATAGAGGATACGATAGGATAGGATAGAGGATAGGATAGGATATAGGATAGGATCGGATAGAGGATAGGATAGAGGATAGGATAAGATAGAGGATAAGATAGGATAGAGTATAGGATAGGATAGAGGATAGGATAGGATAGAGGATAGGATAGGATAGAGGATACGATAGGATAGATGATATTATAGGAAAGAGGAAAGGATATGATAGAGGATACGATAGGATAGATGATATTATAGGAAAGAGAAAAGGATATGATAGAGGATACGATATTGTAGAGGATAGGATAGAGGATAGAGGATAGGATAGGATAGAGGATAGGATAGGATAGAGGATAGGATAGGATAGATGATAGGATAGGATAGAGGATAGGATAAGATAGAGGATAAGATAGGATAGAGGATAGAATAGGATAGAGGATAGGATATGATAGAGGATAGGATAGGATAGAAGATGGGATCGGATAGAGGATAGGATAGAGGATTGGATAGGATACAGGATAGGATAAGATAGTGTATAGGATAGGATAGAGGATAGGATAGGATAGAGGATAGGATAGGATAGAGGATAGGATATGATAGAGGATAGGATGGGATAGAGGATAGGATAGGATAGAGGATAGGGTAGGATAGAGGATAGGATAGTATAGGGGATAGGATATAATAGAGGATAGGATAGGATAGAGGATAGGATACGATAGAGGATACGATAGGATAGGATAGAGGGTAGGATAGGATAGAGGATAGGATAGGATAGAGGATAGGATAGGATAGAGGATAGCATAGGATAGAGGATAGGATAGGATAGGATAGAGGATAGGATAGTATAGAGGATAGGATAGGATAGAGGATAGGATAGGATAGAGGATAGGATGCGATAGAGGATACGAAAGGATAGGATAGAGGGTAGGATAGGATAGAGGATAGGATAGGATAGAGGATAGGAGAGGATAGAGGATAGGATATGATAGAGGATAGGATAGGATAGAAGATAGGATAGGATCGAGGATAGGATAGGACAGAGGATACGATAGGATAGGATAGAGAATAGGATAGGATAGAGGATAGGATAGGATAGAGGATAGGATAGGATAGAGGATAGGAGAGGATAGAGGATAGGATATGATAGAGGATAGGATGGGATAGAGGATAGGATAGGATAGAGGATAGGGTAGGATAGAGGATAGGATAGTATAGGGGATAGGATATAATAGAGGATAGGATAGGATAGAGGATAGGATACGATAGAGGATACGATAGGATAGGATAGAGGGTAGGATAGGATAGAGGATAGGATAGGATAGAGGATAGGATAGGATAGAGGATAGCATAGGATAGAGGATAGGATAGGATAGGATAGAGGATAGGATAGTATAGAGGATAGGATAGGATAGAGGATAGGATAGGATAGAGGATAGGATGCGATAGAGGATACGAAAGGATAGGATAGAGGGTAGGATAGGATAGAGGATAGGATAGGATAGAGGATAGGAGAGGATAGAGGATAGCATAGGATAGAGGATAGGATAGGATAGGATAGAGGATAGGATAGTATAGAGGATAGGATAGGATAGAGGATAGGATAGGATAGAGGATAGGATGCGATAGAGGATACGAAAGGATAGGATAGAGGGTAGGATAGGATAGAGGATAGGATAGGATAGAGGATAGGAGAGGATAGAGGATAGGATATGATAGAGGATAGGATAGGATAGAGGATAGGATAGGATAGAGGATAGGATAGTATAGAGGATAGGATAAGATAGAGGATATGATAGGATAGACGATAGGATACGATAGAGGATAGGATAGGATCGAGGATAGGATAGGACAGAGGATACGATAGGATAGGATAGAGAATAGGATAGGATAGAGGATAGGATAGGATAGAGGATAGGATAGGATAGAGGATAGAATAGGATAGAGGATAGGATATGATAGAGGATAGGATAGGATAGAGGATAGGATAGGATAGGATAGAGGGTAGGATAGGATAGAGGATAGGATAGGATAGAGGATAGGATAGGATAGAGGATAGCATAGGATAGAGGATAGGATAGGATAGGATAGAGGATAGGATATGATAGAGGATAGGATAGGATAGGATAGAGGATAGGATAGGATATGATAGAGGATAGGATACGATAGAGGATACGATAGGATAGGATAGAGGATAGGATACGATAGAGGATATGATAGGATAGGATAGAGGATAGGATACGATAGAGGTTACGATAGGATAGGATAGAGGATAGGATAGGATAGAGGATAGGGTAGGATAGAGGATAGGATAGAATAGGGGATAGGATATAATAGAGGATAGGATAGGATAGAGGATAGGATACGATAGAGGATACGATAGGATAGGATAGAGGGTAGGATAGGATAGAGGATAGGATAGGATAGAGGATAGGATAGGATAGGATAGAGGATAGCATAGGATGGAGGATAGGATAGGATAGGATAGAGGATAGGATAGTATAGAGGATAGGATAGGATAGAGGATAGGATAGGATAGAGGATAGGATGCGATAGAGTGTACGAAAGGATAGGATAGAGGGTAGGATAGGATAGAGGATAGGATAGGATAGAGGATAGGAGAGGATAGAGGATAGGATATGATAGAGGATAGGATAGGATAGAGGATAGGATAGGAAAGAGGATAGGATAGTATAGAGGATAGGATAAGATAGAGGATATGATAGGATAGACGATAGGATAGGATAGAGGATAGGATATGATAGAGGATAGGATAGGATAGAGGATAGGATATGATAGAGGATAGGATAGCATAGAGGATAGGATAGGATAGAGGATATGATAGGATAGAGGATAGGATAGTATAGAGGATAGGATAGGATAGAGGACAGGATAGGATAGAGGATAGGATGCGATAGAGGATACGAAAGGATAGGATAGAGGGTAGGATAGGATAGAGGATAGGATAGGATAGAGGATAGGAGAGGATAGAGGATAGGATATGATAGAGGATAGGATAGGATAGTGGATAGGATAGGATAGAGGATAGGATAGGGTAGAGGATAGGATAGGATAGAGGATAGGATAGGATAGATGATAGGATAAGATAGAGGATAGGATAGGACAGATGATATTATAGGAATGAGGATAGGATATGATAGAGGATACGATATTATAGAGGATAGGATAGGATAGAGGATAGGATAGGATAGAGGATAGGATAAGATAGAGGATAGGATAGGATAGAGGATAGGATAGGATAGAGGATAGGTTAGGATAGAGGATAGGATAGGATAGAGGATAGGATAGAGGATAGTATAGTATAGAGGATAGGATAGAATAGAGGATAGGATAAGATAGAGGATAGGATCGGATAGAGGATAGGATAGGATAGAGGATAAGATCGGATAGAGGATAGGATAGGGGATTGGATAGGATAGAGGATAGGATAGGATAGAGGATAGGATAGGATAGAGGATAGGATAGTATAGAGGATAGGATAGGATAGAGGATAGGATAGGATAGAGGATAGGATGCGATAGAGGATACGAAAGGATAGGATAGAGGGTAGGATAGGATAGAGGATAGGATAGGATAGAGGATAGGAGAGGATAGAGGATAGGATATGATAGAGGATAAGATAGGATAGAGGATAGGATAGGATAGAGGATAGGATAGTATAGAGGATAGGATAGTATAGAGGAAAGGATAAGATAGAGGATATTATAGGATAGACGATAGGATAGGATAGAGGATAGGATATGATAGAGGATAGGATAGGATAGAGGATAGGATAGGATAGATGATAGGATAGGATAGAGGATAGGATAAGATAGAGGATACGATAGGATAGATGATATTATAGGAAAGAGGAAAGGATATGATAGAGGATACGATAGGATAGATGATATTATAGGAAAGAGAAAAGGATATGATAGAGGATACGATATTGTAGAGGATAGGATAGGATAGATGATAGGATAGGATAGAGGATAGGATAAGATAGAGGATAAGATAGGATAGAGGATAGGATAGGATAGAGGATAGGATATGATAGAGGATAGGATAGGATAGGATAGAGGATAGGATAGGATAGGATAGAGGATAGGATACGATAGAGGATACGATAGGATAGGATAGAGGATAGGATACGATAGAGGATACGATAGGATAGGATAGAGGATAGGATAGGATAGAGGGTAGGATAGGATAGAGGATAGAGGGTAGGATAGGATAGAGGATAGGATAGGATAGAGGATAGGAGAGGATAGAGGATAGGATATGATAGAGGATAGGATAGGATAGAGGATAGGATAGGATAGAGGATAGGATAGTATAGAGGATAGGATAAGATAGAGGATATGATAGGATAGACGATAGGATACGATAGAGGATAGGATAGGATCGAGGATAGGATAGGACAGAGGATAGAGAATAGGATAGGATAGAGAATAGGATAGGATAGAGGATAGGATAGGATAGAGGATAGGATAGGGTAGAGGATAGAATAGGATAGAGGATAGGATATGATAGAGGATAGGATAGGATAGAGGATAGGATAGGATAGAGGATAGGGTAGGATAGAGGATAGGATAGTATAGGGGATAGGATATAATAGAGGATAGGATAGGATAGAGGATAGGATACGATAGAGGATACGATAGGATAGGATAGAGGGTAGGATAGGATAGAGGATAGGATAGGATAGAGGATAGGATAGGATAGAGGATAGCATAGGATAGAGGATAGGATAGGATAGGATAGAGGATAGGATAGTATAGAGGATAGGATAGGATACAGGATAGGATAGGATAGAGGATAGGATGCGATAGAGGATACGAAAGGATAGGATAGAGGGTAGGATAATATAGAGGATAGGATAGGATAGAGGATAGAAGAGGATTGAGGATAGGATATGATAGAGGATAGGATAGGATAGATGATAGGATAGTATAGAGGATAGGATAAGATAGAGGATTTGATAGGATAGACGATAGGATACGATAGAGGATAGGATAGGATCGAGGATAGGATAGGACAGAGGATACGATAGGATAGGATAGAGAATAGGATAGGATAGAGGATAGGATAGGATAGAGGATAGGATAGGATAGAGGATAGAATAGGATAGAGGATAGGATATGATAGAGGATAGGATAGGATAGAGGAGAGGATAGGATAGAGGATAGGGTAGGATAGAGGATAGGATAGAATAGGGGATAGGATATAATAGAGGATAGGATAGGATAGAGGATAGGATACGATAGAGGATACGATAGGATAGGATAGAGGGTAGGATAGGATAGAGGATAGGATAGGATAGAGGATAGGATAGGATAGGGGATAGGATAGGATAGAGGATAGGATGCGATAGAGGATACGAAAGGATAGGATAGAGGGTAGGATAGGATAGAGGATAGGATAGGATAGAGGATTGGAGAGGATAGAGGATAGGATATGATAGAGGATAGGATAGGATAGAGGTTAGGATAGGAAAGGGGATAGGATAGTATAGAGGATAGGATAAGATAGAGGATATGATAGGATAGACGATAGGATAGGATAGAGGATAGGATATGATAGAGGATAGGATAGGATAGAGGATAGGATATGATAGAGGATAGGATAGCATAGAGGATAGGATAGGATAGAGGATATGATTGGATAGAGGATAGGATAGTATAGAGGATAGGATAGGATAGAGGATAGGATAGGATAGAGGATAGGATGCGATAGAGGATACGAAAGGATAGGATAGAGGGTAGGATAGTATAGAGGATAGGATAGGATAGAGGATAGGAGAGGATAGAGGATAGGATATGATAGAGGATAGGATAGGATAGAGGATAGGATAGGATAGAGGATAGGATAGGGTAGAGGATAGGATAGGATAGAGGATAGGATAGGATAGATGATAGGATAGGATAGAGGATAGGATAAGATAGAGGATAGGATAGGACAGATGATATTATAGGAATGAGGATTGGATATGATAGAGGATACGATATTATAGAGGATAGGATAGGATAGAGGATAGGATAGGATAGAGGATAGGATAGGATAGAGGATAGGATAGGATAGAGGATAGGATAGGATAGAGGATAGAATAGGATAGAGGATAGGATATGATAGAGGATAGGATAGGATAGAGGAGAGGATAGGATAGAGGATAGGGTAGGATAGAGGATAGGATAGAATAGGGGATAGGATATAATAGAGGATAGGATAGGATAGAGGATAGGATACGATAGAGGATACGATAGGATAGGATAGAGGGTAGGATAGGATAGAGGATAGGATAGGATAGAGGATAGGATAGGATAGAGGATAGCATAGGATAGAGGATAGGATAGGATAGGATAGAGGATAGGATAGTATAGAGGATAGGATAGGATAGAGGATAGGATAGGATAGAGGATAGCATAGGATAGAGGATAGGATAGGATAGGATAGAGGATAGGATAGTATAGAGGATAGGATAGGATAGAGGATAGGATAGGATAGAGGATAGGAGAGGATAGAGGATACGATAGGATAGGATAGAGGGTAGGATAGGATAGAGGATAGGATAGGATAGAGGATAGGATAGGATAGAGGATAGCATAGGATAGAGGATAGGATAGGATAGGATAGAGGATAGGATAGTATAGAGGATAGGATAGGATAGAGGATAGGATAGGATAGAGGATAGGATGCGATAGAGGATACGAAAGGATAGGATAGAGGGTAGGATAGGATAGAGGATAGGATAGGATAGAGGATAGGAGAGGATAGAGGATAGGATATGATAGAGGATAGGATAGGATAGAAGATAGGATAGGATAGAGGATAGGATAGAATAGGGGATAGGATATAATAGAGGATAGGATAGGATAGAGGATAGGATACGATAGAGGATAGGATAGGATCGAGGATAGGATAGGACAGAGGATACGATAGGATAGGATAGAGAATAGGATAGGATAGAGGATAGGATAGGATAGAGGATAGGATAGGATAGAGGATAGAATAGGATAGAGGATAGGATAGTATAGAGGATAGGATAAGATAGAGGATATGATAGGATAGACGATAGGATACGATAGAGGATAGGATAGGATCGAGGATAGGATAGGACAGAGGATACGACAGGATAGGATAGAGAATAGGATAGGATAGAGGATAGGATAGGATAGAGGATAGGATAGGATAGAGGATAGAATAGGATAGAGGATAGGATATGATAGAGGATAGGATAGGATAGAGGATAGGATAGGATAGGATAGAGGGTAGGATAGGATAGAGGATAGGATAGGATAGAGGATAGGATAGGATAGAGGATAGCATAGGATAGAGGATAGGATAGGATAGGATAGAGGATAGGATAGTATAGAGGATAGGATGGGATAGAGGATAGGATAGGATAGAGGATAGGGTAGGATAGAGGATAGGATAGTATAGGGGATAGGATATAATAGAGGATAGGATAGGATAGAGGATAGGATACGATAGAGGATACGATAGGATAGGATAGAGGGTAGGATAGGATAGAGGATAGGATAGGATAGAGGATAGGATAGGATAGAGGATAGCATAGGATAGAGGATAGGATAGGATAGGATAGAGGATAGGATAGTATAGAGGATAGGATAGGATAGAGGATAGGATAGGATAGAGGATAGGATGCGATAGAGGATACGAAAGGATAGGATAGAGGGTAGGATAGGATAGAGGATAGGATAGGATAGAGGATAGGATAGGATAGAGGATAGGATAGTATAGAGGATAGGATAAGATAGAGGATATGATAGGATAGACGATAGGATACGATAGAGGATAGGATAGGATCGAGGATAGGATAGGACAGAGGATACGACAGGATAGGATAGAGAATAGGATAGGATAGAGGATAGGATAGGATAGAGGATAGGATAGGATAGAGGATAGAATAGGATAGAGGATAGGATATGATAGAGGATAGGATAGGATAGAGGATAGGATAGGATAGGATAGAGGGTAGGATAGGATAGAGGATAGGATAGGATAGAGGATAGGATAGGATAGAGGATAGCATAGGATAGAGGATAGGATAGGATAGGATAGAGGATAGGATATGATAGAGGATAGGATAGGATAGGATAGAGGATAGGATAGGATATGATAGAGGATAGGATACGATAGAGGATACGATAGGATAGGATAGAGGATAGGATACGATAGAGGATATGATAGGATACGATAGAGGTTACGATAGGATAGGATAGAGGATAGGATAGGATAGAGGATAGGGTAGGATAGAGGATAGGATAGAATAGGGGATAGGATATAATAGAGGATAGGATAGGATAGAGGATAGGATACGATAGAGGATACGATAGGATAGGATAGAGGGTAGGATAGGATAGAGGATAGGATAGGATAGAGGATAGGATAGGATAGAGGATAGCATAGGATGGAGGATAGGATAGGATAGGATAGAGGATAGGATAGTATAGAGGATAGGATAGGATAGAGGATAGGATAGGATAGAGGATAGGATGCGATAGAGGGTACGAAAGGATAGGATAGAGGGTAGGATAGGATAGAGGATAGGATAGGATAGAGGATAGGAGAGGATAGAGGATAGGATATGATAGAGGATAGGATAGGATAGAGGATAGGATAGGAAAGAGGATAGGATAGTATAGAGGATAGGATAAGATAGAGGATATGATAGGATAGACGATAGGATAGGATAGAGGATAGGATATGATAGAGGATAGGATAGGATAGAGGATAGGATATGATAGAGGATAGGATAGCATAGAGGATAGGATAGGATAGAGGATATGATAGGATAGAGGATAGGATAGTATAGAGGATAGGATAGGATAGAGGACAGGATAGGATAGAGGATAGGATGCGATAGAGGATACGAAAGGATAGGATAGAGGGTAGGATAGGATAGAGGATAGGATAGGATAGAGGATAGGAGAGGATAGAGGATAGGATATGATAGAGGATAGGATAGGATAGTGGATAGGATAGGATAGAGGATAGGATAGGGTAGAGGATAGGATAGGATAGAGGATAGGATAGGATAGATGATAGGATAAGATAGAGGATAGGATAGGACAGATGATATTATAGGAATGAGGATAGGATATGATAGAGGATACGATATTATAGAGGATAGGATAGGATAGAGGATAGGATAGGATAGAGGATAGGATAAGATAGAGGATAGGATAGGATAGAGGATAGGATAGGATAGAGGATAGGTTAGGATAGAGGATAGGATAGGATAGAGGATAGGATAGAGGATAGTATAGTATAGAGGATAGGATAGGATAGAGGATAGGATAGGATAGAGGATAGGATAGTATAGAGGATAGGATAGGATAGAGGATAGGATAGGATAGAGGATAGGATGCGATAGAGGATACGAAAGGATAGGATAGAGGGTAGGATAGGATAGAGGATAGGATAGGATAGAGGATAGGAGAGGATAGAGGATAGGATATGATAGAGGATAAGATAGGATAGAGGATAGGATAGGATAGAGGATAGGATAGTATAGAGGATAGGATAGTATAGAGGAAAGGATAAGATAGAGGATATTATAGGATAGACGATAGGATAGGATAGAGGATAGGATATGATAGAGGATAGGATAGGATAGAGGATAGGATAGGATAGATGATAGGATAGGATAGAGGATAGGATAAGATAGAGGATACGATAGGATAGATGATATTATAGGAAAGAGGAAAGGATATGATAGAGGATACGATAGGATAGATGATATTATAGGAAAGAGAAAAGGATATGATAGAGGATACGATATTGTAGAGGATAGGATAGGATAGATGATAGGATAGGATAGAGGATAGGATAAGATAGAGGATAAGATAGGATAGAGGATAGGATAGGATAGAGGATAGGATATGATAGAGGATAGGATAGGATAGGATAGAGGATAGGATAGGATAGGATAGAGGATAGGATACGATAGACGATACGATAGGATAGGATAGAGGATAGGATACGATAGAGGATACGATAGGATAGGATAGAGGATAGGATAGGATAGAGGGTAGGATAGGATAGAGGATAGAGGGTAGGATAGGATAGAGGATAGGATAGGATAGAGGATAGGAGAGGATAGAGGATAGGATATGATAGAGGATAGGATAGGATAGAGGATAGGATAGGATAGAGGATAGGATAGTATAGAGGATAGGATAAGATAGAGGATATGATAGGATAGACGATAGGATACGATAGAGGATAGGATAGGATCGAGGATAGGATAGGACAGAGGATAGAGAATAGGATAGGATAGAGAATAGGATAGGATAGAGGATAGGATAGGATAGAGGATAGGATAGGGTAGAGGATAGAATAGGATAGAGGATAGGATATGATAGAGGATAGGATAGGATAGAGGATAGGATAGGATAGAGGATAGGGTAGGATAGAGGATAGGATAGTATAGGGGATAGGATATAATAGAGGATAGGATAGGATAGAGGATAGGATACGATAGAGGATACGATAGGATAGGATAGAGGGTAGGATAGGATAGAGGATAGGATAGGATAGAGGATAGGATAGGATAGAGGATAGCATAGGATAGAGGATAGGATAGGATAGGATAGAGGATAGGATAGTATAGAGGATAGGATAGGATACAGGATAGGATAGGATAGAGGATAGGATGCGATAGAGGATACGAAAGGATAGGATAGAGGGTAGGATAATATAGAGGATAGGATAGGATAGAGGATAGAAGAGGATTGAGGATAGGATATGATAGAGGATAGGATAGGATAGATGATAGGATAGTATAGAGGATAGGATAAGATAGAGGATTTGATAGGATAGACGATAGGATACGATAGAGGATAGGATAGGATCGAGGATAGGATAGGACAGAGGATACGATAGGATAGGATAGAGAATAGGATAGGATAGAGGATAGGATAGGATAGAGGATAGGATAGGATAGAGGATAGAATAGGATAGAGGATAGGATATGATAGAGGATAGGATAGGATAGAGGAGAGGATAGGATAGAGGATAGGGTAGGATAGAGGATAGGATAGAATAGGGGACAGGATATAATAGAGGATAGGATAGGATAGAGGATAGGATACGATAGAGGATACGATAGGATAGGATAGAGGGTAGGATAGGATAGAGGATAGGATAGGATAGAGGATAGGATAGGATAGGGGATAGCATAGGATGGAGGATACGATAGGATAGGATAGAGGATAGGATAGTATAGAGGATAGGATAGGATAGAGGATAGGATAGGATAGAGGATAGGATGCGATAGAGGATACGAAAGGATAGGATAGAGGGTAGGATAGGATAGAGGATAGGATAGGATAGAGGATAGGAGAGGATAGAGGATAGGATATGATAGATGATAGGATAGGATAGAGGATAGGATAAGATAGAGGATAGGATAGGACAGATGATATTATAGGAATGAGGATAGGATATGATAGAGGATACGATATTATAGAGGATAGGATAGGATAGAGGATAGGATAGGATAGAGGATAGGATAGGCTAGAGGATAGGATAGCATAGAGGATAGAATAGGATAGAGGATAGGATATGATAGAGGATAGGATAGGATAGAGGAGAGGATAGGATAGAGGATAGGGTAGGATAGAGGATAGGATAGAATAGGGGATAGGATATAATAGAGGATAGGATAGGATAGAGGATAGGATACGATAGAGGATACGATAGGATAGGATAGAGGGTAGGATAGGATAGAGGATAGGATAGGATAGAGGATAGGATAGGATAGAGGATAGCATAGGATGGAGGATAGGATAGGATAGGATAGAGGATAGGATAGTATAGAGGATAGGATAGGATAGAGGATAGGATAGGATAGAGGATAGGATAGGATAGAGGATAGGATATGATAGAGGATAGGATAGGATAGGATAGAGGATAGGATAGGATAGAGGATAGGAGAGGATAGAGGATAGGATATGATAGAGGATAGGATAGGATAGAGGATAGGATAGGAAAGAGGATAGGATAGTATAGAGGATAGGATAGGATAGAGGACAGGATAGGATAGAGGATAGGATGCGATAGAGGATACGAAAGGATAGGATAGAGGGTAGGATAGGATAGAGGATAGGATAGGATAGAGGATAGGAGAGGATAGAGGATAGGTTATGATAGAGGATAGGATAGGATAGAGGATAGGATAGGATAGAGGATAGGATAGGGTAGAGGATAGGATAGGATAGAGGATAGGATAGGATAGATGATAGGATAGGATAGAGGATAGGATAAGATAGAGGATAGGATAGGACAGATGATATTATAGGAATGAGGATAGGATATGATAGAGGATACGATATTATAGAGGATAGGATAGGATAGAGGATAGGATAGGATAGAGGATAGGATAAGATAGAGGATAGGATAGGATAGAGGATAGGATAGGATAGAGGATAGGTTAGGATAGAGGATAGGATAGGATAGAGGATAGGATAGAGGATAGTATAGTATAGAGGATAGGATAGGATAGAGGATAGGATAAGATAGAGGATAGGATCGGATAGAGGATAGGATAGGATAGAGGATAAGATCGGATAGAGGATAGGATAGGGGATTGGATAGGATAGAGGATAGAATAGGATAGAGGATAGGATAGGATAGAGGATAGGATAGTATAGAGGATAGGATAGGATAGAGGATAGGATAGGATAGAGGATAGGATAGGATAGAGGATAGGATATGATAGAGGATAGGATAGCATAGAGGATAGGATAGGATAGAGGATATGATAGGATAGAGGATAGGATAGTATAGAGGATAGGATAGGATAGAGGATAGGAGAGGATAGAGGATAGGATATGATAGAGGATAGGATAGGATAGAGGATAGGATAGGAAAGAGGATAGGATAGTATAGAGGATAGGATAAGATAGAGGATATGATAGGATAGACGATAGGATAGGATAGAGGATAGGATATGATAGAGGATAGGATAGGATAGAGGATAGGATATGATAGAGGATAGGATAGCATAGAGGATAGGATAGGATAGAGGATATGATAGGATAGAGGATAGGATAGTATAGAGGATAGGATAGGATAGAGGACAGGATAGGATAGAGGATAGGATGCGATAGAGGATACGAAAGGATAGGATAGAGGGTAGGATAGGATAGAGGATAGGATAGGATAGAGGATAGGAGAGGATAGAGGATAGGATATGATAGAGGATAGGATAGGATAGTGGATAGGATAGGATAGAGGATAGGATAGGGTAGAGGATAGGATAGGATAGAGGATAGGATAGGATAGATGATAGGATAAGATAGAGGATAGGATAGGACAGATGATATTATAGGAATGAGGATAGGATATGATAGAGGATACGATATTATAGAGGATAGGATAGGATAGAGGATAGGATAGGATAGAGGATAGGATAAGATAGAGGATAGGATAGGATAGAGGATAGGATAGGATAGAGGATAGGTTAGGATAGAGGATAGGATAGGATAGAGGATAGGATAGAGGATAGTATAGTATAGAGGATAGGATAGGATAGAGGATAGGATAGGATAGAGGATAGGATAGTATAGAGGATAGGATAGGATAGAGGATAGGATAGGATAGAGGATAGGATGCGATAGAGGATACGAAAGGATAGGATAGAGGGTAGGATAGGATAGAGGATAGGATAGGATAGATGATAGGAGAGGATAGAGGATAGGATATGATAGAGGATAAGATAGGATAGAGGATAGGATAGGATAGAGGATAGGATAGTATAGAGGATAGGATAGTATAGAGGAAAGGATAAGATAGAGGATATTATAGGATAGACGATAGGATAGGATAGAGGATAGGATATGATAGAGGATGGGATAGGATAGAGGATAGGATAGGATAGATGATAGGATAGGATAGAGGATAGGATAAGATAGAGGATACGATAGGATAGATGATATTATAGGAAAGAGGAAAGGATATGATAGAGGATACGATAGGATAGATGATATTATAGGAAAGAGAAAAGGATATGATAGAGGATACGATATTGTAGAGGATAGGATAGGATAGATGATAGGATAGGATAGAGGATAGGATAAGATAGAGGATAAGATAGGATAGAGGATAGGATAGGATAGAGGATAGGATATGATAGAGGATAGGATAGGATAGGATAGAGGATAGGATAGGATAGGATAGAGGATAGGATACGATAGACGATACGATAGGATAGGATAGAGGATAGGATACGATAGAGGATACGATAGGATAGGATAGAGGATAGGATAGGATAGAGGGTAGGATAGGATAGAGGATAGAGGGTAGGATAGGATAGAGGATAGGATAGGATAGAGGATAGGAGAGGATAGAGGATAGGATATGATAGAGGATAGGATAGGATAGAGGATAGGATAGGATAGAGGATAGGATAGTATAGAGGATAGGATAAGATAGAGGATATGATAGGATAGACGATAGGATACGATAGAGGATAGGATAGGATCGAGGATAGGATAGGACAGAGGATAGAGAATAGGATAGGATAGAGAATAGGATAGGATAGAGGATAGGATAGGATAGAGGATAGGATAGGGTAGAGGATAGAATAGGATAGAGGATAGGATATGATAGAGGATAGGATAGGATAGAGGATAGGATAGGATAGAGGATAGGGTAGGATAGAGGATAGGATAGTATAGGGGATAGGATATAATAGAGGATAGGATAGGATAGAGGATAGGATACGATAGAGGATACGATAGGATAGGATAGAGGGTAGGATAGGATAGAGGATAGGATAGGATAGAGGATAGGATAGGATAGAGGATAGCATAGGATAGAGGATAGGATAGGATAGGATAGAGGATAGGATAGTATAGAGGATAGGATAGGATACAGGATAGGATAGGATAGAGGATAGGATGCGATAGAGGATACGAAAGGATAGGATAGAGGGTAGGATAATATAGAGGATAGGATAGGATAGAGGATAGAAGAGGATTGAGGATAGGATATGATAGAGGATAGGATAGGATAGATGATAGGATAGTATAGAGGATAGGATAAGATAGAGGATTTGATAGGATAGACGATAGGATACGATAGAGGATAGGATAGGATCGAGGATAGGATAGGACAGAGGATACGATAGGATAGGATAGAGAATAGGATAGGATAGAGGATAGGATAGGATAGAGGATAGGATAGGATAGAGGATAGAATAGGATAGAGGATAGGATATGATAGAGGATAGGATAGGATAGAGGAGAGGATAGGATAGAGGATAGGGTAGGATAGAGGATAGGATAGAATAGGGGATAGGATATAATAGAGGATAGGATAGGATAGAGGATAGGATACGATAGAGGATACGATAGGATAGGATAGAGGGTAGGATAGGATAGAGGATAGGATAGGATAGAGGATAGGATAGGATAGGGGATAGCATAGGATGGAGGATACGATAGGATAGGATAGAGGATAGGATAGTATAGAGGATAGGATAGGATAGAGGATAGGATAGGATAGAGGATAGGATGCGATAGAGGATACGAAAGGATAGGATAGAGGGTAGGATAGGATAGAGGATAGGATAGGATAGAGGATAGGAGAGGATAGAGGATAGGATATGATAGATGATAGGATAGGATAGAGGATAGGATAAGATAGAGGATAGGATAGGACAGATGATATTATAGGAATGAGGATAGGATATGATAGAGGATACGATATTATAGAGGATAGGATAGGATAGAGGATAGGATAGGATAGAGGATAGGATAGGCTAGAGGATAGGATAGCATAGAGGATAGAATAGGATAGAGGATAGGATATGATAGAGGATAGGATAGGATAGAGGAGAGGATAGGATAGAGGATAGGGTAGGATAGAGGATAGGATAGAATAGGGGATAGGATATAATAGAGGATAGGATAGGATAGAGGATAGGATACGATAGAGGATACGATAGGATAGGATAGAGGGTAGGATAGGATAGAGGATAGGATAGGATAGAGGATAGGATAGGATAGAGGATAGCATAGGATGGAGGATAGGATAGGATAGGATAGAGGATAGGATAGTATAGAGGATAGGATAGGATAGAGGATAGGATAGGATAGAGGATAGGATAGGATAGAGGATAGGATATGATAGAGGATAGGATAGGATAGGATAGAGGATAGGATAGGATAGAGGATAGGAGAGGATAGAGGATAGGATATGATAGAGGATAGGATAGGATAGAGGATAGGATAGGAAAGAGGATAGGATAGTATAGAGGATAGGATAGGATAGAGGACAGGATAGGATAGAGGATAGGATGCGATAGAGGATACGAAAGGATAGGATAGAGGGTAGGATAGGATAGAGGATAGGATAGGATAGAGGATAGGAGAGGATAGAGGATAGGTTATGATAGAGGATAGGATAGGATAGAGGATAGGATAGGATAGAGGATAGGATAGGGTAGAGGATAGGATAGGATAGAGGATAGGATAGGATAGATGATAGGATAGGATAGAGGATAGGATAAGATAGAGGATAGGATAGGACAGATGATATTATAGGAATGAGGATAGGATATGATAGAGGATACGATATTATAGAGGATAGGATAGGATAGAGGATAGGATAGGATAGAGGATAGGATAAGATAGAGGATAGGATAGGATAGAGGATAGGATAGGATAGAGGATAGGTTAGGATAGAGGATAGGATAGGATAGAGGATAGGATAGAGGATAGTATAGTATAGAGGATAGGATAGGATAGAGGATAGGATAAGATAGAGGATAGGATCGGATAGAGGATAGGATAGGATAGAGGATAAGATCGGATAGAGGATAGGATAGGGGATTGGATAGGATAGAGGATAGAATAGGATAGAGGATAGGATAGGATAGAGGATAGGATAGTATAGAGGATAGGATAGGATAGAGGATAGGATAGGATAGAGGATAGGATAGGATAGAGGATAGGATATGATAGAGGATAGGATAGCATAGAGGATAGGATAGGATAGAGGATATGATAGGATAGAGGATAGGATAGTATAGAGGATAGGATAGGATAGAGGACAGGATAGGATAGAGGATAGGATGCGATAGAGGATACGAAAGGATAGGATAGAGGGTAGGATAGGATAGAGGATAGGATAGGATAGAGGATAGGAGAGGATAGAGGATAGGATATGATAGAGGATAGGATAGGATAGTGGATAGGATAGGATAGAGGATAGGATAGGGTAGAGGATAGGATAGGATAGAGGATAGGATAGGATAGATGATAGGATAAGATAGAGGATAGGATAGGACAGATGATATTATAGGAATGAGGATAGGATATGATAGAGGATACGATATTATAGAGGATAGGATAGGATAGAGGATAGGATAGGATAGAGGATAGGATAAGATAGAGGATAGGATAGGATAGAGGATAGGATAGGATAGAGGATAGGTTAGGATAGAGGATAGGATAGGATAGAGGATAGGATAGAGGATAGTATAGTATAGAGGATAGGATAGGATAGAGGATAGGATAGTATAGAGGATAGGATAAGATATAAGGATATGATAGGATAGACGATAGGATACGATAGAGGATAGGATAGGATCGAGGATAGGATAGGACAGAGGATAGAGAATAGGATAGGATAGAGAATAGGATAGGATAGAGGATAGGATAGGATAGAGGATAGGATAGGGTAGAGGATAGAATAGGATAGAGGATAGGATATGATAGAGGATAGGATAGGATAGAGGATAGGATAGGATAGAGGATAGGGTAGGATAGAGGATAGGATAGTATAGGGGATAGGATATAATGGAGGATAGGATAGGATAGAGGATAGGATACGATAGAGGATACGATAGGATAGGATAGAGGGTAGGATAGGATAGAGGATAGGATAGGATAGAGGATAGGATAGGATAGAGGATAGCATAGGATAGAGGATAGGATAGGATAGGATAGAGGATAGGATAGTATAGAGGATAGGATAGGATACAGGATAGGATAGGATAGAGGATAGGATGCGATAGAGGATACGAAAGGATAGGATAGAGGGTAGGATAATATAGAGGATAGGATAGGATAGAGGATAGAAGAGGATTGAGGATAGGATATGATAGAGGATAGGATAGGATAGATGATAGGATAGTATAGAGGATAGGATAAGATAGAGGATTTGATAGGATAGACGATAGGATACGATAGAGGATAGGATAGGATCGAGGATAGGATAGGACAGAGGATACGATAGGATAGGATAGAGAATAGGATAGGATAGAGGATAGGATAGGATAGAGGATAGGATAGGATAGAGGATAGAATAGGATAGAGGATAGGATATGATAGAGGATAGGATAGGATAGAGGAGAGGATAGGATAGAGGATAGGGTAGGATAGAGGATAGGATAGAATAGGGGATAGGATATAATAGAGGATAGGATAGGATAGAGGATAGGATACGATAGAGGATACGATAGGATAGGATAGAGGGTAGGATAGGATAGAGGATAGGATAGGATAGAGGATAGGATAGGATAGGGGATAGCATAGGATGGAGGATAGGATAGGATAGGATAGAGGATAGGATAGTATAGAGGATAGGATAGGATAGAGGATAGGATAGGATAGAGGATAGGATGCGATAGAGGATACGAAAGGATAGGATAGAGGGTAGGATAGGATAGAGGATAGGATAGGATAGAGGATAGGAGAGGATAGAGGATAGGATATGATAGAGGATAGGATAGGATAGAGGTTAGGATAGGAAAGGGGATAGGATAGTATAGAGGATAGGATAAGATAGAGGATATGATAGGATAGACGATAGGATAGGATAGAGGATAGGATATGATAGAGGATAGGATAGGATAGAGGATAGGATATGATAGAGGATAGGATAGCATAGAGGATAGGATAGGATAGAGGATATGATTGGATAGAGGATAGGATAGTATAGAGGATAGGATAGGATAGAGGATAGGATAGGATAGAGGATAGGATGCGATAGAGGATACGAAAGGATAGGATAGAGGGTAGGATAGTATAGAGGATAGGATAGGATAGAGGATAGGAGAGGATAGAGGATAGGATATGATAGAGGATAGGATAGGATAGAGGATAGGATAGGATAGAGGATAGGATAGGGTAGAGGATAGGATAGGATAGAGGATAGGATAGGATAGATGATAGGATAGGATAGAGGATAGGATAAGATAGAGGATAGGATAGGACAGATGATATTATAGGAATGAGGATAGGATATGATAGAGGATACGATATTATAGAGGATAGGATAGGATAGAGGATAGGATAGGATAGAGGATAGGATAGGATAGAGGATAGGATAGGATAGAGGATAGAATAGGATAGAGGATAGGATATGATAGAGGATAGGATAGGATAGAGGAGAGGATAGGATAGAGGATAGGGTAGGATAGAGGATAGGATAGAATAGGGGATAGGATATAATAGAGGATAGGATAGGATAGAGGATAGGATACGATAGAGGATACGATAGGATAGGATAGAGGGTAGGATAGGATAGAGGATAGGATAGGATAGAGGATAGGATAGGATAGAGGATAGCATAGGATGGAGGATAGGATAGGATAGGATAGAGGATAGGATAGTATAGAGGATAGGATAGTATAGAGGATAGGATAGGATAGAGGACAGGATAGGATAGAGGATAGGATGCGATAGAGGATACGAAAGGATAGGATAGAGGGTAGGATAGGATAGAGGATAGGATAGGATAGAGGATAGGAGAGGATAGAGGATAGGATATGATAGAGGATAGGATAGGATAGAGGATAGGATAGGATAGAGGATAGGATAGGGTAGAGGATAGGATAGGATAGAGGATAGGATAGGATAGATGATAGGATAGGATAGAGGATAGGATAAGATAGAGGATAGGATAGGACAGATGATATTATAGGAATGAGGATAGGATATGATAGAGGATACGATATTATAGAGGATAGGATAGGATAGAGGATAGGATAGGATAGAGGATAGGATAAGATAGAGGATAGGATAGGATAGAGGATAGGATAGGATAGAGGATAGGTTAGGATAGAGGATAGGATAGGATAGAGGATAGGATAGAGGATAGTATAGTATAGAGGATAGGATAGGATAGAGGATAGGATAAGATAGAGGATAGGATCGGATAGAGGATAGGATAGGATAGAGGATGAGATCGGATAGAGGATAGGATAGGGGATTGGATAGGATAGAGGATAGAATAGGATAGAGGATAGGATAGGATAGAGGATAGGATAGTATAGAGGATAGGATAGGATAGAGGATAGGATAGGATAGAGGATAGGATGCGATAGAGGATACGAAAGGATAGGATAGAGGGTAGGATAGGATAGAGGATAGGATAGGATAGAGGATAGGAGAGGATAGAGGATACGATATGATAGAGGATAAGATAGGATAGAGGATAGGATAGTATAGAGGATAGGATAGTATAGAGGAAAGGATAAGATAGAGGATATTATAGGATAGACGATAGGATAGGATAGAGGATAGGATATGATAGAGGATAGGATAGGATAGAGGATAGGATAGGATAGATGATAGGATAGGATAGAGGATAGGATAAGATAGCGGATACGATAGGATAGATGATATTATAGGAAAGAGGAAAGGATATGATAGAGGATACGATATTGTAGAGGATAGGATAGGATAGAGGATAAGATATGATAGAGGATAGGATAGGATAGAGGATAAGATATGATAGAGGATAGGATAGGATAGAGGATATTATAGGATAGACGATAGGATATGATAGAGGATAGGATAGGATAGAGGATAGGATAGGATAGAGGATAGGATAGGATAGAGGATAGCATAGGATAGAGGATAGGATAGGATAGGATAGAGGATAGGATAGTATAGAGGATAGGATAGTATAGAGGATAGGATAGGATACAGGATAGGATAGGATAGAGGATAGGATGCGATAGAGGATACGAAAGGATAGGATAGAGGGTAGGATAATATAGAGGATAGGATAGGATAGAGGATAGAAGAGGATAGAGGATAGGATATGATAGAGGATAGGATAGGATAGAGGATAGGATAGGATAGATGATAGGATAGTATAGAGGATAGGATAAGATAGAGGATTTGATAGGATAGACGATAGGATACGATAGAGGATAGGATAGGATCGAGGATAGGATAGGACAGAGGATACGATAGGATAGGATAGAGAATAGGATAGGATAGAGGATAGGATAGGATAGAGGATAGGATAGGATAGAGGATAGAATAGGATAGAGGATAGGATATGATAGAGGATAGGATAGGATAGAGGAGAGGATAGGATAGAGGATAGGGTAGGATAGAGGATAGGATAGAATAGGGGATAGGATATAATAGAGGATAGGATAGGATAGAGGATAGGATACGATAGAGGATACGATAGGATAGGATAGAGGGTAGGATAGGATAGAGGATAGGATAGGATAGAGGATAGGATAGGATAGGGGATAGCATAAGATGGAGGATAGGATAGGATAGGATAGAGGATAGGATAGTATAGAGGATAGGATAGGATAGAGGATAGGATAGGATAGAGGATAGGATGCGATAGAGGATACGAAAGGATAGGATAGAGGGTAGGATAGGATAGAGGATAGGATAGGATAGAGGATAGGAGAGGATAGAGGATAGGATATGATAGAGGATAGGATAGGATAGAGGTTAGGATAGGAAAGGGGATAGGATAGTATAGAGGATAGGATAAGATAGAGGATATGATAGGATAGACGATAGGATAGGATAGAGGATAGGATATGATAGAGGATAGGATAGGATAGAGGATAGGATATGATAGAGGATAGGATAGCATAGAGGATAGGATAGGATAGAGGATATGATTGGATAGAGGATAGGATAGTATAGAGGATAGGATAGGATAGAGGATAGGATAGGATAGAGGATAGGATGCGATAGAGGATACGAAAGGATAGGATAGAGGGTAGGATAGTATAGAGGATAGGATAGGATAGAGGATAGGAGAGGATAGAGGATAGGATATGATAGAGGATAGGATAGGATAGAGGATAGGATAGGATAGAGGATAGGATAGGGTAGAGGATAGGATAGGATAGAGGATAGGATAGGATAGATGATAGGATAGGATAGAGGATAGGATAAGATAGAGGATAGGATAGGACAGATGATATTATAGGAATGAGGATAGGATATGATAGAGGATACGATATTATAGAGGATAGGATAGGATAGAGGATAGGATAGGATAGAGGATAGGATAGGATAGAGGATAGGATAGGATAGAGGATAGAATAGTATAGAGGATAGGATAGGATAGAGGATAGGATAGGATAGAGGATAGGATGCGGTAGAGGATACGAAAGGATAGGATAGAGGGTAGGATAGGATAGAGGATAGGATAGGATAGAGGATAGGAGAGGATAGAGGATAGGATATGATAGAGGATAGGATAGGATAGAGGATAGGATAGGAAAGAGGATAGGATAGTATAGAGGATAGGATAGGATAGAGGACAGGATAGGATAGAGGATAGGATGCGATAGAGGATACGAAAGGATAGGATAGAGGGTAGGATAGGATAGAGGATAGGATAGGATAGAGGATAGGAGAGGATAGAGGATAGGATATGATAGAGGATAGGATAGGATAGAGGATAGGATAGGATAGAGGATAGGATAGGGTAGAGGATAGGATAGGATAGAGGATAGGATAGGATAGATGATAGGATAGGATAGAGGATAGGATAAGATAGAGGATAGGATAGGACAGATGATATTATAGGAATGAGGATAGGATATGATAGAGGATACGATATTATAGAGGATAGGATAGGATAGAGGATAGGATAGGATAGAGGATAGGATAAGATAGAGGATAGGATAGGATAGAGGATAGGATAGGATAGAGGATAGGTTAGGATAGAGGATAGGATAGGATAGAGGATAGGATAGAGGATAGTATAGTATAGAGGATAGGATAGGATAGAGGATAGGATAAGATAGAGGATAGGATCGGATAGAGGATAGGATAGGATAGAGGATAAGATCGGATAGAGGATAGGATAGGGGATTGGATAGGATAGAGGATAGAATAGGATAGAGGATAGGATAGGATAGAGGATAGGATAGTATAGAGGATAGGATAGGATAGAGGATAGGATAGGATAGAGGATAGGATGCGATAGAGGATACGAAAGGATAGGATAGAGGGTAGGATAGGATAGAGGATAGGATAGGATAGAGGATAGGAGAGGATAGAGGATAGGATATGATAGAGGATAAGATAGGATAGAGGATAGGATAGTATAGAGGATAGGATAGTATAGAGGAAAGGATAAGATAGAGGATATTATAGGATAGACGATAGGATAGGATAGAGGATAGGATATGATAGAGGATAGGATAGGATAGAGGATAGGATAGGATAGATGATAGGATAGGATAGAGGATAGGATAAGATAGCGGATACGATAGGATAGATGATATTATAGGAAAGAGGAAAGGATATGATAGAGGATACGATATTGTAGAGGATAGGATAGGATAGAGGATAAGATATGATAGAGGATAGGATAGGATAGAGGATAAGATATGATAGAGGATAGGATAGGATAGAGGATATTATAGGATAGACGATAGGATAGGATAGAGGATAGGATATGATAGAGGATAGGATAGGATAGAGGATAGGATAGGATAGAGGATAGGATAGGATAGAGGATAGCATAGGATAGAGGATATGATAGGATAGGATAGAGGATAGGATAGTATAGAGGATAGGATACGATACAGGATAGGATAGGATAGAGGATAGGATGCGATAGAAGATACGAAAGGATAGGATAGAGGGTAGGATAATATAGAGGATAGGATAGGATAGAGGATAGAAGAGGATAGAGGATAGGATATGATAGAGGATAGGATAGGATAGAGGATAGGATAGGATAGATGATAGGATAGTATAGAGGATAGGATAAGATAGAGGATTTGATAGGATAGACGATAGGATACGATAGAGGATAGGATAGGATCGAGGATAGGATAGGACAGAGGATACGATAGGATAGAGGATAGCATAGGATGGAGGATAGGATAGGATAGGATAGAGGATAGGATAGTATAGAGGATAGGATAGGATAGAGGATAGGATAGGATAGAGGATAGGATGCGATAGAGGATACGAAAGGATAGGATAGAGGGTAGGATAGGATAGAGGATAGGATAGGATAGAGGATAGGAGAGGATAGAGGATAGGATATGATAGAGGATAGGATAGGATAGAGGATAGGATAGGATAGAGGATAGGATAGGAAAGAGGATAGGATAGTATAGAGGATAGGATAAGATAGAGGATATGATAGGATAGACGATAGGATAGGATAGAGGATAGGATATGATAGAGGATAGGATAGGATAGAGGATAGGATATGATAGAGGATAGGATAGCATAGAGGATAGGATAGGATAGAGGATATGATTGGATAGAGGATAGGATAGTATAGAGGATAGGATAGGATAGAGGATAGGATGCGATAGAGGATACGAAAGGATAGGATAGAGGGTAGGATAGGATAGAGGATAGGATAGGATAGAGGATAGGAGAGGATAGAGGATAGGATATGATAGAGGATAGGATAGGATAGAGGATAGGATAGGATAGAGGATAGGATAGGGTAGAGGATAGGATAGGATAGAGGATAGGATAGGATAGATGATAGGATAGGATAGAGGATAGGATAAGATAGAGGATAGGATAGGACAGATGATATTATAGGAATGAGGATAGGATATGATAGAGGATACGATATTATAGAGGATAGGATAGGATAGAGGATAGGATAGGATAGAGGATAGGATAGGATAGAGGATAGGATAGGATAGAGCATAGAATAGGATAGAGGATAGGATATGATAGAGGATAGGATAGGATAGAGGAGAGGATAGGATAGAGGATAGGGTAGGATAGATGATAGGATAGAATAGGGGATAGGATATAATAGAGGATAGGATAGGATAGAGGATAGGATACGATAGAGGATACGATAGGATAGGATAGAGGGTAGGATAGGATAGAGGATAGGATAGGATAGAGTATAGGATAGGATGGAGGATAGCATAGGATGGAGGATAGGATAGGATAGGATAGAGGATAGGATAGTATAGAGGATAGGATAGGATAGAGGATAGGATAGGATAGAGGATAGGATGCGATAGAGGATACGAAAGGATAGGATAGAGGGTAGGATAGGATAGAGGATAGGATAGGATAGAGGATAGGATAGGATAGAGGATAGCATAGGATGGAGGATAGGATAGGATAGGATAGTATAGAGGATAGGATAGGATAGAGGATAGGATAGGATAGAGGATAGGATGCGATAGAGGATACGAAAGGATAGGATAGAGGGTAGGATAGGATAGAGGATAGGATAGGATAGAGGATAGGAGAGGATAGAGGATAGGATATGATAGAGGATAGGATAGGATAGAGGATAGGATAGGAAAGAGGATAGGATAGTATAGAGGATAGGATAAGATAGAGGATATGATAGGATAGACGATAGGATAGGATAGAGGATAGGATATGATAGAGGATAGGATAGGATAGAGGATAGGATATGATAGAGGATAGGATAGTATAGAGGATAGGATAGGATAGAGGACAGGATAGGATAGAGGATAGGATGCGATAGAGGATACGAAAGGATAGGATAGAGGGTAGGATAGGATAGAGGATAGGATAGGATAGAGGATAGGAGAGGATAGAGGATAGGATATGATAGAGGATAGGATAGGATAGAGGATAGGATAGGATAGAGGATAGGATAGGGTAGAGGATAGGATAGGATAGAGGATAGGATAGGATAGATGATAGGATAGGATAGAGGATAGGATAAGATAGAGGATAGGATAGGACAGATGATATTATAGGAATGAGGATAGGATATGATAGAGGATACGATATTATAGAGGATAGGATAGGATAGAGGATAGGATAGGATAGAGGATAGGATAAGATAGAGGATAGGATAGGATAGAGGATAGGATAGGATAGAGGATAGGTTAGGATAGAGGATAGGATAGGATAGAGGATAGGATAGAGGATAGTATAGTATAGAGGATAGGATAGGATAGAGGATAGGATAAGATAGAGGATAGGATCGGATAGAGGATAGGATAGGATAGAGGATAAGATCGGATAGAGGATAGGATAGGGGATTGGATAGGATAGAGGATAGAATAGGATAGAGGATAGGATAGGATAGAGGATAGGATAGTGTAGAGGATAGGATAGGATAGAGGATAGGATAGGATAGAGGATAGGATAGGATAGAGGATAGGATAGGATAGAGGATAGGATAAGATAGAGGATAGGATAGGATAGAGGATAGGATAGGATAGAGGATAGGTTAGGATAGAGGATAGGATAGGATAGAGGATAGGATAGAGGATAGTATAGTATAGAGGATAGGATAGGATAGAGGATAGGATAAGATAGAGGATAGGATCGGATAGAGGATAGGATAGGATAGAGGATAAGATCGGATAGAGGATAGGATAGGGGATTGGATAGGATAGAGGATAGAATAGGATAGAGGATAGGATAGGATAGAGGATAGGATAGTATAGAGGATAGGATAGGATAGAGGATAGGATAGGATAGAGGATAGGATGCGATAGAGGATACGAAAGGATAGGATAGAGGGTAGGATAGGATAGAGGATAGGATAGGATAGAGGATAGGAGAGGATAGAGGATAGGATATGATAGAGGATAAGATAGGATAGAGGATAGGATAGTATAGAGGATAGGATAGTATAGAGGAAAGGATAAGATAGAGGATATTATAGGATAGACGATAGGATAGGATAGAGGATAGGATATGATAGAGGATAGGATAGGATAGAGGATAGGATAGGATAGATGATAGGATAGGATAGAGGATAGGATAAGATAGCGGATACGATAGGATAGATGATATTATAGGAAAGAGGAAAGGATATGATAGAGGATACGATATTGTAGAGGATAGGATAGGATAGAGGATAAGATATGATAGAGGATAGGATAGGATAGAGGATAAGATATGATAGAGGATAGGATAGGATAGAGGATATTATAGGATAGACGATAGGATAGGATAGAGGATAGGATAGGATAGAGGATAGGATGCGATAGAAGATACGAAAGGATAGGATAGAGGGTAGGATAATATAGAGGATAGGATAGGATAGAGGATAGAAGAGGATAGAGGATAGAATAGGATAGAGGATAGGATATGATAGAGGATAGGATAGGATAGAGGAGAGGATAGGATAGAGGATAGGGTAGGATAGAGGATAGGATAGAATAGGGGATAGGATATAATAGAGGATAGGATAGGATAGAGGATAGGATACGATAGAGGATACGATAGGATAGGATAGAGGGTAGGATAGGATAGAGGATAGGATAGGATAGAGGATAGGATAGGATAGAGGATAGCATAGGATGGAGGATAGGATAGGATAGGATAGAGGATAGGATAGTATAGAGGATAGGATAGGATAGAGGATAGGATAGGATAGAGGATAGGATGCGATAGAGGATACGAAAGGATAGGATAGAGGGTAGGATAGGATAGAGGATAGGATAGGATAGAGGATAGGAGAGGATAGAGGATAGGATATGATAGAGGATAGGATAGGATAGAGGATAGGATAGGATAGAGGATAGGATAGGAAAGAGGATAGGATAGTATAGAGGATAGGATAAGATAGAGGATATGATAGGATAGACGATAGGATAGGATAGAGGATAGGATATGATAGAGGATAGGATAGGATAGAGGATAGGATATGATAGAGGATAGGATAGGGTAGAGGATAGGATAGGATAGAGGATAGGATAGGATAGATGATAGGATAGGATAGAGGATAGGATAAGATAGAGGATAGGATAGGACAGATGATATTATAGGAATGAGGATAGGATATGATAGAGGATACGATATTATAGAGGATAGGATAGGATAGAGGATAGGATAGGATAGAGGATAGGATAGGATAGAGGATAGGATAGAGGATAGAATAGGATAGAGGATAGGATATGATAGAAGATAGGATAGGATAGAGGAGAGGATAGGATAGAGGATAGGGTAGGATAGAGGATAGGATAGAATAGGGGATAGGATATAATAGAGGATAGGATAGGATAGAGGATAGGATACGATAGAGGATACGATAGGATAGGATAGAGGGTAGGATAGGATAGAGGATAGGATAGGATAGAGTATAGGATAGGATGGAGGATAGCATAGGATGGAGGATAGGATAGGATAGGATAGAGGATAGGATAGTATAGAGGATAGGATAGGATAGAGGATAGGATAGGATAGAGGATAGGATGCGATAGAGGATACGAAAGGATAGGATAGAGGGTAGGATAGGATAGAGGATAGGATAGGATAGAGGATAGGATAGGATAGAGGATAGCATAGGATGGAGGATAGGATAGGATAGGATAGAGGATAGGATAGTATAGAGGATAGGATAGGATAGAGGATAGGATAGGATAGAGGATAGGATGCGATAGAGGATACGAAAGGATAGGATAGAGGGTAGGATAGGATAGAGGATAGGATAGGATAGAGGATAGGAGAGGATAGAGGATAGGATATGATAGAGGATAGGATAGGATAGAGGATAGGATAGGAAAGAGGATAGGATAGTATAGAGGATAGGATAAGATAGAGGATATGATAGGATAGACGATAGGATAGGATAGAGGATAGGATATGATAGAGGATAGGATAGGATAGAGGATAGGATATGATAGAGGATAGGATAGCATAGAGGATAGGATAGGATAGAGGATATGATTGGATAGAGGATAGGATAGTATAGAGGATAGGATAGGATAGAGGATAGGATAGGATAGAGGATAGGATGCGATAGAGGATACGAAAGGATAGGATAGAGGGTAGGATAGGATAGAGGATAGGATAGGATAGAGGATAGGATAGGATAGAGGATAGGATGCGATAGAGGATACGAAAGGATAGGATAGAGGGTAGGATAGGATAGAGGATAGGATAGGATAGAGGATAGGAGAGGATAGAGGATAGGATATGATAGAGGATAGGATAGGATAGAGGATAGGATAGGATAGAGGATAGGATAGGGTAGAGGATAGGATAGGATAGAGGATAGGATAGGATAGATGATAGGATAGGATAGAGGATAGGATAAGATAGAGGATAGGATAGGACAGATGATATTATAGGAATGAGGATAGGATATGATAGAGGATACGATATTATAGAGGATAGGATAGGATAGAGGATAGGATAGGATCGAGGATAGGATAGGATAGAGGATAGGATAGGATAGAGGATAGAATAGGATAGAGGATAGGGTAGGATAGAGGATAGGATAGAATAGGGGATAGGATATAATAGAGGATAGGATAGGATAGAGGTTAGGATACGATAGAGGATACGATAGGATAGGATAGAGGGTAGGATAGGATAGAGGATAGGATAGGATAGAGTATAGGATAGGATGGAGGATAGTATAGGATGGAGGATAGGATAGGATAGGATAGAGGATAGGATAGTATAGAGGATAGGATAGGATAGAGGATAGGATAGGATAGAGGATAGGATGCGATAGAGGATACGAAAGGATAGGATAGAGGGTAGGATAGGATAGAGGATAGGATAGGATAGAGGATAGGAGAGGATAGAGGATAGGATACGATAGAGGATACGATAGGATGGGATAGAGGATACGATAGGATAGGATAGAGGATAGGATAGGATAGAGGATAGGATAGGATAGAGGATAGGATAGTATAGAGGATAGGATAAGATAGAGGATATGATAGGATAGACGATAGGATACGATAGAGGATAGGATAGGATCGAGGATAGGATAGGACAGAGGATAGAGAATAGGATAGGATAGAGAATAGGATAGGATAGAGGATAGGATAGGATAGAGGATAGGATAGGGTAGAGGATAGAATAGGATAGAGGATAGGATTGATAGAGGATAGGATAGGATAGAGGATAGGATAGGATAGAGGATAGGGTAGGATAGAGGATAGGATAGTATAGGGGATAGGATATAATAGAGGATAGGATAGGATAGAGGATAGGATACGATAGAGGATACGATAGGATAGGGTAGAGGGTAGGATAGGATAGAGGATAGGATAGGATAGAGGATAGGATAGGATAGAGGATAGCATAGGATAGAGGATAGGATAGGATAGGATAGAGGATAGGATAGTATAGAGGATAGGATAGGATACAGGATAGGATAGGATAGAGGATAGGATGCGATAGAGGATACGAAAGGATAGGATAGAGGGTAGGATAATATAGAGGATAGGATAGGATAGAGGATAGAAGAGGATAGAGGATAGGATATGATAGAGGATAGGATAGGATAGAGGATAGGATAGGATAGATGATAGGATAGTATAGAGGATAGGATAAGATAGAGGATTTGATAGGATAGACGATAGGATACGATAGAGGATAGGATAGGATCGAGGATAGGATAGGACAGAGGATACGATAGGATAGGATAGAGAATAGGATAGGATAGAGGATAGGATAGGATAGAGGATAGGATAGGATAGAGGATAGAATAGGATAGAGGATAGGATATGATAGAGGATAGGATAGGATAGAGGAGAGGATAGGATAGAGGATAGGGTAGGATAGAGGATAGGATAGAATAGGGGATAGGATATAATAGAGGATAGGATAGGATAGAGGATAGGATACGATAGAGGATACGATAGGATAGGATAGAGGGTAGGATAGGATAGAGGATAGGATAGGATAGAGGATAGGATAGGATAGAGGATAGCATAGGATGGAGGATAGGATAGGATAGGATAGAGGATAGGATAGTATAGAGGATAGGATAGGATAGAGGATAGGATAGGATAGAGGATAGGATGCGATAGAGGATACGAAAGGATAGGATAGAGGGTAGGATAGGATAGAGGATAGGATAGGATAGAGGATAGGAGAGGATAGAGGATAGGATATGATAGAGGATAGGATAGGATAGAGGATAGGATAGGAAAGAGGATAGGATAGTATAGAGGATAGGATAAGATAGAGGATATGATAGGATAGACGATAGGATAGGATAGAGGATAGGATATGATAGAGGATAGGATAGGATAGAGGATAGGATATGATAGAGGATAGGATAGCATAGAGGATAGGATAGGATAGAGGATAGGATAGGATAGAGGATAGGAGAGGATAGAGGATAGGATATGATAGAGGATAGGATAGGATAGAGGATAGGATAGGATAGAGGATAGGATAGGGTAGAGGATAGGATAGGATAGAGGATAGCATAGGATGGAGGATAGGATAGGATAGGATAGAGGATAGGATAGTATAGAGGATAGGATAGGATAGAGGATAGGATAGGATAGAGGATAGGATGCGATAGAGGATACGAAAGGATAGGATAGAGGGTAGGATAGGATAGAGGATAGGATAGGATAGAGGATAGGAGAGGATAGAGGATAGGATATGATAGAGGATAGGATAGGATAGAGGATAGGATAGGATAGAGGATAGGATAGGGTAGAGGATAGGATAGGATAGAGGATAGGATAGGATAGATGATAGGATAGGATAGAGGATAGGATAAGATAGAGGATAGGATAGGACAGATGATATTATAGGAATGAGGATAGGATATGATAGAGGATACGATATTATAGAGGATAGGATAGGATAGAGGATAGGATAGGATAGAGGATAGGATAGGATAGAGGATAGGATAGGATAGAGGATAGAATAGGATAGAGGATAGGATATGATAGAGGATAGGATAGGATAGAGGAGAGGATAGGATAGAGGATAGGGTAGGATAGAGGATAGGATAGAATAGGGGATAGGATATAATAGAGGATAGGATAGGATAGAGGATAGGATACGATAGAGGATACGATAGGATAGGATAGAGGGTAGGATAGGATAGAGGATAGGATAGGATAGAGTATAGGATAGGATGGAGGATAGCATAGGATGGAGGATAGGATAGGATAGGATAGAGGATAGGATAGTATAGAGGATAGGATAGGATAGAGGATAGGATAGGATAGAGGATAGGATGCGATAGAGGATACGAAAGGATAGGATAGAGGGTAGGATAGGATAGAGGATAGGATAGGATAGAGGATAGGAGAGGATAGAGGATAGGATATGATAGAGGATAGGATAGGATAGAGGATAGGATAGGAAAGAGGATAGGATAGTATAGAGGATAGGATAGGATAGAGGACAGGATAGGATAGAGGATGGGATGCGATAGAGGATACGAAAGGATAGGATAGAGGGTAGGATAGGATAGAGGATAGGATTGGATAGAGGATAGGAGAGGATAGAGGATAGGATATGATAGAGGATAGGATAGGATAGAGGATAGGATAGGATAGAGGATAGGATAGGGTAGAGGATAGGATAGGATAGAGGATAGGATAGGATAGATGATAGGATAGGATAGAGGATAGGATAAGATAGAGGATAGGATAGGACAGATGATATTATAGGAATGAGGATAGGATATGATAGAGGATACGATATTATAGAGGATAGGATAGGATAGAGGATAGGATAGGATAGGGGATTGGATAGGATAGAGGATAGGATAGGATAGAGGATAGGATAGGATAGAGGATAAGATCGGATAGAGGATAGGATAGGATAGAGGATAGGATAGGATAGAGGATAGGATGCGATAGAGGATACGAAAGGATAGGATAGAGGGTAGGATAGGATAGAGGATAGGATAGGATAGAGGATAGGAGAGGATAGAGGATAGGATATGATAGAGGATAAGATAGGATAGGGGATAGGATAGGATAGAGGATAGGATAGTATAGAGGATAGGATAGTATAGAGGATAGGATAGGATAGAGGATAGGATAGGATAGAGGATAGGATGCGATAGAGGATACGAAAGGATAGGATAGAGGGTAGGATAGGATAGAGGATAGGATAGGATAGAGGATAGGAGAGGATAGAGGATAGGATATGATAGAGGATAAGATAGGATAGGGGATAGGATAGGATAGAGGATAGGATAGTATAGAGGATAGGATAGTATAGAGGAAAGGATAAGATAGAGGATATTATAGGATAGACGATAGGATAGGATAGAGGATAGGATATGATAGAGGATAGGATAGGATAGAGGATAGGATAGGATAGATGATAGGATAGGATAGAGGATAGGATAAGATAGAGGATACGATAGGATAGATGATATTATAGGAAAGAGGAAAGGATATGATAGAGGATACGATATTGTAGAGGATAGGATAGGATAGAGGATAGGATATGATAGAGGATAGGATAGGATAGAGGATATTATAGGATAGACGATAGGATAGGATAGAGGATAGGATATGATAGAGGATAGGGTAGGATAGAGGATAGGATAGGATAGATGATAGGATAGGATAGAGGATAGGATAAGATAGAGGATACGATAGGATAGATGATATTATAGGAAAGAGGAAAGGATATGATAGAGGATACGATATTGTAGAGGATAGGATAGGATAGATGATAGGATAGGATAGAGGATAAGATAGGATAGGGGATAGGATAGGATAGAGGATAGGATAGTATAGAGGATAGGATAGTATAGAGGATAGGATAGGATAGAGGATAGGATAGGATAGAGGATAGGATGCGATAGAGGATACGAAAGGATAGGATAGAGGGTAGGATATGATAGAGGATAGGATAGGATAGAGGATAGGATAGGAAAGAGGATAGGATAGTATAGAGGATAAGATAGGATAGGGGATAGGATAGGATAGAGGATAGGATAGTATAGAGGATAGGATAGTATAGAGGAAAGGATAAGATAGAGGATATTATAGGATAGACGATAGGATAGGATAGAGGATAGGATATGATAGAGGATAGGATAGGATAGAGGATAGGATAGGATAGATGATAGGATATGATAGAGGATAGGATAGGATAGAGGATAGGATAGGATAGAGGATAGGATAGGGTAGAGGATAGGATAGGATAGAGGATAGCATAGGATGGAGGATAGGATAGGATAGGATAGAGGATAGGATAGTATAGAGGATAGGATAGGATAGAGGATAGGATAGGATAGAGGATAGGATGCGATAGAGGATACGAAAGGATAGGATAGAGGGTAGGATAGGATAGAGGATAGGATAGGATAGAGGATAGGAGAGGATAGAGGATAGGATATGATAGAGGATAGGATAGGATAGAGGATAGGATAGGATAGAGGATAGGATAGGGTAGAGGATAGGATAGGATAGAGGATAGGATAGGATAGATGATAGGATAGGATAGAGGATAGGATAAGATAGAGGATAGGATAGGACAGATGATATTATAGGAATGAGGATAGGATATGATAGAGGATACGATATTATAGAGGATAGGATAGGATAGAGGATAGGATAGGATAGAGGATAGGATAGGATAGAGGATAGGATAGGATAGAGGATAGAATAGGATAGAGGATAGGATATGATAGAGGATAGGATAGGATAGAGGAGAGGATAGGATAGAGGATAGGGTAGGATAGAGGATAGGATAGAATAGGGGATAGGATATAATAGAGGATAGGATAGGATAGAGGATAGGATACGATAGAGGATACGATAGGATAGGATAGAGGGTAGGATAGGATAGAGGATAGGATAGGATAGAGTATAGGATAGGATGGAGGATAGCATAGGATGGAGGATAGGATAGGATAGGATAGAGGATAGGATAGTATAGAGGATAGGATAGGATAGAGGATAGGATAGGATAGAGGATAGGATGCGATAGAGGATACGAAAGGATAGGATAGAGGGTAGGATAGGATAGAGGATAGGATAGGATAGAGGATAGGAGAGGATAGAGGATAGGATATGATAGAGGATAGGATAGGATAGAGGATAGGATAGGAAAGAGGATAGGATAGTATAGAGGATAGGATAGGATAGAGGACAGGATAGGATAGAGGATGGGATGCGATAGAGGATACGAAAGGATAGGATAGAGGGTAGGATAGGATAGAGGATAGGATTGGATAGAGGATAGGAGAGGATAGAGGATAGGATATGATAGAGGATAGGATAGGATAGAGGATAGGATAGGATAGAGGATAGGATAGGGTAGAGGATAGGATAGGATAGAGGATAGGATAGGATAGATGATAGGATAGGATAGAGGATAGGATAAGATAGAGGATAGGATAGGACAGATGATATTATAGGAATGAGGATAGGATATGATAGAGGATACGATATTATAGAGGATAGGATAGGATAGAGGATAGGATAGGATAGGGGATTGGATAGGATAGAGGATAGGATAGGATAGAGGATAGGATAGGATAGAGGATAAGATCGGATAGAGGATAGGATAGGATAGAGGATAGGATAGGATAGAGGATAGGATGCGATAGAGGATACGAAAGGATAGGATAGAGGGTAGGATAGGATAGAGGATAGGATAGGATAGAGGATAGGAGAGGATAGAGGATAGGATATGATAGAGGATAAGATAGGATAGGGGATAGGATAGGATAGAGGATAGGATAGTATAGAGGATAGGATAGTATAGAGGATAGGATAGGATAGAGGATAGGATAGGATAGAGGATAGGATGCGATAGAGGATACGAAAGGATAGGATAGAGGGTAGGATAGGATAGAGGATAGGATAGGATAGAGGATAGGAGAGGATAGAGGATAGGATATGATAGAGGATAAGATAGGATAGGGGATAGGATAGGATAGAGGATAGGATAGTATAGAGGATAGGATAGTATAGAGGAAAGGATAAGATAGAGGATATTATAGGATAGACGATAGGATAGGATAGAGGATAGGATATGATAGAGGATAGGATAGGATAGAGGATAGGATAGGATAGATGATAGGATAGGATAGAGGATAGGATAAGATAGAGGATACGATAGGATAGATGATATTATAGGAAAGAGGAAAGGATATGATAGAGGATACGATATTGTAGAGGATAGGATAGGATAGAGGATAGGATATGATAGAGGATAGGATAGGATAGAGGATATTATAGGATAGACGATAGGATAGGATAGAGGATAGGATATGATAGAGGATAGGGTAGGATAGAGGATAGGATAGGATAGATGATAGGATAGGATAGAGGATAGGATAAGATAGAGGATACGATAGGATAGATGATATTATAGGAAAGAGGAAAGGATATGATAGAGGATACGATATTGTAGAGGATAGGATAGGATAGATGATAGGATAGGATAGAGGATAAGATAGGATAGGGGATAGGATAGGATAGAGGATAGGATAGTATAGAGGATAGGATAGTATAGAGGATAGGATAGGATAGAGGATAGGATAGGATAGAGGATAGGATGCGATAGAGGATACGAAAGGATAGGATAGAGGGTAGGATAGGATAGAGGATAGGATAGGATAGAGGATAGGAGAGGATAGAGGATAGGATATGATAGAGGATAAGATAGGATAGGGGATAGGATAGGATAGAGGATAGGATAGTATAGAGGATAGGATAGTATAGAGGAAAGGATAAGATAGAGGATATTATAGGATAGACGATAGGATAGGATAGAGGATAGGATATGATAGAGGATAGGATAGGATAGAGGATAGGATAGGATAGATGATAGGATAGGATAGAGGATAGGATAAGATAGAGGATACGATAGGATAGATGATATTATAGGAAAGAGGAAAGGATATGATAGAGGATACGATATTGTAGAGGATAGGATAGGATAGAGGATAGGATATGATAGAGGATAGGATAGGATAGAGGATATTATAGGATAGACGATAGGATAGGATAGAGGATAGGATATGATAGAGGATAGGGTAGGATAGAGGATAGGATAGGATAGATGATAGGATAGGATAGAGGATAGGATAAGATAGAGGATACGATAGGATAGATGATATTATAGGAAAGAGGAAAGGATATGATAGAGGATACGATATTGTAGAGGATAGGATAGGATAGATGATAGGATAGGATAGAGGATAGGATAAGATAGAGGATAAGATAGGATAGAGGATAGGATACGATAGAGGATAGGATAGGATCGAGGATAGGATAGGATAAAGGATAGGATAGCATAGATGATAGGATAGGATAGAGGATAGGATAGGATAGAGGATAGGATAGGATAGAGGATAGGTTAGGATAGAGGATAGGATAGGATAGAGGATAGGATAGAGGATAGTATAGTATAGAGGATAGGATAGGATAGAGGATAGGATAAGATAGAGGATAGGATATGATAGAGGATAGGATAGGATAGAAGATAGGATAGGATAGATGATAGGATAGGATAGAGGATAGGATAAGATAGAGGATAAGATAGGATAGAGGATAGGGTAGGATAGAGGATAGGGTAGGATAGAGGATAGGATAGTATAGGGGATAGGTTATAATAGAGGATAGGATAGGATAGAGGATAGGATACGATAGAGGATACGATAGGATAGGATAGAGGGTAGGATAGGATAGAGGATAGGATAGGATAGAGGATAGGATAGGATAGAGGATAGGATAGGATAGAGGATAGGATACGATAGAGGATACGATAGGATAGGATAGAGGGTAGGATAGGATAGAGGATAGGATAGGATAGAGGATAGGATAGGATAGAGGATAGCATAGGATAGAGGATAGGATAGGATAGGATAGAGGATAGGATAGTATAGAGGATAGGATAGGATAGAGGATAGGATAGGATAGAGGATAGGATGCGATAGAGGATACGAAAGGATAGGATAGAGGATAGGATAGGATAGAGGATAGGGTAGGATAGAGGATAGGATAGAATAGGGGATAGGATAGGATAGAGGATAGGATAGGATAGAGGATAGGATAAGATAGAGGATATGATAGGAAAGAGGAAAGGATATGATAGAGGATAGGATAGGATAGAAGATAGGATAGGATAGATGATAGGATAGGATAGAGGATAGGATAAAATAGAGGATAAGATAGGATAGAGGATAGGATAGGATAGAGGATAGGATAGGATAGAGGATAGGATAAGATAGAGGATAAGATAGGATAGAGGATAGGGTAGGATAGAGGATAGGGTAGGATAGAGGATAGGATAGTATAGGGGATAGGTTATAATAGAGGATAGGATAGGATAGAGGATAGGATACGATAGAGGATACGATAGGATAGGATAGAGGGTAGGATAGGATAGAGGATAGGATAGGATTGAGGATAGGATAGGATAGAGGATAGGATAGGGTAGAGGATAGGATAGGATAGAGGATAGGATAGGATAGATGATAGGATAGGATAGAGGATAGGATAAGATAGAGGATAGGATAGGACAGATGATATTATAGGAATGAGGATAGGATATGATAGAGGATACGATATTATAGAGGATAGGATAGGATAGAGGATAGGATAGGATAGAGGATAGGATAGGATAGAGGATAGGATAGGATAGAGGATAGAATAGGATAGAGGATAGGATATGATAGAGGATAGGATAGGATAGAGGAGAGGATAGGATAGAGGATAGGGTAGGATAGAGGATAGGATAGAATAGGGGATAGGATATAATAGAGGATAGGATAGGATAGAGGATAGGATACGATAGAGGATACGATAGGATAGGATAGAGGGTAGGATAGGATAGAGGATAGGATAGGATAGAGTATAGGATAGGATGGAGGATAGCATAGGATGGAGGATAGGATAGGATAGGATAGAGGATAGGATAGTATAGAGGATAGGATAGGATAGAGGATAGGATAGGATAGAGGATAGGATGCGATAGAGGATACGAAAGGATAGGATAGAGGGTAGGATAGGATAGAGGATAGGATAGGATAGAGGATAGGAGAGGATAGAGGATAGGATATGATAGAGGATAGGATAGGATAGAGGATAGGATAGGAAAGAGGATAGGATAGTATAGAGGATAGGATAGGATAGAGGACAGGATAGGATAGAGGATGGGATGCGATAGAGGATACGAAAGGATAGGATAGAGGGTAGGATAGGATAGAGGATAGGATTGGATAGAGGATAGGAGAGGATAGAGGATAGGATATGATAGAGGATAGGATAGGATAGAGGATAGGATAGGATAGAGGATAGGATAGGGTAGAGGATAGGATAGGATAGAGGATAGGATAGGATAGATGATAGGATAGGATAGAGGATAGGATAAGATAGAGGATAGGATAGGACAGATGATATTATAGGAATGAGGATAGGATATGATAGAGGATACGATATTATAGAGGATAGGATAGGATAGAGGATAGGATAGGATAGGGGATTGGATAGGATAGAGGATAGGATAGGATAGAGGATAGGATAGGATAGAGGATAAGATCGGATAGAGGATAGGATAGGATAGAGGATAGGATAGGATAGAGGATAGGATGCGATAGAGGATACGAAAGGATAGGATAGAGGGTAGGATAGGATAGAGGATAGGATAGGATAGAGGATAGGAGAGGATAGAGGATAGGATATGATAGAGGATAAGATAGGATAGGGGATAGGATAGGATAGAGGATAGGATAGTATAGAGGATAGGATAGTATAGAGGATAGGATAGGATAGAGGATAGGATAGGATAGAGGATAGGATGCGATAGAGGATACGAAAGGATAGGATAGAGGGTAGGATAGGATAGAGGATAGGATAGGATAGAGGATAGGAGAGGATAGAGGATAGGATATGATAGAGGATAAGATAGGATAGGGGATAGGATAGGATAGAGGATAGGATAGTATAGAGGATAGGATAGTATAGAGGAAAGGATAAGATAGAGGATATTATAGGATAGACGATAGGATAGGATAGAGGATAGGATATGATAGAGGATAGGATAGGATAGAGGATAGGATAAGATAGAGGATACGATAGGATAGATGATATTATAGGAAAGAGGAAAGGATATGATAGAGGATACGATATTGTAGAGGATAGGATAGGATAGAGGATAGGATATGATAGAGGATAGGATAGGATAGAGGATATTATAGGATAGACGATAGGATAGGATAGAGGATAGGATATGATAGAGGATAGGGTAGGATAGAGGATAGGATAGGATAGATGATAGGATAGGATAGAGGATAGGATAAGATAGAGGATACGATAGGATAGATGATATTATAGGAAAGAGGAAAGGATATGATAGAGGATACGATATTGTAGAGGATAGGATAGGATAGATGATAGGATAGGATAGAGGATAGGATAAGATAGAGGATAAGATAGGATAGAGGATAGGATACGATAGAGGATAGGATAGGATCGAGGATAGGATAGGATAAAGGATAGGATAGCATAGATGATAGGATAGGATAGAGGATAGGATAGGATAGAGGATAGGATAGGATAGAGGATAGGTTAGGATAGAGGATAGGATAGGATAGAGGATAGGATAGAGGATAGTATAGTATAGAGGATAGGATAGGATAGAGGATAGGATAAGATAGAGGATAGGATATGATAGAGGATAGGATAGGATAGAAGATAGGATAGGATAGATGATAGGATAGGATAGAGGATAGGATAAGATAGAGGATAAGATAGGATAGAGGATAGGGTAGGATAGAGGATAGGGTAGGATAGAGGATAGGATAGTATAGGGGATAGGTTATAATAGAGGATAGGATAGGATAGAGGATAGGATACGATAGAGGATACGATAGGATAGGATAGAGGGTAGAATAGGATAGAGGATAGGATAGGATAGAGGATAGGATAGGATAGAGGATAGGATAGGATAGAGGATAGGATACGATAGAGGATACGATAGGATAGGATAGAGGGTAGGATAGGATAGAGGATAGGATAGGATAGAGGATAGGATAGGATAGAGGATAGCATAGGATAGAGGATAGGATAGGATAGGATAGAGGATAGGATAGTATAGAGGATAGGATAGGATAGAGGATAGGATAGGATAGAGGATAGGATGCGATAGAGGATACGAAAGGATAGGATAGAGGATAGGATAGGATAGAGGATAGGGTAGGATAGAGGATAGGATAGAATAGGGGATAGGACAGGATAGAGGATAGGATAGGATAGAGGATAGGATAAGATAGAGGATATGATAGGAAAGAGGAAAGGATATGATAGAGGATAGGATAGGATAGAAGATAGGATAGGATAGATGATAGGATAGGATAGAGGATAGGATAAAATAGAGGATAAGATAGGATAGAGGATAGGATAGGATAGAGGATAGGATAGGATAGAGGATAGGATAAGATAGAGGATAAGATAGGATAGAGGATAGGGTAGGATAGAGGATAGGGTAGGATAGAGGATAGGATAGTATAGGGGATAGGTTATAATAGAGGATAGGATAGGATAGAGGATAGGATACGATAGAGGATACGATAGGATAGGATAGAGGGTAGGATAGGATAGAGGATAGGATAGGATTGAGGATAGGATAGGATAGAGGATAGGATAGGATAGAGGATAGGATAGGATAGAGGATAGGATAGTATAGAGGATAGGATAGGATAGAGGATAGGATAGGATAGAGGATAGGATGCGATAGAGGATACGAAAGGATAGGATAGAGGATAGGATAGGATAGAGGATAGGGTAGGATAGAGGATAGGATAGAATAGGGGATAGGATATAATAGAGGATAGGATAGGATAGAGGATAGGATAAGATAGAGGATATGATAGGAAAGAGGAAAGGATATGATAGAGGATACGATATTGTAGAGGATAGGATAGGATAGAGGATAGGATAGGATAGAGGATAGGATAGGATAGAGGATAGGATAGGATAGAGGATAGGATATGATAGAGGATAAGATAGGATAGAGGATAGGATAGGATAGAGGATAGGATATGATAGAGGATAGGATAGGATAGAAGATGGGATCGGATAGAGGATAGGATAGAGGATTGGATAGGATAAAGGATAGGATAAGATAGAGTATAGGATAGGATAGAGGATAGGATAGGATAGAGGATAGGATAGGATAGAGGATAGGATCGGATAGAGGATATGATAGGATAGACGATAGGATACGATAGAGGATAGGATAGGATCGAGGATAGGATAGGACAGAGGATACGATAGGATAGGATAGAGAATAGGATAGGATAGAGGATAGGATAGGATAGAGGATAGGATAGGATAGAGGATAGGAGAGGATAGAGGATAGGATACGATAGAGGATACGATAGGATAGGATAGACGGTAGGATAGGATAGAGGATAGGATAGGATAGAGGATAGGATAGGATAGAGGATAGGATGCGATAGAGGATACGAAAGGATAGGATAGAGGGTAGGATAGGATAGAGGATAGGATAGGATAGAGGATAGGAGAGGATAGAGGATAGGATATGATAGAGGATAGGATAGGATAGAGGATAGGATAGGAAAGAGGATAGGATAGTATAGAGGATAGGATAGGATAGAGGACAGGATAGGATAGAGGATAGGATGCGATAGAGGATACGAAAGGATAGGATAGAGGGTAGGATAGGATAGAGGATAGGATTGGATAGAGGATAGGAGAGGATAGAGGATAGGATATGATAGAGGATAGGATAGGATAGAGGATAGGATAGGATAGAGGATAGGATAGGGTAGAGGATAGGATAGGATAGAGGATAGGATAGGATAGATGATAGGATAGGATAGAGGATAGGATAAGATAGAGGATAGGATAGGACAGATGATATTATAGGAATGAGGATAGGATATGATAGAGGATACGATATTATAGAGGATAGGATAGGATAGAGGATAGGATAGGATAGGGGATTGGATAGCATAGAGGATAGGATAGGATAGAGGATAGGATAGGATAGAGGATAAGATCGGATAGAGGATAGGATAGGATAGAGGATAGGATAGGATAGAGGATAGGATGCGATAGAGGATACGAAAGGATAGGATAGAGGGTAGGATAGGATAGAGGATAGGATAGGATAGAGGATAGGAGAGGATAGAGGATAGGATATGATAGAGGATAAGATAGGATAGGGGATAGGATAGGATAGAGGATAGGATAGTATAGAGGATAGGATAGTATAGAGGATAGGATAGGATAGAGGATAGGATAGGATAGAGGATAGGATGCGATAGAGGATACGAAAGGATAGGATAGAGGGTAGGATAGGATAGAGGATAGGATAGGATAGAGGATAGGAGAGGATAGAGGATAGGATATGATAGAGGATAAGATAGGATAGGGGATAGGATAGGATAGAGGATAGGATAGTATAGAGGATAGGATAGTATAGAGGAAAGGATAAGATAGAGGATATTATAGGATAGACGATAGGATAGGATAGAGGATAGGATATGATAGAGGATAGGATAGGATAGAGGATAGGATAGGATAGATGATAGGATAGGATAGAGGATAGGATAAGATAGAGGATACGATAGGATAGATGATATTATAGGAAAGAGGAAAGGATATGATAGAGGATACGATATTGTAGAGGATAGGATAGGATAGAGGATAGGATATGATAGAGGATAGGATAGGATAGAGGATATTATAGGATAGACGATAGGATAGGATAGAGGATAGGATATGATAGAGGATAGGGTAGGATAGAGGATAGGATAGGATAGATGATAGGATAGGATAGTGTATAGGATAAGATAGAGGATACGATAGGATAGATGATATTATAGGAAAGAGGAAAGGATATGATAGAGGATACGATATTGTAGAGGATAGGATAGGATAGATGATAGGATAGGATAGAGGATAGGATAAGATAGAGGATAAGATAGGATAGAGGATAGGATAGGATAGAGGATAGGATATGATAGAGGATAGGATAGGATAGGATAGAGGATAGGATAGGATAGGATAGAGGATATGATAGGATAGGATAGAGGATAGGATACGATAGGATAGGATAGAGGATAGGATACGATAGAGGATACGATAGGATAGGATAGAGGATAGGATAGGATAGAGGATAGGATAGGATAGAGGATAGAGGGTAGGATAGGATAGAGGATAGGATAGGATAGAGGATAGGAGAGGATAGAGGATAGTATATGATAGAGGATAGGATAGGATAGAGGATAGGATAGGATAGAGGATAGGATAGTATAGTGGATAGGATAAGATAGAGGATATGATAGGATAGACGATAGGATACGATAGAGGATAGGATAGGATCGAGGATAGGATAGGACAGAGGATAGAGAATAGGATAGGATAGAGAATAGGATAGGATAGAGGATAGGATAGGATAGAGGATAGGATAGGGTAGAGGATAGAATAGGATAGAGGATAGGATATGATAGAGGATAGGATAGGATAGAGGATAGGATTGGAAATAGGATAGGGTAGGATAGAGGATAGGATAGTATAGGGGATAGGATATAATAGAGGATAGGATAGGATAGAGGATAGGATACGATAGAGGATACGATAGGATAGGATAGAGGGTAGGATAGGATAGAGGATAGGATAGGATAGAGGATAGGATAGGATACAGGATAGCATAGGATAGAGGATAGGATAGGATAGGATAGAGGATAGGATAGTATAGAGGATAGGATAGGATACAGGATAGGATAGGATAGAGGATAGGATGCGATAGAGGATACGAAAGGATAGGATAGAGGGTAGGATAATATAGAGAATAGGATAGGATAGAGGATAGAAGAGGATAGAGGATAGGATATGATAGAGGATAGGATAGCATAGAGGATAGGATAGGATAGATGATAGGATAGTATAGAGGATAGGATAAGATAGAGGATTTGATAGGATAGACGATAGGATACGATAGAGGATAGGATAGGATCGAGGATAGGATAGGACAGAGGATACGATAGGATAGGATAGAGAATAGGATAGGATAGAGGATAGGATAGGATAGAGGATAGGATAGGATAGAGGATAGAATAGGATAGAGGATAGGATATGATAGAGGATAGGATAGGATAGAGGAGAGGATAGGATAGAGGATAGGGTAGGATAGAGGATAGGATAGAATAGGGGATAGGATATAATAGAGGATAGGATAGGATAGAGGATAGGATACGATAGAGGATACGATAGGATAGGATAGAGGGTAGGATAGGATAGAGTATAGGATAGGATAGAGGATAGGATAGGATAGAGGATAGCATAGGATGGAGGATAGGATAGGATAGGATAGAGGATAGGATAGTATAGAGGATAGGATAGGATAGAGGATAGGATAGGATAGAGGATAGGATGCGATAGACGATACGAAAGGATAGGATAGAGGGTAGGATAGGATAGAGGATAGGATAGGATAGAGGATAGGAGAGGATAGAGGATAGGATATGATAGAGGATAGGATAGGATAGAGGATAGGATAGGAAAGAGGATAGGATAGTATAGAGGATAGGATAAGATAGAGGATATGATAGGATAGACGATAGGATAGGATAGAGGATAGGATATGATAGAGGATAGGATAGGATAGAGGATAGGATATGATAGAGGATAGGATAGCATAGAGGATAGGATAGGATAGAGGATATGATAGGATAGAGGATAGGATAGTATAGAGGATAGGATAGGATAGAGGATAGGATAGGATAGAGGATAGGATGCGATAGAGGATACGAAAGGATAGGATAGAGGGTAGGATAGGATAGAGGATAGGATAGGATAGAGGATAGGAGAGGATAGAGGATAGGATATGATAGAGGATAGGACAGGATAGAGGATAGGATAGGATAGAGGATAGGATAGGGTAGAGGATAGGATAGGATAAAGGATAGGATAGCATAGATGATAGGATAGGATAGAGGATAGGATAAGATAGAGGATAGGATAGGACAGATGATATTATAGGAATGAGGATAGGATATGATAGAGGATACGATATTATAGAGGATAGGATAGGATAGAGGATAGGATAGGATAGAGGATAGGATAGGATAGAGGATAGGATAGGATAGAGGATAGGATAGGATAGAGGATAGGTTAGGATAGAGGATAGGATAGGATAGAGGATAGGATAGAGGATAGTATAGTATAGAGGATAGGATAGGATAGAGGATAGGATAAGATAGAGGATAGGATATGATAGAGGATAGGATAGGATAGAAGATAGGGTAGGATAGATGATAGGATAGGATAGAGGATAGGATAAGATAGAGGATAGTATAGGATAGAGGATAGGGTAGGATAGAGGATAGGGTAGGATAGAGGATAGGATAGTATAGGGGATAGGTTATAATAGAGGATAGGATAGGATAGAGGATAGGATACGATAGAGGATACGATAGGATAGGATAGAGGGTAGGATAGGATAGAGGATAGGATAGGATAGAGGATAGGATAGGATAGAGGATAGCATAGGATAGAGGATAGGATAGGATAGGATAGAGGATAGGATAGTATAGAGGATAGGATAGGATAGGGGATAGGATAGGATAGAGGATAGGATGCGATAGAGGATACGAAAGGATAGGATAGAGGATAGGATAGGATAGAGGATAGGGTAGGATAGAGGATAGGATAGAATAGGGGATAGGATATAATAGAGGATAGGATAGGATAGAGGATAGGATAAGATAGAGGATATGATAGGAAAGAGGAAAGGATATGATAGAGGATACGATATTGTAGAGGATAGGATAGGATAGAGGATAGGATAGGATAGAGGATAGGATAGGATAGAGGATAGGATAGGATAGAGGATAGGATATGATAGAGGATAAGATAGGATAGAGGATAGGATAGGATAGAGGATAGGATATGATAGAGGATAGGATAGGATAGAAGATGGGATCGGATAGAGGATAGGATAGAGGATTGGATAGGATAGAGGATAGGATAAGATAGAGTATAGGATAGGATAGAGGATAGGATAGGATAGAGGATAGGATAGGATAGAGGATAGGATCGGATAGAGGATATGATAGGATAGACGATAGGATACGATAGAGGATAGGATAGGATCGAGGATAGGATAGGACAGAGGATACGATAGGATAGGATAGAGAATAGGATAGGATAGAGGATAGGATAGGATAGGGGATAGGATAGGATAGAGGATAGGAGAGGATAGAGGATAGGATACGATAGAGGATACGATAGGATAGGATAGAGGGTAGGATAGGATAGAGGATAGGATAGGATAGAGGATAGGATAGGATAGAGGATAGGATAGGATAGAGGATAGGAGAGGATAGAGGATAGGATATGATAGAGGATAGGATAGGATAGAATATAGGATAGGATAGAGGATAGGATAGAATAGGGGATAGGATATAATAGAGGATAGGATAGGATAGAGGATAGGATACGATAGAGGATAGGATAGGATCGAGGATAGGATAGGACAGAGGATACGATAGGATAGGATAGAGAATAGGATAGGATAGAGGATAGGATAGGATTGAGGATAGGATAGGATAGAGGATAGAATAGGATAGAGGATAGGATATGATAGAGGATAGGATAGGATAGAGGATAGGATAGGATAGAGGATAGGGTAGGATAGAGGATAGGATAGTATAGGGGATAGGATATAATAGAGGATAGGATAGGATAGAGGAAAGGATACGATAGAGGATACGATAGGATAGGATAGAGGATAGGATAGGATAGAGGATAGGATAGGATAGAGGATAGCATAGGATAGAGGATAGGATAGGATAGGATAGAGGATAGGATAGTATAGAGGATAGGATAGGATAGAGGATAGGATAGGATAGAGGATAGGATGCGATAGAGGATACGAAAGGATAGGATAGAGGGTAGGATAGGATAGAGGATAGGATAGGATAGAGGATAGGAGAGGATAGAGGATAGGATATGATAGAGGATAGGATAGGATAGAGGATAGGATAGGATAGAGGATAGGATAGTATAGAGGATAGGATAAGATAGAGGATATGATAGGATAGACGATAGGATACGATAGAGGATAGGATAGGATCGAGGATAGGATAGGATAGAGGATAGAATAGGATAGAGGATAGGATAGGATAGAGGATAGGATAAGATAGAGGATACGATAGGATAGATGATATTATAGGCAAGAGGAAAGGATATGATAGAGGATACGATATTGTAGAGGATAGGATAGGATAGAGGATAGGATAGGATAAAGGATAGGATAGGATAGAGGATAGGATAGGATAGAGGATAGGATAGGATAGAGGATAGGATAGGATAGAGGATAGGATGCGATAGAGGATACGAAAGGATAGGGTAGAGGGTAGGATAGGATAGAGGATAGGATAGGATAGAGGATAGGAGAGGATAGAGGATAGGATATGATAGTGGATAGGATAGGATAGAGGATAGGATAGGATAGAGGATAGGATAGTATAGAGGATAGGATAAGATAGAGGATATGATAGGATAGACGATAGGATACGATAGAGGATAGGATAGGATCGAGGATAGGATAGGACAGAGGATACGATAGGATAGGATAGAGAATAGGATAGGATAGAGGATAGGATAGGATAGAGGATAGGATAGGATAGAGGATAGAATAGGATAGAGGATAGGATATGATAGAGGATAGGATAGGATAGAGGATAGGATAGGATAGATGATAGGGTAGGATAGAGGATAGGATAGAATAGGGGATAGGATATAATAGAGGATAGGATAGGATAGAGGATAGGATACGATAGAGGATACGATAGGATAGGATAGAGGGTAGGATAGGATAGAGGATAGGATAGGATAGAGGATAGGATAGGATAGAGGATAGCATAGGATAGAGGATAGAATAGGATAGGATATAGGATAGGATAGTATAGAGGATAGGATAGGATAGAGGATAGGATAGGATAGAGGATAGGATGCGATAGAGGATACGAAAGGATAGGATAGAGGGTAGGATAGGATAGAGGGTAGGATAGGATAGAGGATAGGATAGGATAGAGGATAGGAGAGGATAGAGGATAGGATATGATAGAGGATAGGATAGGATAGAGGATAGGATAGGATAGATTATAGGATAGTATAGAGGATAGGATAAGATAGAGGCTATGATAGGATAGACGATAGGAGAGGATAGAGGATAGGATATGATAGAGGATAGGATAGGATAGAGGATAGGATAGGATAGAGGATAGGATAGGATAGATGATAGGATAGGATAGAGGATAGGATAAGATAGAGGATACGATAGGATAGATGATATTATAGGAAAGAGGAAAGGATATGATAGAGGATACGATATTGTAGAGGACAGGATAGGATAGAGGATAGGATAGGATAGAGGATAGGATAGGATAGAGGATAGGATAGGATAGAGGATAGGATAGGATAGAGGATAGGATATGATAGAGGATAGGATAGGATAGAAGATAGGATAGGATTGATGATAGGATAGGATAGAGGATAGGATAAGATAGAGGATAAGATAGGATAGAGGATAGGATAGGATATAATAGAGGATAGGATAGTATAGAGGATAGGATAGGATAGAGGATAGGATAGGATAGAGCATAGGTTGCGATAGAGGATACGAAAGGATAGGATAGAGGGTAGGATAGGATAGAGGATAGGATAGGATAGAGGATAGGAGAGGATAGAGGATAGGATATGATAGAGGATAGGATAGGATAGAAGATAGGATAGGATAGAGGATAGGATAGAATAGGGGATAGGATATAATAGAGGATAGGATAGGATAGAGGATAGGATACGATAGAGGATACGATAGGATAGGATAGAGGATAGGATAGGATAGAGGATAGGATAAGATAGAGGATAGGTTGCGATAGAGGATACGAAAGGATAGGATAGAGGGTAGGATAGGATAGAGGATAGGATAGGATAGAGGATAGGAGAGGATAGAGGATAGGATACGATAGAGGATACGATAGGATAGGATAGAGGGTAGGATAGGATAGAGGATAGGATAGGATAGAGGATAGGATAGGATAGAGGATAGCATAGGATACAGGATAGGATAGGATAGGATAGATGATAGGATAGTATAGAGGATAGGATAGGATAGAGGATAGGATAGGATAGAGGATAGGATGCGATAGAGGATACGAAAGGATAGGATAGAGGGTAGGATAGGATAGAGGATAGGATAGGATAGAGGATAGGAGAGGATAGAGGATAGGATATGATAGAGGATAGGATAGGATAGAGGATAGGATAGGATAGAGGATAGGATAGGATAGATGATAGGATAGGATAGAGGATAGGATAAGATAGAGGATACGATAGGATAGATGATATTATAGGAAAGAGGAAAGGATATGATAGAGGATACGATATTGTAGAGGACAGGATAGGATAGAGGATAGGATAGGATAGAGGATAGGATAGGATAGAGGATAGGATAGGATAGAGGATAGGATAGGATAGAGGATAGGATACGATAGAGGATACGATAGGATAGGATAGAGGGTAGGATAGGATAGAGGATAGGATAGGATAGAGGATAGGATAGGATAGAGGATAGGATGCGATAGAGGATACGAAAGGATAGGATAGAGAGTAGGATAGGATAGAGGATAGGTTAGGATAGAGGATAGGATATGATAGATTATAGGATAGGATAGAAGATAGGATAGGATAGATGATAGGATAGGATAGAGGATAGGATAGTATAGAGGATAGGATAAGATAGAGGATATGATAGGATAGACGATAGGATGGGATAGAGGATAGGATATGATAGAGGATACGATAGGATAGAAGATAGGATAGGATAGAAGATAGGATAGGATTGATGATAGGATAGGATAGAGGATAGAATAGGATAGAGGATAGGATATGATAGAGGATAGGATAGGATAGAGGATAGCATAGGATAGAGGATAGCATAGGATAGAGGATAGGATAGGATAGGATAGAGGATAGGATAGTATAGAGGATAGGATAGGATAGAGGATAGGATAGGATAGAGGATAGGTTGCGATAGAGGATACGAAAGGATAGGATAGAGGGTAGGATAGGATAGAGGATAGGATAGGATAGAGGATAGGAGAGGATAGAGGATAGGATACGATAGAGGATACGATAGGATAGGATAGAGGGTAGGATAGGATAGAGGATAGGATAGGATAGAGGATAGGATAGGATAGAGGATAGCATAGGATAGAGGATAGGATAGGATAGGATAGATGATAGGATAGTATAGAGGATAGGATAGGATAGAGGATAGGATAGGATAGAGGATAGGATGCGATAGAGGATACGAAAGGATAGGATAGAGGGTAGGATAGGATAGAGGATAGGATAGGATAGAGGATAGGAGAGGATAGAGGATAGGATATGATAGAGGATAGGATAGGATAGAAGATAGGATAGGATAGAGGATAGGATAGAATAGGGGATAGGATATAATAGAGGATAGGATAGGATAGAGGATAGGATACGATAGAGGATACGATAGGATAGGATAGAGGGTAGGATAGGATGGAGGATAGGATAGGATAGAGGATAGGATAGTATAGATGATAGGATAGGATAGAGGATAGGATAGGATAGAGGATAGGATGCGATAGAGGATACGAAAGGATAGGATAGAGAGTAGGATAGGATAGAGGATAGGTTAGGATAGAGGATAGGATATGATAGATTATAGGATAGGATAGAAGATAGGATAGGATAGATGATAGGATAGGATAGAGGATAGGATAGTATAGAGGATAGGATAAGATAGAGGATATGATAGGATAGACGATAGGATGGGATAGAGGATAGGATATGATAGAGGATACGATAGGATAGAAGATAGGATAGGATAGAGGATAGGATAGGATAGAGGATAGGATAGAATAGAGGATAGGATAGGATAGAGGATAGGATGCGATAGAGGATACGAAATGATAGGATAGAGGGTAGGATAGGATAGAGGATAGGATAGGATAGAGGATAGGAGAGGATATAGGATAGGATATGATAGAGGATAGGATAGGATAGAAGATAGGATAGGATAGAGGATAGGATAGGATAGAGGATAGCATAGAATAGAGGATAGGATAGGATAGAGGATAGGTTAGGATAGAGGATAGGATAGGATAGAGGATAGGATAGAGGATAGTATAGTATAGAGGATAGGATAGGATAGAGGATAGGATAAGATAGAGGATAGGATATGATAGAGGATAGGATAGGATAGAAGATAGGGTAGGATAGATGATAGGATAGGATAGAGGATAGGATAAGATAGAGGATAGTATAGGATAGAGGATAGGGTAGGATAGAGGATAGGGTAGGATAGAGGATAGGATAGTATAGGGGATAGGTTATAATAGAGGATAGGATAGGATAGAGGATAGGATACGATAGAGGATACGATAGGATAGGATAGAGGGTAGGATAGGATAGAGGATAGGATAGGATAGAGGATAGGATAGGATAGAGGATAGCATAGGATAGAGGATAGGATAGGATAGGATAGAGGATAGGATAGTATAGAGGATAGGATAGGATAGGGGATAGGATAGGATAGAGGATAGGATGCGATAGAGGATACGAAAGGATAGGATAGAGGATAGGATAGGATAGAGGATAGGGTAGGATAGAGGATAGGATAGAATAGGGGATAGGATATAATAGAGGATAGGATAGGATAGAGGATAGGATAAGATAGAGGATATGATAGGAAAGAGGAAAGGATATGATAGAGGATACGATATTGTAGAGGATAGGATAGGATAGAGGATAGGATAGGATAGAGGATAGGATAGGATAGAGGATAGGATAGGATAGAGGATAGGATATGATAGAGGATAAGATAGGATAGAGGATAGGATAGGATAGAGGATAGGATATGATAGAGGATAGGATAGGATAGAAGATGGGATCGGATAGAGGATAGGATAGAGGATTGGATAGGATAGAGGATAGGATAAGATAGAGTATAGGATAGGATAGAGGATAGGATAGGATAGAGGATAGGATAGGATAGAGGATAGGATCGGATAGAGGATATGATAGGATAGACGATAGGATACGATAGAGGATAGGATAGGATCGAGGATAGGATAGGACAGAGGATACGATAGGATAGGATAGAGAATAGGATAGGATAGAGGATAGGATAGGATAGGGGATAGGATAGGATAGAGGATAGGAGAGGATAGAGGATAGGATACGATAGAGGATACGATAGGATAGGATAGAGGGTAGGATAGGATAGAGGATAGGATAGGATAGAGGATAGGATAGGATAGAGGATAGGATAGGATAGAGGATAGGAGAGGATAGAGGATAGGATATGATAGAGGATAGGATAGGATAGAATATAGGATAGGATAGAGGATAGGATAGAATAGGGGATAGGATATAATAGAGGATAGGATAGGATAGAGGATAGGATACGATAGAGGATAGGATAGGATCGAGGATAGGATAGGACAGAGGATACGATAGGATAGGATAGAGAATAGGATAGGATAGAGGATAGGATAGGATTGAGGATAGGATAGGATAGAGGATAGAATAGGATAGAGGATAGGATATGATAGAGGATAGGATAGGATAGAGGATAGGATAGGATAGAGGATAGGGTAGGATAGAGGATAGGATAGTATAGGGGATAGGATATAATAGAGGATAGGATAGGATAGAGGAAAGGATACGATAGAGGATACGATAGGATAGGATAGAGGATAGGATAGGATAGAGGATAGGATAGGATAGAGGATAGCATAGGATAGAGGATAGGATAGGATAGGATAGAGGATAGGATAGTATAGAGGATAGGATAGGATAGAGGATAGGATAGGATAGAGGATAGGATGCGATAGAGGATACGAAAGGATAGGATAGAGGGTAGGATAGGATAGAGGATAGGATAGGATAGAGGATAGGAGAGGATAGAGGATAGGATATGATAGAGGATAGGATAGGATAGAGGATAGGATAGGATAGAGGATAGGATAGTATAGAGGATAGGATAAGATAGAGGATATGATAGGATAGACGATAGGATACGATAGAGGATAGGATAGGATCGAGGATAGGATAGGATAGAGGATAGAATAGGATAGAGGATAGGATAGGATAGAGGATAGGATAAGATAGAGGATACGATAGGATAGATGATATTATAGGCAAGAGGAAAGGATATGATAGAGGATACGATATTGTAGAGGATAGGATAGGATAGAGGATAGGATAGGATAAAGGATAGGATAGGATAGAGGATAGGATAGGATAGAGGATAGGATAGGATAGAGGATAGGATAGGATAGAGGATAGGATGCGATAGAGGATACGAAAGGATAGGGTAGAGGGTAGGATAGGATAGAGGATAGGATAGGATAGAGGATAGGAGAGGATAGAGGATAGGATATGATAGTGGATAGGATAGGATAGAGGATAGGATAGGATAGAGGATAGGATAGTATAGAGGATAGGATAAGATAGAGGATATGATAGGATAGACGATAGGATACGATAGAGGATAGGATAGGATCGAGGATAGGATAGGACAGAGGATACGATAGGATAGGATAGAGAATAGGATAGGATAGAGGATAGGATAGGATAGAGGATAGGATATGATAGAGGATAGGATAGGATAGAGGATAGGATAGGATAGATGATAGGGTAGGATAGAGGATAGGATAGAATAGGGGATAGGATATAATAGAGGATAGGATAGGATAGAGGATAGGATACGATAGAGGATACGATAGGATAGGATAGAGGGTAGGATAGGATAGAGGATAGGATAGGATAGAGGATAGGATAGGATAGAGGATAGCATAGGATAGAGGATAGGATAGGATAGGATATAGGATAGGATAGTATAGAGGATAGGATAGGATAGAGGATAGGATAGGATAGAGGATAGGATGCGATAGAGGATACGAAAGGATAGGATAGAGGGTAGGATAGGATAGAGGGTAGGATAGGATAGAGGATAGGATAGGATAGAGGATAGGAGAGGATAGAGGATAGGATATGATAGAGGATAGGATAGGATAGAGGATAGGATAGGATAGATTATAGGATAGTATAGAGGATAGGATAAGATAGAGGCTATGATAGGATAGACGATAGGAGAGGATAGAGGATAGGATATGATAGAGGATAGGATAGGATAGAGGATAGGATAGGATAGAGGATAGGATAGGATAGATGATAGGATAGGATAGAGGATAGGATAAGATAGAGGATACGATAGGATAGATGATATTATAGGAAAGAGGAAAGGATATGATAGAGGATACGATATTGTAGAGGACAGGATAGGATAGAGGATAGGATGGGATAGAGGATAGGATAGGATAGAGGATAGGATAGGATAGAGGATAGGATAGGATAGAGGATAGGATATGATAGAGGATAGGATAGGATAGAAGATAGGATAGGATTGATGATAGGATAGGATAGAGGATAGGATAAGATAGAGGATAAGATAGGATAGAGGATAGGATAGGATATAATAGAGGATAGGATAGTATAGAGGATAGGATAGGATAGAGGATAGGATAGGATAGAGCATAGGTTGCGATAGAGGATACGAAAGGATAGGATAGAGGGTAGGATAGGATAGAGGATAGGATAGGATAGAGGATAGGAGAGGATAGAGGATAGGATATGATAGAGGATAGGATAGGATAGAAGATAGGATAGGATAGAGGATAGGATAGAATAGGGGATAGGATATAATAGAGGATAGGATAGGATAGAGGATAGGATACGATAGAGGATACGATAGGATAGGATAGAGGATAGGATAGGATAGAGGATAGGATAAGATAGAGGATAGGTTGCGATAGAGGATACGAAAGGATAGGATAGAGGGTAGGATAGGATAGAGGATAGGATAGGATAGAGGATAGGAGAGGATAGAGGATAGGATACGATAGAGGATACGATAGGATAGGATAGAGGGTAGGATAGGATAGAGGATAGGATAGGATAGAGGATAGGATAGGATAGAGGATAGCATAGGATACAGGATAGGATAGGATAGGATAGATGATAGGATAGTATAGAGGATAGGATAGGATAGAGGATAGGATAGGATAGAGGATAGGATGCGATAGAGGATACGAAAGGATAGGATAGAGGGTAGGATAGGATAGAGGATAGGATAGGATAGAGGATAGGAGAGGATAGAGGATAGGATATGATAGAGGATAGGATAGGATAGAGGATAGGATAGGATAGAGGATAGGATAGGATAGATGATAGGATAGGATAGAGGATAGGATAAGATAGAGGATACGATAGGATAGATGATATTATAGGAAAGAGGAAAGGATATGATAGAGGATACGATATTGTAGAGGACAGGATAGGATAGAGGATAGGATAGGATAGAGGATAGGATAGGATAGAGGATAGGATAGGATAGAGGATAGGATAGGATAGAGGATAGGATACGATAGAGGATACGATAGGATAGGATAGAGGGTAGGATAGGATAGAGGATAGGATAGGATAGAGGATAGGATAGGATAGAGGATAGGATGCGATAGAGGATACGAAAGGATAGGATAGAGAGTAGGATAGGATAGAGGATAGGTTAGGATAGAGGATAGGATATGATAGATTATAGGATAGGATAGAAGATAGGATAGGATAGATGATAGGATAGGATAGAGGATAGGATAGTATAGAGGATAGGATAAGATAGAGGATATGATAGGATAGACGATAGGATGGGATAGAGGATAGGATATGATAGAGGATACGATAGGATAGAAGATAGGATAGGATAGAAGATAGGATAGGATTGATGATAGGATAGGATAGAGGATAGAATAGGATAGAGGATAGGATATGATAGAGGATAGGATAGGATAGAGGATAGCATAGGATAGAGGATAGCATAGGATAGAGGATAGGATAGGATAGGATAGAGGATAGGATAGTATAGAGGATAGGATAGGATAGAGGATAGGATAGGATAGAGGATAGGTTGCGATAGAGGATACGAAAGGATAGGATAGAGGGTAGGATAGGATAGAGGATAGGATAGGATAGAGGATAGGAGAGGATAGAGGATAGGATACGATAGAGGATACGATAGGATAGGATAGAGGGTAGGATAGGATAGAGGATAGGATAGGATAGAGGATAGGATAGGATAGAGGATAGCATAGGATAGAGGATAGGATAGGATAGGATAGATGATAGGATAGTATAGAGGATAGGATAGGATAGAGGATAGGATAGGATAGAGGATAGGATGCGATAGAGGATACGAAAGGATAGGATAGAGGGTAGGATAGGATAGAGGATAGGATAGGATAGAGGATAGGAGAGGATAGAGGATAGGATATGATAGAGGATAGGATAGGATAGAAGATAGGATAGGATAGAGGATAGGATAGAATAGGGGATAGGATATAATAGAGGATAGGATAGGATAGAGGATAGGATACGATAGAGGATACGATAGGATAGGATAGAGGGTAGGATAGGATGGAGGATAGGATAGGATAGAGGATAGGATAGTATAGATGATAGGATAGGATAGAGGATAGGATAGGATAGAGGATAGGATGCGATAGAGGATACGAAAGGATAGGATAGAGAGTAGGATAGGATAGAGGATAGGTTAGGATAGAGGATAGGATATGATAGATTATAGGATAGGATAGAAGATAGGATAGGATAGATGATAGGATAGGATAGAGGATAGGATAGTATAGAGGATAGGATAAGATAGAGGATATGATAGGATAGACGATAGGATGGGATAGAGGATAGGATATGATAGAGGATACGATAGGATAGAAGATAGGATAGGATAGAGGATAGGATAGGATAGAGGATAGGATAGAATAGAGGATAGGATAGGATAGAGGATAGGATGCGATAGAGGATACGAAATGATAGGATAGAGGGTAGGATAGGATAGAGGATAGGATAGGATAGAGGATAGGAGAGGATATAGGATAGGATATGATAGAGGATAGGATAGGATAGAAGATAGGATAGGATAGAGGATAGGATAGGATAGAGGATAGCATAGAATAGAGGATAGGATAGGATAGAGGATAGGATAGGATAGAGGATAGGATATGATAGAGGATAGGATAGGATAGAAGATAGGATAGGATTGATGATAGGATAGGATAGAGGATAGGATAAGATAGAGGATAAGATAGGATAGAGGATAGGATAGGATAGAGGATAGGATAGGATAGAGGATAGGATAGGATAGAGGATAGAATAGGATAGAGGATAGGATATGATAGAGGATAGGATAGGATAGAGGATAGCATAGGATAGAGGATAGCATAGGATAGAGGATAGGATAGGATAGGATAGAGGATAGGATAGTATAGAGGATAGGATAGGATAGAGGATAGGATAGGATAGAGGATAGGTTGCGATAGAGGATACGAAAGGATAGGATAGAGGGTAGGATAGGATAGAGGATAGGATAGGATAGAGGATAGGAGAGGATAGAGGATAGGATACGATAGAGGATACGATAGGATAGGATAGAGGGTAGGATAGGATAGAGGATAGGATAGGATAGAGGATAGGATAGGATAGAGGATAGCATAGGATAGAGGATAGGATAGGATAGGATAGATGATAGGATAGTATAGAGGATAGGATAGGATAGAGGATAGGATAGGATAGAGGATAGGATGCGATAGAGGATACGAAAGATAGGATAGAGGGTAGGATAGGATAGAGGATAGGATAGGATAGAGGATAGGAGAGGATAGAGGATAGGATATGATAGAGGATAGGATAGGATAGAAGATAGGATAGGATAGAGGATAGGATAGAATAGGGGATAGGATATAATAGAGGATAGGATAGGATAGAGGATAGGATACGATAGAGGATACGATAGGATAGGATAGAGGGTAGGATAGGATGGAGGATAGGATAGGATAGAGGATAGGATAGTATAGATGATAGGATAGGATAGAGGATAGGATAGGATAGAGGATAGGATGCGATAGAGGATACGAAAGGATAGGATAGAGAGTAGGATAGGATAGAGGATAGGTTAGGATAGAGGATAGGATATGATAGATTATAGGATAGGATAGAAGATAGGATAGGATAGATGATAGGATAGGATAGAGGATAGGATAGTATAGAGGATTGCATAAGATAGAGGATATGATAGGATAGACGATAGGATGGGATAGAGGATAGGATATGATAGAGGATGCGATAGGATAGAAGATAGGATAGGATAGAGGATAGGATAGGATAGAGGATAGGATAGAATAGAGGATAGGATAGGATAGAGGATAGGATGCGATAGAGGATACGAAAGGATAGGATAGAGGGTAGGATAGGATAGAGGATAGGATAGGATAGAGGATAGGAGAGGATATAGGATAGGATATGATAGAGGATAGGATAGGATAGAAGATAGGATAGGATAGAGGATAGGATAGGATAGAGGATAGGATAGAATAGAGGATAGGATAGGATAGAGGATAGGATAGGATAGAGGATAGGATATGATAGAGGATAGGATAGGATAGAAGATAGGATAGGATTGATGATAGGATAGGATAGAGGATAGCATAGGATAGAGGATAGGATAGGATAGGATAGAGGATAGGATAGTATAGAGGATAGGATAGGATAGAGGATAGGATAGGATAGAGGATAGGTTGCGATAGAGGATACGAAAGGATAGGATAGAGGGTAGGGTAGGATAGAGGATAGGATAGGATAGAGGATAGGAGAGGATAGAGGATAGGATATGATAGAGGATAGGATAGGATAGAGGATAGGATAGGATAGAGGATAGGATAGTATAGAGGATAGGATAAGATAGAGGATATGGTAGGATAGACGATAGGATAGGATAGAGGATAGGATATGATAGAGGATACGATAGGATAGATGATATTATAGGAAAGAGGAAAGGATATGATAGAGGATACGATATTGTAGAGGATAGGATAGGATAGAGGATAGGATAGGATAGAGGATAGGATATGATAGATTATAGGATAGGATAGAAGATAGGATAGGATAGATGATAGGATAGGATAGAGGATAGGATAAGATAGAGGATAAGATAGGATAGAGGATAGGATAGGATAGAGGATAGAATAGGATAGAGGATAGGATATGATAGTGGATAGGATAGGATAGAAGATAGGATCGGATAGAGGATAGGATAGGACAGAGGATACGATAGGATAGGATAGAGAATAGGATAGGATAGAGGATAGGATAGGATAGAGGATAGGATAGGATAGTGGATAGAATAGGATCGAGGATAGGATATGATAGAGGATAGGATAGGATAGAGGATAGCATAGGATAGAGGATAGGATAGGATAGGATATAGGATAGGATAGTATAGAGGATAGGATAGGATAGAGGATAGGATAGGATAGAGGATAGGATAGGATAGAGGATAGGTTGCGATAGAGGATACGAAAGGATAGGATAGAGGGTAGGATAGGATAGAGGATAGGATAGGATAGAGGATAGGAGAGGATAGAGGATAGGATACGATAGAGGATACGATAGGATAGGATAGAGGGTAGGATAGGATAGAGGATAGGATAGGATAGAGGATAGGATAGGATAGAGGATAGCATAGGATAGAGGATAGGATAGGATAGGATAGAGGATAGGATAGTATAGAGGATAGGATAGGATAGAGGATAGGATAGGATAGTGGATAGGATGCGATAGAGGATACGAAAGGATAGGATAGAGGGTAGGATAGGATAGAGGATAGGATAGGATAGAGGATAGGAGAGGATAGAGGATAGGATATGATAGAGGATAGGATAGGATAGAAGATAGGATAGGATAGAGGATAGGATAGGATAGAGGATAGGATAGGATAGAGGATAGGATAGGATAGAGGATAGGATAGGATAGAGGATAGGATATGATAGAGGATAGGATAGGATAGAAGATAGGATAGGATAGATGATAGGATAGGATAGAGGATAGGATAAGATAGAGGATAAGATAGGGGATATGATAGGATAGAGGATAGGATAGGATAGAGGATATGATACGATAGGATGGGATACAGGATAGGATATGATAGAGGATAGGATAGGATAGAAGATGTGATCGGATAGAGGATAGGATAGAGGATTGGATAGGATAGAGGATAGGATAAGATAGAGGATAGGATAGGATAGAGGATAGGATAGGATAGAGGATAGGATAAGATAGAGGATAGGTTGCGATAGAGGATACGAAAGGATAGGATAGAGGGTAGGATAGGATAGAGGATAGGATAGGATAGAGGATAGGAGAGGATAGAGGATAGGATACGATAGAGGATACGATAGGATAGGATAGAGGGTAGGATAGGATAGAGGATAGGATAGGATAGATGATAGGATAGGATAGAGGATAGGATAAGATAGAGGATAAGATAGGGGATATGATAGGATAGAGGATAGGATAGGATAGAGGATAGGATATGATAGAGGATAGGATAGGATAGAAGATAGGATAGGATTGATGATAGGATAGGATAGAGGATAGGATAAGATAGAGGATAAGATAGGATAGAGGATAGGATAGGATAGAGGATAGGATAGGATAGAGGATAGGATAGGATAGAGGATAGGATATGATAGAGGATAGGATAGGATAAAAGATAGGATAGGATTGATGATAGGATAGGATAGAGGATAGGATAAGATAGAGGATAAGATAGGATAGAGGATAGCATAGGATAGAGGATAGGATAGGATAGAGGATAGGATATGATAGAGGATAGGATAGGATAGAAGATAGGATAGGATAGAGGATAGGATAGGATAGAGGATAGAGGATAGGATAGGATAGAGGATAGGATAGGATAGAGGATAGGATAAGATAGAGGATAGGATAGGATAGAGGATAGGATAGGATAGGATAGAGGATAGGATAGGATAGAGGATAGGTTGCGATAGAGGATACGAAAGGATAGGATAGAGGGTAGGATAGGATAGAGGATAGGATAGGATAGAGGATAGGATAGGATAGAGGATAGGATAGGATAGAGGATAGGATAGTATAGAGGATAGGATAAGATAGAGGATATGATAGGATAGACGATAGGATAGGATAGAGGATAGGATATGATAGAGGATACGATAGGATAGATGATATTATAGGAAAGAGGAAAGGATATGATAGAGGGTACGATATTGTAGAGGATAGGATAGGATAGAGGATAGGATAGGATAGAGGATAGGATAGGATAGAGGATAGAATAGGATAGAGGATAGGATATGATAGAGGATAGGATAGGATAGAAGATAGGATCGGATAGAGGATAGGATAGGACAGAGGACACGATAGGATAGGATAGAGAATAGGATAGGATAGAGGATAGGATAGGATAGAGGATAGGATAGGATAGAGGATAGGATAGGATAGAGGATAGGATACGATAGAGGATACGATAGGATAGGATAGAGGGTAGGATAGGATAGAGGATAGGATAGGATAGAGGATAGGATAGGATAGAGGATAGCATAGGATAGAGGATAGGATAGGATAGGATAGAGGATAGGATAGTACAGAGGATAGGATAGGATAGAGGATAGGATAGGATAGAGTATAGGATGCGATAGAGGATACGAAAGGATAGGATAGAGGGTAGGATAGGATAGAGGATAGGATAGGATAGAGGATAGGATAGGATAGAGGATAGGAGAGGATAGAGGATAGGATATGATAGAGGATAGGATAGGATAGAGGATAGGATAGGATAGAGGATAGGATAGTATAGAGGATAGGATAAGATAGAGGATATGATAGGATAGACGATAGGATAGGATAGAGGATAGGATATGATAGAGGATAGGATAGGATAGAGGATAGGATAGGATAGAGGATAGGATAGGATAGATGATAGGATAGGATAGAGGATAGGATAAGACAGAGGATACGATAGGATAGATGATATTATAGGAAAGAGGAAAGGATATGATAGAGGATACGATATTGTAGAGGATAGGATAGGATAGAGGATAGGATAGGATAGAGGATAGGATAGGATAGAGGATAGGATAGGATAGAGGATAGGATAGGATAGAGGATAGGATAGGATAGAGGATAGGATATGATAGAGGATAGGATAGGATAGAAGATAGGATAGGATTGATGATAGGATAGGATAGAGGATAGGATAAGATAGAGGATAAGATAGGATAGAGGATAGCATAGGATAGAGGATAGGATAGGATAGAGGATAGGATATGATAGAGGATAGGATAGGATAGAAGATAGGATAGGATAGAGGATAGGATAGGATAGAGGATAGAGGATAGGATAGGATAGAGGATAGGATAGGATAGAGGATAGGATAGGATAGAGGATAGGATAGGATAGAGGATAGGATAGGATAGAGGATAGGATATGATAGAGGATAGGATAGGATAGAAGATAGGATAGGATAGATGATAGGATAGGATAGAGGATAGGATAAGATAGAGGATAAGATAGGTGATATGATAGGATAGAGGATAGGATAGGATAGAGGATAGGATACGATAGGATGGGATACAGGATAGGATATGATAGAGGATAGGATAGGATAGAAGATGGGATCGGATAGAGGATAGGATAGAGGATTGGATAGGATAGAGGATAGGATAAGATAGAGGATAGGATAGGATAGAGGATAGGATAGGATAGAGGATAGGATAGGATAGAGGATAGGTTGCGATAGAGGATACGAAAGGATAGGATAGAGGGTAGGATAGGATAGAGGATAGGATAGGATAGAGGATAGGATAGGATAGAGGATAGGATAGGATAGAGGATAGGATAGTATAGAGGATAGGATAAGATAGAGGATATGATAGGATAGACGATAGGATAGGATAGAGGATAGGATATGATAGAGGATACGATAGGATAGATGATATTATAGGAAAGAGGAAAGGATATGATAGAGGGTACGATATTGTAGAGGATAGGATAGGATAGAGGATAGGATAGGATAGAGGATAGGATAGGATAGAGGATAGGATATGATAGATTATAGGATAGGATAGAAGATAGGATAGGATAGATGATAGGATAGGATAGAGGATAGGATAAGATAGAGGATAAGATAGGATAGAGGATAGGATAGGATAGAGGATAGAATAGGATAGAGGATAGGATATGATAGAGGATAGGATAGGATAGAAGATAGGATCGGATAGAGGATAGGATAGGACAGAGGATACGATAGGATAGGATAGAGAATAGGATAGGATAGGATAGAGGATAGGATAGGATAGAGGATAGGATAGGATAGAGGATAGGATACGATAGAGGATACGATAGGATAGGATAGAGGGTAGGATAGGATAGAGGATAGGATAGGATAGAGGATAGGATAGGATAGAGGATAGCATAGGATAGAGGATAGGATAGGATAGGATAGAGGATAGGATAGTACAGAGGATAGGATAGGATAGAGGATAGGATAGGATAGAGGATAGGATGCGATAGAGGATACGAAAGGATAGGATAGAGGGTAGGATAGGATAGAGGATAGGATAGGATAGAGGATAGGATAGGATAGAGGATAGGAGAGGATAGAGGATAGGATATGATAGAGTATAGGATAGGATAGAGGATAGGATAGGATAGAGGATAGGATAGGATAGAGGATAGGATAGGATAGAGGATAGGATAGTATAGAGGATAGGATAAGAAAGAGGATATGATAGGATAGACGATAGGATAGGATAGAGGATAGGATATGATAGAGGATAGGATAGGATAGAGGATAGGATAGGATAGAGGATAGGATAGGATAGATGATAGGATAGGATAGAGGATAGGATAGGATAGGATAGAAGATAGGATAGGATAGAGGATAGGATATGATAGAGGATAGGATAGGATAGAAGATAGGATCGGATAGAGGATAGGATAGAGGATTGGATAGGATAGAGGATAGGATAAGATAGAGGATAGGATAGGATAGAGGATAGGATACGATAGAGGATAGGATAGGATAGAGGATAGGATCGGATAGAGGATAGCATAGGATAGAGGATAGGATAGGATAGGATAGAGGATAGGATAGTATAGAGGATAGGATAGGATAGAGGATAGGATAGGATAGAGGATAGGATGCGATAGAGGATACGAAAGGATAGGATAGAGGGTAGGATAGGATAGAGGATAGGATAGGATAGAGGATAGGAGAGGATATAGGATAGGATATGGTAGAGGATAGGATAGGATAGAGGATAGGATAGGATAGAGGATAGGATAGTATAGAGGATAGGATAAGATAGAGGATATGATAGGATAGATGATAGGATACGATAGAGGATAGGATAGGATAGAGGATAGGATAGGATAGAGGATAGGAGAGGATAGAGGATAGGATATGATAGAGGATAGGATAGGATAGAAGATAGGATAGGATAGAGGATAGGATAGAATAGGGGATAGGATATAATAGAGGATAGGATAGGATAGAGGATAGGATACGATAGAGGATACGATAGGATAGGATAGAGGGTAGGATATGATAGAGGATACGATAGGATAGATGATATTATAGGAAAGAGGAAAGGATATGATAGAGGGTACGATATTGTAGAGGATAGGATAGGATAGAGGATAGGATGCGATAGAAGATACGAAAGGATAGGATAGAGGGTAGGATAGGATAGAGGATAGGATAGGATAGAGGATAGGAGAGGATACAGGATAGGATATGATAGAGGATAGGATAGGATAGACGATAGGATAGGATAGAGGATAGGATATGATAGAGGATACGATAGGATAGATGATATTATAGGAAAGAGGAAAGGATATGATAGAGGGTACGATATTGTAGAGGATAGGATAGGATAGAGGATAGGATGCGATAGAAGATACGAAAGGATAGGATAGAGGGTAGGATAGGATAGAGGATAGGATAGGATAGAGGATAGGAGAGGATATAGGATAGGATATGATAGAGGATAGGATAGGATAGAAGATAGGATAGGATAGAGGATAGGATAGGATAGAGGATAGGATAGAATAGAGGATAGGATAGGATAGAGGATAGGATAGGATAGAGGATAGGATAGTATAGAGGATAGGATAGGATAGAGGATAGGATAGGATAGAGGATAGGATGCGATAGAGGATACGAAAGGATAGGATAGAGGGTAGGATAGGATAGAGGATAGGATAGGATAGAGGATAGGAGAGGATATAGGATAGGATATGGTAGAGGATAGGATAGGATAGAGGATAGGATAGGATAGAGGATAGGATAGTATAGAGGATAGGATAAGATAGAGGATATGATAGGATAGATGATAGGATACGATAGAGGATAGGATAGGATAGAGGATAGGATAGGATAGAGGATAGGAGAGGATAGAGGATAGGATATGATAGAGGATAGGATAGGATAGAAGATAGGATAGGATAGAGGATAGGATAGAATAGGGGATAGGATATAATAGAGGATAGGATAGGATAGAGGATAGGATACGATAGAGGATACGATAGGATAGGATAGAGGGTAGGATATGATAGAGGATACGATAGGATAGATGATATTATAGGAAAGAGGAAAGGATATGATAGAGGGTACGATATTGTAGAGGATAGGATAGGATAGAGGATAGGATGCGATAGAAGATACGAAAGGATAGGATAGAGGGTAGGATAGGATAGAGGATAGGATAGGATAGAGGATAGGAGAGGATACAGGATAGGATATGATAGAGGATAGGATAGGATAGACGATAGGATAGGATAGAGGATAGGATATGATAGAGGATACGATAGGATAGATGATATTATAGGAAAGAGGAAAGGATATGATAGAGGGTACGATATTGTAGAGGATAGGATAGGATAGAGGATAGGATGCGATAGAAGATACGAAAGGATAGGATAGAGGGTAGGATAGGATAGAGGATAGGATAGGATAGAGGATAGGAGAGGATATAGGATAGGATATGATAGAGGATAGGATAGGATAGAAGATAGGATAGGATAGAGGATAGGATAGGATAGAGGATAGGATAGAATAGAGGATAGGATAGGATAGAGGATAGGATAAGATAGAGGATAGGATATGATAGAGGATAGGATAGGATAGAAGATAGGATAGGATTGATGATAGGATAGGATAGAGGATAGGATAAGATAGAGGATAAGATAGGATAGAGGATAGGATAGGATAGAGGATAGGATAGGATAGAGGATAGGATAGGATAGAGGATAGAATAGGATAGAGGATAGGATATGATAGAGGATAGGATAGGATAGAGGATAGCATAGGATAGAGGATAGCATAGGATAGAGGATAGGATAGGATAGGATAGAGGATAGGATAGTATAGAGGATAGGATAGGATAGAGGATAGGATAGGATAGAGGATAGGATAGGATAGAGGATAGGTTGCGATAGAGGATACGAAAGGATAGGATAGAGGGTAGGATAGGATGGAGGATAGGATAGGATAGAGGATAGGAGAGGATAGAGGATAGGATACGATAGAGGATACGATAGGATAGGATAGAGGGTAGGATAGGATAGAGGATAGGATAGGATAGAGGATAGGATAGGATAGAGGATAGCATAGGATAGAGGATAGGATAGGATAGGATAGAGGATAGGATAGTATAGAGGATAGGATAGGATAGAGGATAGGATAGGATAGAGGATAGGATGCGATAGAGGATACGAAAGGATAGGATAGAGGGTAGGATAGGATAGAGGATAGGATAGGATAGAGGATAGGAGAGGATAGAGGATAGGATATGATAGAGGATAGGATAGGATAGAAGATAGGATAGGATAGAGGATAGGATAGAATAGGGGATAGGATATAATAGAGGATAGGATAGGATAGAGGATAGGATACGATAGAGGATACGATAGGATAGGATAGAGGGTAGGATAGGATAGAGGATAGGATAGGATAGAGGATAGGATAGTATAGATGATAGGATAGGATAGAGGATAGGATAGGATAGAGGATAGGATGCGATAGAGGATACGAAAGGATAGGATAGAGGGTAGGATAGGATAGAGGATAGGATAGGATAGAGGATAGGAGAGGATAGAGGATAGGATATGATAGAGGATAGGATAGGATAGAGGATAGGATACGATAGAGGATACGATAGGATAGGATAGAGGGTAGGATAGGATAGAGGATAGGATAGGATAGAGGATAGGATAGTATAGATGATAGGATAGGATAGAGGATAGGATAGGATAGAGGATAGGATGCGATAGAGGATACGAAAGGATATGATAGAGGATACGATATTGTAGAGGATAGGATAGGATAGAGGATAGGATAGGATAGAGGATAGGATAGGATAGAGGATAGGATATGATAGATTATAGGATAGGATAGAAGATAGGATCGGATAGAGGATAGGATAGGACAGAGGATACGATAGGATAGGATAGAGAATAGGATAGGATAGAGGATAGGATAGGATAGAGGATAGGATAGGATAGAGGATAGAATAGGATAGAGGATAGGATATGATAGAGGATAGGATAGAGGATAGCATAGGATAGAGGATAGGATAGGATAGAGGATAGCATAGGATAGAGGATAGGATAGGATAGATGATAGGATAGGATAGAGGATAGGATAAGATAGAGGATACGATAGGATAGATGATATTATAGGAAAGAGGAAAAGATATGATAGAGGATACGATATTGTAGAGGATAGGATAGGATAGAGGATAGGATAGGATAGAGGATAGGATACGATAGAGGATAGGATAGGATAGAGGATAGGATCGGATAGAGGATAGCATAGGATAGAGGATAGGATAGGATAGGATAGAGGATAGGATAGTATAGAGGATAGGATAGGATAGAGGATAGGATAGGATAGAGGATAGGATGCGATAGAGGATACGAAAGGATAGGATAGAGGGTAGGATAGGATAGAGGATAGGATAGGATAGAGGATAGGAGAGGATAGAGGATAGGATATGGTAGAGGATAGGATAGGATAGAGGATAGGATAGGATAGAGGATAGGATAGTATAGAGGATAGGATAAGATAGAGGATATGATAGGATAGATGATAGGATACGATAGAGGATAGGATAGGATAGAGGATAGGATAGGATAGAGGATAGGAGAGGATAGAGGATAGGATATGATAGAGGATAGGATAGGATAGAAGATAGGATAGGATAGAGGATAGGATAGAATAGGGGATAGGATATAATAGAGGATAGGATAGGATAGAGGATAGGATACGATAGAGGATACGATAGGATAGGATAGAGGGTAGGATATGATAGAGGATACGATAGGATAGATGATATTATAGGAAAGAGGAAAGGATATGATAGAGGGTACGATATTGTAGAGGATAGGATAGGATAGAGATTAGGATGCGATAGAAGATACGAAAGGATAGGATAGAGGGTAGGATAGGATAGAGGATAGGATAGGATAGAGGATAGGAGAGGATATAGGATAGGATATGATAGAGGATAGGATAGGATAGACGATAGGATAGGATAGAGGATAGGATAGGATAGAGGATAGGATAGGATAGAGGATAGGAGAGGATATAGGATAGGATATGATAGAGGATAGGATAGGATAGAAGATAGGATAGGATAGAGGATAAGATAGGATAGAGGATAGGATAGAATAGAGGATAGGATAGGATAGAGGATAGGATAGGATAGAGGATAGGATATGATAGAGGATAGGATAGGATAGAAGATAGGATAGGATTGATGATAGGATAGGATAGAGGATAGGATAAGATAGAGGATAAGATAGGATAGAGGATAGGATAGGATAGAGGATAGGATAGGATAGAGGATAGGATAGTATAGAGGATAGAATAGGATAGAGGATAGGATATGATAGAGGATAGGATAGGATAGAGGATAGCATAGGATAGAGGATAGCATAGGATAGAGGATAGGATAGGATAGGATAGAGGATAGGATAGTATAGAGGATAGGATAGGATAGAGGATAGGATAGGATAGAGGATAGGATAGGATAGAGGATAGGATATGATAGAGGATAGGATAGGATAGAAGATAGGATAGGATAGAGGATAGGATAGAATAGGGGATAGGATATAATAGAGGATAGGATAGGATAGAGGATAGGATACGATAGAGGATACGATAGGATAGGATAGAGGGTAGGATATGATAGAGGATACGATAGGATAGATGATATTATAGGAAAGAGGAAAGGATATGATAGAGGGTACGATATTGTAGAGGATAGGATAGGATAGAGGATAGGATGCGATAGAAGATACGAAAGGATAGGATAGAGGGTAGGATAGGATAGAGGATAGGATAGGATAGAGGATAGGAGAGGATATAGGATAGGATATGATAGAGGATAGGATAGGATAGACGATAGGATAGGATAGAGGATAGGATATGATAGAGGATACGATAGGATAGATGATATTATAGGAAAGAGGAAAGGATATGATAGAGGGTACGATATTGTAGAGGATAGGATAGGATAGAGGATAGGATGCGATAGAAGATACGAAAGGATAGGATAGAGGGTAGGATAGGATAGAGGATAGGAGATGATATAGGATAGGATATGATAGAGGATAGGATAGGATAGAAGATAGGATAGGATAGAGGATAGGATAGGATAGAGGATAGGATAGAATAGAGGATAGGATAGGATAGAGGATAGGATAGGATAGAGGATAGGATATGATAGAGGATAGGATAGGATAGAAGATAGGATAGGATTGATGATAGGATAGGATAGAGGATAGGATAAGATAGAGGATAAGATAGGATAGAGGATAGGATAGGATAGAGTATAGGATAGGATAGAGGATAGGATAGGATAGAGGATAGAATAGGATAGAGGATAGGATGTGATAGAGGATAGGATAGGATAGAGGATAGCATAGGATAGAGGATAGCATAGGATAGAGGATAGGATAGGATAGGATAGAGGATAGGATAGTATAGAGGATAGGATAGGATAGAGGATAGGATAGGATAGAGGATAGGATAGGATAGAGGATAGGTTGCGATAGAGGATACGAAAGGATAGGATAGAGGGTAGGATAGGATAGAGGATAGGATAGGATAGAGGATAGGATAGGATAGAGGATAGGAGAGGATAGAGGATAGGATATGATAGAGGATAGGATAGGATAGAGGATAGGATAGGATAGAGGATAGGATAGTATAGAGGATAGGATAAGATAGAGGATATGATAGGATAGAGGATAGGATACGATAGAGGATACGATAGGATAGGATAGAGGGTAGGATAGGATAGAGGATAGGATAGGATAGAGGATAGGATAGTATAGATGATAGGATAGGATAGAGGATAGGATAGGCTAGAGGATAGGATGCGATAGAGGATACGAAAGGATATGATAGAGGATACGATATTGTAGAGGATAGGATAGGATAGAGGATAGGATAGGATAGAGGATAGGATAGGATAGAGGATAGGATATGATAGATTATAGGATAGGATAGAAGATAGGATAGGATAGATGATAGGATAGGATAGAGGATAGGATAAGATAGAGGATAAGATAGGATAGAGGATAGGATAGGATAGAGGATAGAATAGGATAGAGGATAGGATATGATAGTGGATAGGATAGGATAGAAGATAGGATCGGATAGAGGATAGGATAGGACAGAGGATACGATAGGATAGGATAGAGAATAGGATAGGATAGAGGATAGGATAGGATAGAGGATAGGATAGGATAGAGGATAGAATAGGATAGAGGATAGCATATGATAGAGGATAGGATAGGATAGAGGATAGGATAGGATAGAGGATAGGATAGGATAGAGGATAGGATAGGATAGAGGATAGGATATGATAGAGGATAGGATAGGATAGAAGATAGGATAGGATTGATGATAGGATAGGATAGAGGATAGGATAAGATAGAGGATAAGATAGGATAGAGGATAGCATAGGATAGAGGATAGGATAGGATAGAGGATAGGATAGGATAGAGGATAGGATATGATAGAGGATAGGATAGGATAGAAGATAGAATAGGATAGAGGATAGGATATGATAGAGGATAGGATAGGATAGAGGATAGCATAGGATAGAGGATAGCATAGGATAGAGGATAGGATAGGATAGGATAGAGGATAGGATAGTATAGAGGATAGGATAGGATAGAGGATAGGATAGGATAGAGGATAGGATAGGATAGAGGATAGGTTGCGATAGAGGATACGAAAGGATAGGATAGAGGGTAGGATAGGATAGAGGATAGGATAGGATAGAGGATAGGATAGGATAGAGGATAGGAGAGGATAGAGGATAGGATATGATAGAGGATAAGATAGGATAGAGGATAGGATAGGATAGAGGATAGAATAGGATAGAGGATAGGATATGATAGTGGATAGGATAGGATAGAAGATAGGATCGGATAGAGGATAGGATAGGACAGAGGATACGATAGGATAGGATAGAGAATAGGATAGGATAGAGGATAGGATAGGATAGAGGATAGGATAGGATAGAGGATAGAATAGGATAGAGGATAGGATATGATAGAGGATAGGATAGGATAGAGGATAGGATAGGATAGAGGATAGGATAGGATAGAGGATAGGATAGGATAGAGGATAGGATATGATAGAGGATAGGATAGGATAGAAGATAGGATAGGATTGATGATAGGATAGGATAGAGGATAGGATAAGATAGAGGATAAGATAGGATAGAGGATAGCATAGGATAGAGGATAGGATAGGATAGAGGATAGGATAGGATAGAGGATAGGATATGATAGAGGATAGGATAGGATAGAAGATAGGATAGGATTGATGATAGGATAGGATAGAGGATAGGATAAGATAGAGGATAAGATAGGATAGAGGATAGGATAGGATAGAGTATAGGATAGGATAGAGGATAGGATAGGATAGAGGATAGAATAGGATAGAGGATAGGATATGATAGAGGATAGGATAGGATAGAGGATAGCATAGGATAGAGGATAGCATAGGATAGAGGATAGGATAGGATAGGATAGAGGATAGGATAGTATAGAGGATAGGATAGGATAGAGGATAGGATAGGATAGAGGATAGGATAGGATAGAGGATAGGTTGCGATAGAGGATACGAAAGGATAGGATAGAGGGTAGGATAGGATAGAGGATAGGATAGGATAGAGGATAGGATAGGATAGAGGATAGGAGAGGATAGAGGATAGGATATGATAGAGGATAGGATAGGATAGAGGATAGGATAGGATAGAGGATAGGATAGTATAGAGGATAGGATAAGATAGAGGATATGATAGGATAGAGGATAGGATACGATAGAGGATACGATAGGATAGGATAGAGGGTAGGATAGGATAGAGGATAGGATAGGATAGAGGATAGGATAGTATAGATGATAGGATAGGATAGAGGATAGGATAGGCTAGAGGATAGGATGCGATAGAGGATACGAAAGGATATGATAGAGGATACGATATTGTAGAGGATAGGATAGGATAGAGGATAGGATAGGATAGAGGATAGGATAGGATAGAGGATAGGATATGATAGATTATAGGATAGGATAGAAGATAGGATAGGATAGATGATAGGATAGGATAGAGGATAGGATAAGATAGAGGATAAGATAGGATAGAGGATAGGATAGGATAGAGGATAGAATAGGATAGAGGATAGGATATGATAGTGGATAGGATAGGATAGAAGATAGGATCGGATAGAGGATAGGATAGGACAGAGGATACGATAGGATAGGATAGAGAATAGGATAGGATAGAGGATAGGATAGGATAGAGGATAGGATAGGATAGAGGATAGAATAGGATAGAGGATAGGATATGATAGAGGATAGGATAGGATAGAGGATAGCATAGGATAGAGGATAGGATAGGATAGGATATAGGATAGGATAGTATAGAGGATAGGATAGGATAGAGGATAGGATAGGATAGAGGATAGGATGCGATAGAGGATACGAAAGGATAGGATAGAGGGTAGGATAGGATAGAGGATAGGATAGGATAGAGGATAGGAGAGGATAGAGGATAGGATATGATAGAGGATAGGATAGGATAGAGGATAGGATAGGATAGAGGATAGGATAGTATAGAGGATAGGATAAGATAGAGGATATGATAGGATAGACGATAGGATAGGATAGAGGATAGGATATGATAGAGGATAGGATAGGATAGAGGATAGGATAGGATAGAGGATAGGATAGGATAGATGATAGGATAGGATAGAGGATAGGATAAGACAGAGGATACGATAGGATAGATGATATTATAGGAAAGAGGAAAGGATATGATAGAGGATACGATATTGTAGAGGATAGGATAGGATAGAGGATAGGATAGGATAGAGGATAGGATAGGATAGAGGATAGGATAGGATAGAGGATAGGATAGGATAGAGGATAGGATAGGATAGAGGATAGGATATGATAGAGGATAGGATAGGATAGAAGATAGGATAGGATTGATGATAGGATAGGATAGAGGATAGGATAAGATAGAGGATAAGATAGGATAGAGGATAGCATAGGATAGAGGATAGGATAGGATAGAGGATAGGATATGATAGAGGATAGGATAGGATAGAAGATAGGATAGGATAGAGGATAGGATAGGATAGAGGATAGAGGATAGGATAGGATAGAGGATAGGATAGGATAGAGGATAGGATAGGATAGAGGATAGGATAGGATAGAGGATAGGATAGGATAGAGGATAGGATATGATAGAGGATAGGATAGGATAGAAGATAGGATAGGATAGATGATAGGATAGGATAGAGGATAGGATAAGATAGAGGATAAGATAGGTGATATGATAGGATAGAGGATAGGATAGGATAGAGGATAGGATACGATAGGATGGGATACAGGATAGGATATGATAGAGGATAGGATAGGATAGAAGATGGGATCGGATAGAGGATAGGATAGAGGATTGGATAGGATAGAGGATAGGATAAGATAGAGGATAGGATAGGATAGAGGATAGGATAGGATAGAGGATAGGATAGGATAGAGGATAGGTTGCGATAGAGGATACGAAAGGATAGGATAGAGGGTAGGATAGGATAGAGGATAGGATAGGATAGAGGATAGGATAGGATAGAGGATAGGATAGGATAGAGGATAGGATAGTATAGAGGATAGGATAAGATAGAGGATATGATAGGATAGACGATAGGATAGGATAGAGGATAGGATATGATAGAGGATACGATAGGATAGATGATATTATAGGAAAGAGGAAAGGATATGATAGAGGGTACGATATTGTAGAGGATAGGATAGGATAGAGGATAGGATAGGATAGAGGATAGGATATGATAGATTATAGGATAGGATAGAAGATAGGATAGGATAGATGATAGGATAGGATAGAGGATAGGATAAGATAGAGGATAAGATAGGATAGAGGATAGGATAGGATAGAGGATAGAATAGGATAGAGGATAGGATATGATAGAGGATAGGATAGGATAGAAGATAGGATCGGATAGAGGATAGGATAGGACAGAGGATACGATAGGATAGGATAGAGAATAGGATAGGATAGAGGATAGGATAGGATAGAGGATAGGATAGGATAGAGGATAGGATAGGATAGAGGATAGGATACGATAGAGGATACGATAGGATAGGATAGAGGGTAGGATAGGATAGAGGATAGGATAGGATAGAGGATAGGATAGGATAGAGGATAGCATAGGATAGAGGATAGGATAGGATAGGATAGAGGATAGGATAGTACAGAGGATAGGATAGGATAGAGGATAGGATAGGATAGAGGATAGGATGCGATAGAGGATACGAAAGGATAGGATAGAGGGTAGGATAGGATAGAGGATAGGATAGGATAGAGGATAGGATAGGATAGAGGATAGGAGAGGATAGAGGATAGGATATGATAGAGGATAGGATAGGATAGAGGATAGGATAGGATAGAGGATAGGATAGTATAGAGGATAGGATAAGATAGAGGATATGATAGGATAGACGATAGGATAGGATAGAGGATAGGATATGATAGAGGATAGGATAGGATAGAGGATAGGATAGGATAGAGGATAGGATAGGATAGATGATAGGATAGGATAGAGGATAGGATAAGACAGAGGATACGATAGGATAGATGATATTATAGGAAAGAGGAAAGGATATGATAGAGGATACGATATTGTAGAGGATAGGATAGGATAGAGGATAGGATAGGATAGAGGATAGGATAGGATAGAGGATAGGATAGGATAGAGGATAGGATAGGATAGAGGATAGGATATGATAGAGGATAGGATAGGATAGAAGATAGGATAGGATTGATGATAGGATAGGATAGAGGATAGGATAAGATAGAGGATAAGATAGGATAGAGGATAGCATAGGATAGAGGATAGGATAGGATAGAGGATAGGATATGATAGAGGATAGGATAGGATAGAAGATAGGATAGGATAGAGGATAGGATAGGATAGAGGATAGAGGATAGGATAGGATAGAGGATAGGATAGGATAGAGGATAGGATAGGATAGAGGATAGGATAGGATAGAGGATAGGATAGGATAGAGGATAGGATATGATAGAGGATAGGATAGGATAGAAGATAGGATAGGATAGATGATAGGATAGGATAGAGGATAGGATAAGATAGAGGATAAGATAGGTGATATGATAGGATAGAGGATAGGATAGGATAGAGGATAGGATACGATAGGATGGGATACAGGATAGGATATGATAGAGGATAGGATAGGATAGAAGATGGGATCGGATAGAGGATAGGATAGAGGATTGGATAGGATAGAGGATAGGATAAGATAGAGGATAGGATAGGATAGAGGATAGGATAGGATAGAGGATAGGATAGGATAGAGGATAGGTTGCGATAGAGGATACGAAAGGATAGGATAGAGGGTAGGATAGGATAGAGGATAGGATAGGATAGAGGATAGGATAGGATAGAGGATAGGATAGGATAGAGGATAGGATAGTATAGAGGATAGGATAAGATAGAGGATATGATAGGATAGACGATAGGATAGGATAGAGGATAGGATATGATAGAGGATACGATAGGATAGATGATATTATAGGAAAGAGGAAAGGATATGATAGAGGGTACGATATTGTAGAGGATAGGATAGGATAGAGGATAGGATAGGATAGAGGATAGGATAGGATAGAGGATAGGATATGATAGATTATAGGATAGGATAGAAGATAGGATAGGATAGATGATAGGATAGGATAGAGGATAGGATAAGATAGAGGATAAGATAGGATAGAGGATAGGATAGGATAGAGGATAGAATAGGATAGAGGATAGGATATGATAGAGGATAGGATAGGATAGAAGATAGGATCGGATAGAGGATAGGATAGGACAGAGGATACGATAGGATAGGATAGAGAATAGGATAGGATAGAGGATAGGATAGGATAGAGGATAGGATAGGATAGAGGATAGGATAGGATAGAGGATAGGATACGATAGAGGATACGATAGGATAGGATAGAGGGTAGGATAGGATAGAGGATAGGATAGGATAGAGGATAGGATAGGATAGAGGATAGGATATGATAGATTATAGGATAGGATAGGATAGAGGATAGGATAGTACAGAGGATAGGATAGGATAGAGGATAGGATAGGATAGAGGATAGGATGCGATAGAGGATACGAAAGGATAGGATAGAGGGTAGGATAGGATAGAGGATAGGATAGGATAGAGGATAGGAGAGGATAGAGGATAGGATATGATAGAGTATAGGATAGGATAGAGGATAGGATAGGATAGAGGATAGGATAGGATAGAGGATAGGATAGGATAGAGGATAGGATAGTATAGAGGATAGGATAAGAAAGAGGATATGATAGGATAGACGATAGGATAGGATAGAGGATAGGATATGATAGAGGATAGGATAGGATAGAGGATAGGATAGGATAGAGGATAGGATAGGATAGATGATAGGATAGGATAGAGGATAGGATAAGATAGAGGGTACGATAGGATAGATGATATTATAGGAAAGAGGAAAGGATATGATAGAGGATACGATATTGTAGAGGATAGGATAGGATAGAGGATAGGATAGGATAGAGGATAGGATAGGATAGAGGATAGGATAGGATAGAGGATAGGATATGATAGAGGATAGGATAGGATAGAAGATAGGATAGGATAGGATAGAAGATAGGATAGGATAGAGGATAGGATATGATAGAGGATAGGATAGGATAGAAGATAGGATCGGATAGAGGATAGGATAGAGGATTGGATAGGATAGAGGATAGGATAAGATAGAGGATAGGATAGGATAGAGGATAGGATACGATAGAGGATAGGATAGGATAGAGGATAGGATCGGATAGAGGATAGCATAGGATAGAGGATAGGATAGGATAGGATAGAGGATAGGATAGTATAGAGGATAGGATAGGATAGAGGATAGGATAGGATAGAGGATAGGATGCGATAGAGGATACGAAAGGATAGGATAGAGGGTAGGATAGGATAGAGGATAGGATAGGATAGAGGATAGGAGAGGATATAGGATAGGATATGGTAGAGGATAGGATAGGATAGAGGATAGGATAGGATAGAGGATAGGATAGTATAGAGGATAGGATAAGATAGAGGATATGATAGGATAGATGATAGGATACGATAGAGGATAGGATAGGATAGAGGATAGGATAGGATAGAGGATAGGAGAGGATAGAGGATAGGATATGATAGAGGATAGGATAGGATAGAAGATAGGATAGGATAGAGGATAGGATAGAATAGGGGATAGGATATAATAGAGGATAGGATAGGATAGAGGATAGGATACGATAGAGGATACGATAGGATAGGATAGAGGGTAGGATATGATAGAGGATACGATAGGATAGATGATATTATAGGAAAGAGGAAAGGATATGATAGAGGGTACGATATTGTAGAGGATAGGATAGGATAGAGGATAGGATGCGATAGAAGATACGAAAGGATAGGATAGAGGGTAGGATAGGATAGAGGATAGGATAGGATAGAGGATAGGAGAGGATACAGGATAGGATATGATAGAGGATAGGATAGGATAGACGATAGGATAGGATAGAGGATAGGATATGATAGAGGATACGATAGGATAGATGATATTATAGGAAAGAGGAAAGGATATGATAGAGGGTACGATATTGTAGAGGATAGGATAGGATAGAGGATAGGATGCGATAGAGGATACGAAAGGATAGGATAGAGGGTAGGATAGGATAGAGGATAGGATAGGATAGAGGATAGGAGAGGATAGAGGATAGGATATGATAGAGGATAGGATATGATAGAGGATAGGATAGGATAGAGGATAGGAGAGGATAGAGGATAGGATAGGATAGAGGATAGGATGCGATAGAGGATACGAAAGGATAGGATAGAGGGTAGGATAGGATAGAGGATAGGATAGGATAGAGGATAGGATAGTATAGATGATAGGATAGGATAGAGGATAGGATAGGATAGAGGATAGGATGCGATAGAGGATACGAAAGGATAGGATAGAGGGTAGGATAGGATAGAGGATAGGATAGGATAGAGGATAGGAGAGGATAGAGGATAGGATATGATAGAGGATAGGATAGGATAGAGGATAGGATAGGATAGAGGATAGGATAGTATAGAGGATAGGATAAGATAGAGGATATGATAGGATAGAGGATAGGATACGATAGAGGATACGATAGGATAGGATAGAGGGTAGGATAGGATAGAGGATAGGATAGGATAGAGGATAGGATAGTATAGATGATAGGATAGGATAGAGGATAGGATAGGATAGAGGATAGGATGCGATAGAGGATACGAAAGGATATGATAGAGGATACGATATTGTAGAGGATAGGATAGGATAGAGGATAGGATAGGATAGAGGATAGGATAGGATAGAGGATAGGATATGATAGATTATAGGATAGGATAGAAGATAGGATCGGATAGAGGATAGGATAGGACAGAGGATACGATAGGATAGGATAGAGAATAGGATAGGATAGAGGATAGGATAGGATAGAGGATAGGATAGGATAGAGGATAGAATAGGATAGAGGATAGGATATGATAGAGGATAGGATAGAGGATAGCATAGGATAGAGGATAGGATAGGATAGAGGATAGCATAGGATAGAGGATAGGATAGGATAGATGATAGGATAGGATAGAGGATAGGATAAGATAGAGGATACGATAGGATAGATGATATTATAGGAAAGAGGAAAAGATATGATAGAGGATACGATATTGTAGAGGATAGGATAGGATAGAGGATAGGATAGGATAGAGGATAGGATACGATAGAGGATAGGATAGGATAGAGGATAGGATCGGATAGAGGATAGCATAGGATAGAGGATAGGATAGGATAGGATAGAGGATAGGATAGTATAGAGGATAGGATAGGATAGAGGATAGGATAGGATAGAGGATAGGATGCGATAGAGGATACGAAAGGATAGGATAGAGGGTAGGATAGGATAGAGGATAGGATAGGATAGAGGATAGGAGAGGATAGAGGATAGGATATGGTAGAGGATAGGATAGGATAGAGGATAGGATAGGATAGAGGATAGGATAGTATAGAGGATAGGATAAGATAGAGGATATGATAGGATAGATGATAGGATACGATAGAGGATAGGATAGGATAGAGGATAGGATAGGATAGAGGATAGGAGAGGATAGAGGATAGGATATGATAGAGGATAGGATAGGATAGAAGATAGGATAGGATAGAGGATAGGATAGAATAGGGGATAGGATATAATAGAGGATAGGATAGGATAGAGGATAGGATACGATAGAGGATACGATAGGATAGGATAGAGGGTAGGATATGATAGAGGATACGATAGGATAGATGATATTATAGGAAAGAGGAAAGGATATGATAGAGGGTACGATATTGTAGAGGATAGGATAGGATAGAGATTAGGATGCGATAGAAGATACGAAAGGATAGGATAGAGGGTAGGATAGGATAGAGGATAGGATAGGATAGAGGATAGGAGAGGATATAGGATAGGATATGATAGAGGATAGGATAGGATAGACGATAGGATAGGATAGAGGATAGGATAGGATAGAGGATAGGATAGGATAGAGGATAGGATATGATAGAGGATAGGATAGGATAGAAGATAGGATAGGATTGATGATATTATAGGAAAGAGGAAAGGATATGATAGAGGGTACGATATTGTAGAGGATAGGATAGGATAGAGGATAGGATGCGATAGAAGATACGAAAGGATAGGATAGAGGGTAGGATAGGATAGAGGATAGGATAGGATAGAGGATAGGAGAGGATATAGGATAGGATATGATAGAGGATAGGATAGGATAGAAGATAGGATAGGATAGAGGATAAGATAGGATAGAGGATAGGATAGAATAGAGGATAGGATAGGATAGAGGATAGGATATGATAGAGGATAGGATTGATGATAGGATAGGATAGAGGATAGGATAAGATAGAGGATAAGATAGGATAGAGGATAGGATAGGATAGAGGATAGGATAGGATAGAGGATAGGATAGTATAGAGGATAGAATAGGATAGAGGATAGGATATGATAGAGGATAGGATAGGATAGAGGATAGCATAGGATAGAGGATAGCATAGGATAGAGGATAGGATAGGATAGGATAGAGGATAGGATAGTATAGAGGATAGGATAGGATAGAGGATAGGATAGGATAGAGGATAGGATAGGATAGAGGATAGGTTGCGATAGAGGATACGAAAGGATAGGATAGAGGGTAGGATAGGATAGAGGATAGGATAGGATAGGATAGAGGATAGGATAGTATAGAGGATAGGATAGGATAGAGGATAGGATAGGATAGAGGATAGGATAGGATAGAGGATAGGATATGATAGAGGATAGGATAGGATAGAAGATAGGATAGGATTGATGATATTATAGGAAAGAGGAAAGGATATGATAGAGGGTACGATATTGTAGAGGATAGGATAGGATAGAGGATAGGATGCGATAGAAGATACGAAAGGATAGGATAGAGGGTAGGATAGGATAGAGGATAGGATAGGATAGAGGATAGGAGAGGATATAGGATAGGATAGGATAGAGGATAAGATAGGATAGAGGATAGGATAGAATAGAGGATAGGATAGGATAGAGGATAGGATATGATAGAGGATAGGATAGGATAGAAGATAGGATAGGATTGATGATAGGATAGGATAGAGGATAGGATAAGATAGAGGATAAGATAGGATAGAGGATAGGATAGGATAGAGGATAGGATAGGATAGAGGATAGGATAGTATAGAGGATAGAATAGGATAGAGGATAGGATATGATAGAGGATAGGATAGGATAGAGGATAGCATAGGATAGAGGATAGCATAGGATAGAGGATAGGATAGGATAGGATAGAGGATAGGATAGTATAGAGGATAGGATAGGATAGAGGATAGGATAGGATAGAGGATAGGATAGGATAGAGGATAGGTTGCGATAGAGGATACGAAAGGATAGGATAGAGGGTAGGATAGGATAGAGGATAGGATAGGATAGAGGATAGGAGAGGATAGAGGATAGGATACGATAGAGGATACAATAGGATAGGATAGAGGGTAGGATAGGATAGAGGATAGGATAGGATAGAGGATAGGATAGGATAGAGGATAGCATAGGATAGAGGATAGGATAGGATAGGATAGAGGATAGGATAGTATAGAGGATAGGATAGGATAGAGGATAGGATGCGATAGAGGATACGAAAGGATATGATAGAGGATACGATATTGTAGAGGATAGGATAGGATAGAGGATAGGATAGGATAGAGGATAGGATAGGATAGAGGATAGGATATGATAGATTATAGGATAGGATAGAAGATAGGATAGGATAGATGATAGGATAGGATAGAGGATAGGATAAGATAGAGGATAAGATAGGATAGAGGATAGGATAGGATAGAGGATAGAATAGGATAGAGGATAGGATATGATAGTGGATAGGATAGGATAGAAGATAGGATCGGATAGAGGATAGGATAGGACAGAGGATACGATAGGATAGGATAGAGAATAGGATAGGATAGAGGATAGGATAGGATAGAGGATAGGATAGGATAGAGGATAGAATAGGATAGAGGATAGGATATGATAGAGGATAGGATAGGATAGAGGATAGCATAGGATAGAGGATAGGATAGGATAGATGATAGGATAGGATAGAGGATAGGATAAGATAGAGGACACGATAGGATAGATGATATTATAGGAAAGAGGAAAGGATATGATAGAGGATACGATATTGTAGAGGATAGGATAGGATAGAGGATAGGATAGGATAGAGGATAGGATAGGATAGAGGATAGGATAGGATAGAGGATAGGATATGATAGAGGATAGGATAGGATAGAAGATAGGATAGGATAGAAGATAGGATAGGATTGATGATAGGATAGGATAGAGGATAGGATAAGATAGAGGATAAGATAGGATAGAGGATAGGATAGGATAGAGGATAGGATAGGATAGAGGATAGGATATGATAGAGGATAGGATAGGATAGAAGATAGGATAGGATAGAGGATAGGATAGGATAGAGGATAGGATAGGATAGAGGATAGGATAGGATAGAGGATAGGATAGGATAGAGGATAGGATAGGATAGAGGATAGGATAGGATAGAGGATAGGATATGATAGAGGATAGGATAGGATAGAAGATAGGATAGGATAGATGATAGGATAGGATAGAGGATAGGATAAGATAGAGGATAAGATAGGGGATATGATAGGATAGAGGATAGGATAGGATAGAGGATAGGATACGATAGGATGGGATACAGGATAGGATATGATAGAGGATAGGATAGGATAGAAGATGGGATCGGATAGAGGATAGGATAGAGGATTGGATAGGATAGAGGATAGGATAAGATAGAGGATAGGATAGGATAGAGGATAGGATAGGATAGAGGATAGGTTGCGATAGAGGATACGAAAGGATAGGATAGAGGGTAGGATAGGATAGAGGATAGGATAGGATAGAGGATAGGAGAGGATAGAGGATAGGATACGATAGAGGATACGATAGGATAGGATAGAGGGTAGGATAGGATAGAGGATAGGATAGGATAGAGGATAGGATAGGATAGAGGATAGCATAGGATAGATGATAGGATAGGAGAGGATAGAGGATAGGATAGAGGATTGGATAGGATAGAGGATAGGATAAGATAGAGGATATGATAGGATAGACGATAGGATAGGATAGAGGATAGGATATGATAGAGGATACGATAGGATAGATGATATTATAGGAAAGAGGAAAGGATATGATAGAGGGTACGACATTCTAGAGGATAGGATAGGATAGAGGATAGGATAGGATAGAGGATAGGATATGATAGATTATAGGATAGGATAGAAGATAGGATAGGATAGATGATAGGATAGGATAGAGGATAGGATAAGATAGAGGATAAGATAGGATAGAGGATAGGATAGGATAGAGGATAGAATAGGATAGAGGATAGGATATGATAGAGGATAGGATAGGATAGAAGATAGGGTAGGATAGAGGATAGGATAGAATAGGGGATAGGATATAATAGAGGATAGGATCGGATAGAGGATAGGATAGGACAGAGGATACGATAGGATAGGATAGAGAATAGGATAGGATAGAGGATAGGATAGGATAGAGGATAGGATAGGATAGAGGATAGAATAGGATAGAGGATAGGATATGATAGAGGATAGGATAGGATAGAGGATAGGATAGGATAGAGGATAGGGTAGGATAGAGGATAGGATAGAATAGGGGATAGGATATAATAGAGGATAGGATAGGATAGAGGATAGGATACGATAGAGGATACGATAGGATAGGATAGAGGGTAGGATAGGATAGAGGATAGGATAGGATAGAGGATAGGATAGGATAGAGGATAGCATAGGATAGAGGATAGGATAGGATAGAGGATAGGATGCGATAGAGGATACGAAAGGATAGGATAGAGGGTAGGATAGGATAGAGGATAGGATAGGATAGAGGATAGGAGAGGATAGAGGATAGGATATGATAGAGTATAGGATAGGATAGAGGATAGGATAGGATAGAGGATAGGATAGGATAGAGGATAGCATAGGATAGAGGATAGGATAGGATAGAGGATAGGATGCGATAGAGGATACGAAAGGATAGGATAGAGGGTAGGATAGGATAGAGGATAGGATATGATAGAGGATAGGATAGGATAGAGGATAGGATAGAGGATAGGATAGGATAGAGGATAGGATAGGATAGAGGATAGGATAGTGTTCAGGACTCCAACGTTCAAAATTGCCGGTAATCGGGTGCGAGTTTACATATCGATCACGCGCTTCGATCGATAGCGCCGCGTTACGATTACAAACGTTCCTGCCGTTGTCCTTTGTCTTCCTGATCCAGACAGCGAACGATCAACACGTATATTATCTCCGCGCCTATCGCATTCTTGTAACCGTCTCGCGCAAAACCTTTCGGATTCGACGCTTATCGCTACCGTGCCTATCGCGGGATTATCGTCTCCGTAGTGAACGTCTGGTATCGTGAAATAAAAAGGGGTTCTTTTTCGTGACCGAACAAGTGGTAATTCTTTAAATCCCGTCTACCGCTGTATATCCTTGACAGGATAGTTCCACTATCCAAATCAACCTCGCTGCACGAGAAAACATTGGTCCTTCGAGCCGGATTGCAGTGAGTTTCGGTGAAGAAACATTTGTGAGGTGAAAAAGATCTTGTTCGGCAATTTGACGACGGTTGAGTGATCCGTTGGACATTCAAAGTTGAAGGACAAAAGGACTAGTCGGTCTGTAACAGTTCACAATGGGTGACCTCAAGACGCTTCTTCAACACCAAATCGATGCCGCTCGTATTGTCGAACGTACCCTTGACAATTTCAAGAAGATCGGCAAAGCAAAATTAACGGTAGCAACCGTTAAGAATCGAATCGCAAGACTTAGCGAATCTTTTGCCGAGTGCCAACGTCTGCATAAGCAGCTCTCTGCCGTTGCCACGGACGCGGAGCTTTCCACCGTGGGTTACTTCACCCAGGATCGATTCATGGCCGTGCACGAGATTTACATGGAAACATCGGACTACATGGCGGAAACTCTTTCTCGTCTCGCAGCTGCCGACTCATCTGGTACTGACTCGACGCCGTCGCCAGCAGGACCTGTCTCGCAACCTGATGACGACAAGAGTCGAATGCCAACGCTCAATCTGCCGACATTCTCTGGAGCCTTCAGTGAGTGGGAAACCTTCCGCGATCGCTTTACAGCGATGGTCATCTCTCGTAAAGGTCTGTCAAACGTATCTCGTTTCGAATATTTGTTAGCGTGTTTGCAAGGCGCGGCAAGTGATCTCGTCGAGAACATCGCGATAACCGATGCGGGCTTCGCGATCGCGTGGGACCTCCTGGTAGAGTGTTTTGAAAACAAGCGGCTGTTAGTGACAACGCATTTAGAAACTCTGTACGACCTTCCACAAGTTCATTCCGAGTCTGCCGATCAGCTGCGAAGCCTTCGCGACAAAGCCAACAAGGCGATAAAAGCCCTGCAGAATCTCGATCGTCCCGTCGAACATTGGGGCGACTTACTCGTTTTCTTCGTAACAACGAAATTAGATTCCGAGTCGCGGAAGGCTTGGGAGTTGAAACTCGGCGATAACACAGATTGTCCGACATTTGAAACGCTTAATACATTTCTAAAATCGCGAATACGCGCGTTACAAACAATTAAGCCGTCCCCGTCGGGAGCGGCCTCTCGGATCGCGGACTCGGCAGCAACCAAATCGAGTCGTGTTCGTGCGACTTCGTTACACGGTGCTGCTGCCGTCAAGAGCCCGTGCGAGTTATGCAAAGCGAATCACATACTCGGACAATGCGCGTTATTTAAAGGTAAATCTGTCGAACAACGGGTCGAGTTCGCGAAAGGGACAAACCGGTGCATGAACTGTTTGAGTCCGTACCATTCGACGAAAAAATGTACGAGTTCATATAACTGTTCCATTTGTAAAAGGCGTCATCACACCTTGTTACATATCAACAACGCGACTGCGTCATCAACCGGTACCGCGTCATCGAATAACTCTACGTTAACGACCGAGAATGTCACATCGCTGCTCACGTCTTGTTCTGTTCCGCGCGTGACTGCCACACAGCAAGTCTTGCTCGCGACTGCATGGGTCGAACTGCGGTCACCGTCTGGCCGTTCAGAGAAAATTCGCGCGTTACTCGATCAAGGCTCGGTCATTTCTATAATTGCCGAGAATTTAACACAACGACTCCGACTACCGCGTTCGCGTGTTTCAGTCAGCATTACCGGAATCGGCAATAACGCGGTTGCTTGTCGCTCATCGACAACATTTACCGTAGCATCGTGTAAAACGGACTCCGTATACTCCATGAGCGCTTACGTACTACGTTCATTGTCGAACTATCTGCCACATCAAGTGTCGACAGGCGTCAGGCTCTCTCATATTCGCGATCTGGAATTGGCGGACGACAATCCCTTTGACTCGGCTCCAATCGAACTAATTATCGGTGCGGATCAGTACGGGTTGCTTTTTTTAGAAGGTTTGCGAAAGGGCCCGGTGAACGAGCCGACGGCTCAAAACACCACGTTAGGCTGGATCCTTTCCGGTCCCGTTCCATCTTTCGCATCCAATGCTCCTACTTCCGTTGCCAGCTTCCACTGCAACGTTTCGGGGAATCTCGATGCCGAACTTCGACGATTTTGGGAAGTCGAGGAGTTACCGTTCGTCACGCGTCTTTCTCCTGCTGAACAAAAGTGCGAGGAACATTTTCAACGCACGCATACTCGGGCTCCAAATGGACAGTATATCGTTCGCTTGCCTTTTATCGAAGGACCTCCCATCGATATTGGCCCTTCACTCTCCGCGGCGAACACCATGTTCCTAAGACAGGAAAATCGGTTGCAACGAAACGCGGAGCATTCAGCAGAATACGCTCAGTTCCTACGTGAGTACGAGGCCCTCGGTCATATGGCCGAAGTCACCGACACGCAAACGGTTCCGTCACTTCAAACCCTGTACATACCGCATCACGCGGTTATTCGGGAACACAGCGCTACAACACGGCTTCGTGTCGTTTTCAACGCATCCTCGAAAACGGGAAACGGGACATCACTCAACGACCACTTATTGATCGGTCCCAAATTACAAACGGACTTAGCCGCTGTAGTTCTTCGATGGCGCCGCTATCGATACGTCTTTATCGCCGACATTGCTAAAATGTACCGGCAGATCTTGGTCGACCACAAGGACGTTGACTATCAACGGATTTTGTGGCGATCTTCTCCCTCAGAACCATTGCGGCATTATCGGCTCTTGACCGTTACGTACGGTACCGGTCCAGCTCCTTATCTTGCTTTACGGGTCCTCCAACAACTCGCTAAGGACGAAGGGTCGAAATATCCTCTCGCGCAGCTGGTTCTTCGCGACCAAATCTATGTGGACGACTGCGTCTTCGGCGCGGACGATCCACGGCTAGCACGTAAAACACGTGACCACGTAACTGCCCTGTTGCAAGAGGGTGGCTTTAAATTGCGCAAATGGGCTAGTAATTGCCCTGCATTAATTGCCGATATCGATCCCTCAGATCATGGTCTTGCTGCCAGCAAACCATTGTTACCAGATGACAATTTAAAGGTCCTTGGTATCAACTGGAATCCCGGGAACGACTCATTTCGTTTCGACATCGGAATTCAAAACGTCATTCCGGCAACAAAACGGGAGATTCTTTCGACAATCGCTCGATTCTACGACCCGCTGGGATGGGCCGCTCCCGTTGTTATCGTGGCAAAAATTCTGATGCAACGCCTCTGGTTGCAGAAGTGTGATTGGGATGAGACCATCCCGACCGAGTTCCGCGAAACGTGGACCACGTATTTCACGCAACTTCCCCTGCTCCGATCTATCGTTCTCCCTCGGTGGACAGGACACGGGTTAAACGTTTTAAAAACAGAACTGCATGGCTTCGCCGATGCCTCGCAAAACGCCTATGCCGCAGTTGTTTACTCTCGCGTTACAACTAACAACGGTGAGATTCTAGTCTCTCTTCTCGCTGCAAAGTCTAAAGTGGCTCCGCTCAAATCCTTCACCATTCCGCGCCTTGAGCTATGCGGAGTTGTACTCCTTTCTCGTCTAATGTCGTTCATAAGAACTTCGTTCGAGGACTCTGCGTGCGAGATGCACGGCTGGACCGATTCCACGATTACTCTCGCATGGATAAGTCAACCCGCGTCTCGTTGGAAAACGTTTGTCGCGAATCGAGTCGCGAACATTCAGGAACTAGTACCAAAATGTCAGTGGCACCATGTTATATCGGAAGACAATCCTGCCGACTGCGCCTCTCGCGGAATCCACGTCCCTCAGTTTGTGAACCATAGCCTATGGTGGCACGGCCCGAGGTGGCTCAAATCGCCATCTACCTCGTGGCCTTGCGAGACCACTCCGCTCAAGGCAACGACGGAGGAACGGATACCGGTCGCTCTTCACGCAGTCACTGTACCAGAACCGTGGGATCTAGCTACACGATTCTCGAGTTGGCCCAAGCTTCTCCGCGTGACTGCGTATATTCTGCGCTTTATCAAAAGACTACAGTCATACCGTAACCTGTCCGAATCGTCAATCTCGGCCACGGAAGGTCACTCGGAAAATTGTCCAAATCCAAGCGCGCTGCTTCCGATAGAAATTCGACAAGCGCGCACGTATTGGCTGAAACATATTCAACAAACGGTACTTCCGGTTGAATTTCAGCGGTTATACGGTAAGCATCCGCTCCCGCGACAAAGTCCAGTGCTCTCTTTAAACCCGTATCTCGATTCGGAGGGACTGATTCGCGTTGGCGGGCGCCTTCGAAATTCGGCATTACCCGAGGAAACCAAACATCCGATTATCCTTGCCTCGCATCCTCTCGTTTCGCTGCTCATCAGCCATCTGCACCGTAGTTTGCTACACGCAGGCCCTCAACTAACGCTAGCGAAGTTGCGACAAGAATTCTGGCTCCTACGGGCACGTCCTACTGTTCGCCAAGTTTTATACAAGTGCGTGATCTGCGCGCGACAGCGCGCGACAATTCCGTTCGAATTGATGGGAGAGCTTCCGGCGGTACGCGTTACCCGCTCAGAAAGAGCATTCTTACACTGTGGCGTGGACTACGCGGGCCCCATCGCAGTCCGAACGACTCCCGGTCGCGGACATAAATCGACAAAGGCGTATATCGCACTTTTTATATGTATGGCGACGCGTGCGGTACACCTCGAATTAGTAGGATCCTATACAACGGATGCGTTCCTAGCGTGCTACGATCGGTTCATCTCGCGTCGCGGTTTACCGGTCGCCATGTATAGCGATAATGGAACCACGTTCCAGGGTGCCGACAAAGAACTGACCAAGGCCTTTCGATCCGCCACGCGCGACCCGAATCTCCTTAACAAACTCGCGAGCGATCAGGTAGCATGGCACTTCATTCCTCCCTCCGCTCCGCATTTCGGCGGACTGTGGGAAGCCGGAATTCGAAGCATGAAACACCATTTTAAACGAGTCATCGGTTCGCACACTCTGACGTTCGAAGAGATGACTACCGTATTATGTCAGATCGAAGCTTGCATGAACTCCCGTCTGATTGCTCCGAGGTCGGAAAATATCGACGATTATACAGCGCTGACCCCGGGTCACTTTCTTATCGGCACGGCGATCACTACTATTCCTACCGTAACTCTGCTCGATGTAAACGATTCGCGCTTGACTCGTTGGCAGCTCTTAAAGAAACTGTACGAAAGTGTTTGGAAAGCGTGGTCGAATGACTATATTCACTCGTTGCAACAACGCACGAAATGGCGCACCGCGAGTCACCTCGCAAAGGTTGGTCGTATCGTCCTTCTCCGAAACGCCCTTGCACCTCCGTGTAAGTGGGAACTTGCGCGGATAATCAAATGTCATCCCGGAGAGGATAACATTATTCGCGTCGTAACAATTAAGACTGCCAACTCGGAGTACAAACGGCCGATTGTCAAACTGTGTTTCCTCCCCGTTGATATCAACGAAACTGATACCCTCGATGCAAAAAACGCGGACGAGACACAGCCCCAAAACAAACAACCGCTCCGTCACGGCGGGCGGTCATAAAATGTACAAAATAGGCTAAGACGTGCTACGTAAAGTGTAATTCTCGAGCGTACGCATTTCGCCACGAGGTTCAGCGAAACCTTTTCGTTGTACCTCCCTCCTTTTGTAATCGGATACAACTATCCGAGGCGGGCGGTATGTTCAGGACTCCAACGTTCAAAATTGCCGGTAATCGGGTGCGAGTTTACATATCGATCACGCGCTTCGATCGATAGCGCCGCGTTACGATTACAAACGTTCCTGCCGTTGTCCTTTGTCTTCCTGATCCAGACAGCGAACGATCAACACGTATATTATCTCCGCGCCTATCGCATTCTTGTAACCGTCTCGCGCAAAACCTTTCGGATTCGACGCTTATCGCTACCGTGCCTATCGCGGGATTATCGTCTCCGTAGTGAACGTCTGGTATCGTGAAATAAAAAGGGGTTCTTTTTCGTGACCGAACAAGTGGTAATTCTTTAAATCCCGTCTACCGCTGTATATCCTTGACAGGATAGTTCCACTATCCAAATCAACCTCGCTGCACGAGAAAACAGATAGGATAGATGATAGGATAGGATAGAGGATAGGATAAGATAGAGGGTACGATAGGATAGATGATATTATAGGAAAGAGGAAAGGATATGATAGAGGATACGATATTGTAGAGGATAGGATAGGATAGAGGATAGGATAGGATAGAGGATAGGATAGGATAGAGGATAGGATAGGATAGAGGATAGGATATGATAGAGGATAGGATAGGATAGAAGATAGGATAGGATAGAAGATAGGATAGGATAGAGGATAGGATAAGATAGAGGATAAGATAGGATAGAGGATAGGATAGGATAGAGGATAGGATATGATAGAGGATAGGATAGGATAGAAGATAGGATCGGATAGAGGATAGGATAGAGGATTGGATAGGATAGAGGATAGGATAAGATAGAGGATAGGATAGGATAGAGGATAGGATACGATAGAGGATAGGATAGGATAGAGGATAGGATCGGATAGAGGATAGCATAGGATAGAGGATAGGATGCGATAGAGGATACGAAAGGATAGGATAGAGGGTAGGATAGGATAGAGGATAGGATAGGATAGAGGATAGGAGAGGATAGAGGATAGGATATGATAGAGGATAGGATAGGATAGAGGATAGGATAGGATAGAGGATAGGATAGTATAGAGGATAGGATAAGATAGAGGATATGATAGGATAGATGATAGGATACGATAGAGGATAGGATAGGATCGAGGATAGGATAGGACAGAGGATACGATAGGATAGGATAGAGAATAGGATAGGATAGTGGATAGGATAGGATAGAGGATAGGATAGGATAGAGGATAGAATAGGATATAGGATAGGATATGATAGAGGATAGGATAGGATAGAAGATAGGATAGGATAGAGGATAGGATAGGATAGAGGATAGGATAGAATAGAGGATAGGATAGGATAGAGGATAGGATAGGATAGAGGATAGGATATGATAGAGGATAGGATAGGATAGAAGATAGGATAGGATTGATGATAGGATAGGATAGAGGATAGCATAAGATAGAGGATAAGATAGGATAGAGGATAGGATAGGATAGAGGATAGGATAGGATAGAGGATAGGATAGGATAGAGGATAGAATAGGATAGAGGATAGGATATGATAGAGGATAGGATAGGATAGAGGATAGCATAGGATAGAGGATAGCATAGGATAGAGGATAGGATAGGATAGGATAGAGGATAGGATAGTATAGAGGATAGGATAGGATAGAGGATAGGATAGGATAGAGGATAGGATAGGATAGAGGATAGGTTGCGATAGAGGATACGAAAGGATAGGATAGAGGGTAGGATAGGATAGAGGATAGGATAGGATAGAGGATAGGATAGGATAGAGGATGGGGACCTAGGGGATATGGGCTTGGCAGTGGTGACTCGGATCCACTGCTAGGTATGCCACAGTGGTGGCGGTCATATTCCTAAAATCCTCCACGCTCCACCTCCTCGCGGTGGTCCCTGGGCACTCACGACTGTGGGTGGCTAACGGAGCGGGGGGTACGCGGCAGGAAGTAGCCTCGACGATGTGCGAGGCAATGCCGGCGGGATCTTCGGATCCTGGTAGGGGCACCCTTGCCGGTAAGGTTCGCACGGAGGGGCGAAAACTGCCGAGTTGGGACGGGATTTTCGGTGACGGACCAGGGCAAGGCTGGGTGTTTCACAAAATTGACATGGACGGCACAAAGGAAAAGAGTTTAGTTTACGGTGCAGGGGAGGGATACCCCAGTACCGGCGCGACTGTTGGTGGGCGAGCAGGCCACAGCGCGTCGTTATCCAACGACTGCGAGCCGAAGGTGGTGGACCACTGGGCCCCTTCGGAGGTAAATACTACCAGCGAAGCTGTGGTGACGGAAACGTCATCACAGATTTCGGGAGACTCGGACGCGGGCGTGTCGCGCGCGGGAGCCGAGATGCGGGAGGCGGACGGAGCTCCGACGGGGAAGCGGCCCCGGCTGGAGCCGTCCGTGGCAGGAGGGGGGCTGCAGATGCGCAGCGGGAGGGTCGTCGGGGGGACCCCTGAGGAGGGCTCCTCGGGGGCGGGTGCTGAGCAGGTGCTCAGCGACCGCGCCGAGAGGGGCCAGCTCCACAAAATCGCGGAGCTAATGGAGTCCGCGGGGAAGCTGCCGACGGCGCAGCTGGCGGAGGAGGTGGAGGACGCGATGAGACGTGTGGAGGGCGTCTCCACCGTCTCCAGGGGCCTCAAGGGCAATTTTGCCAAGGAGCTCAGGGATTGCTCCGCGCTGGCCAGGGCCTATTGCACTACGCTGGTGCAGCGGGCATACACTGGCACGGCGTGGGGCAACAGCCAGGAGGTCGCCCGTCTCCGCCAACAGACCGAGGCCCTCGCCAAGGAGGTACAGGACCTCCGGGCGAGGCTTCGCGTCGCGGAGGCGGAGAAGCGGGCGGTCGCGGGAAAGACGGCCCCTGGGGCGGTACCCTCCGCCTCCTCAGGCGGGACCGCGGGGACGGGACCGGCGGCGGAAGCGGCGACGCGGGCGGCGGAGGGGGCGGGGGTACTGGACCCTCAAGCCCTTCTCCTCCGCGTCGACGCGATGGTGGCGGCCGGGAATGCCGAGCTGGAAACGAGAATGGAGAATCGTTTCCGGGCAATCCTGGCCGGGATGGTTCCGGCTCTCCAGGGCAGGGGGGGAGGGACGCGCGATGCCCCGCCGGTGGCTTCTCCGCCGGCGGTGGTCGAAACCAGGAGGACTGGGCCGGTGGTGGTGTCCAGCGCCGGGGTGGTGCCACCCGTGGACATCCCGCCGCCGGTCGACCCAGCCTCCTGGTCGGTGGCGAAGTCGAGGTCCGCGAGGAAGGCGGAGAGGAGGCGGGCAGCGGCGGAGGAGAGGGCGGCCATAGCCCTCGCCGCCGAGTCGGCGGCCGCTGCTTCGGCGAAACGGAGGACGGCGACCGGGGGTTCGGCGGTCGGCACGCGAAAGGGGGCCGGCGCGATCACGGCGAAGCCGTCAAGTGGGAGGGTTGTTGCCCTGGGGCGCGCCCCCAAGTCCGGGGCCGTGGCGATCACGATCCCCGAGAGCTGTAAGCTCACCTACGCGGGAGTGATCGCCAGGGCCAGAGAGGCAATAGACCTCAAGGCGCTGGGGATTGAGTCGGGGGTGCTCCCCAGGAGGACCAAGACGGGGGGGATCCTCCTGGAGGTAAAGGGCCCGGAGGGCCAAGAGAAGGCACGGGCCCTCTCCACGAGGGTCTCTGAGGCCTTACAAGGGACTGGGGTTAAAGTCGTCCAGGCCGTCAAGCGAGGCGAGTTGCGCGTCGCTGGCCTGGACGACTCGGTTAGCGCAAGGGAGGTCGCGGCGGCACTTGCGGCTGCGGGGGGGTGCTCGGAGGCCGAGTTCCGGGTCGGAGAGATCCGGAGGTCCGCCTCTGAGCGGGTGCTGGGCTCCTGTTGGGCCCAGGGCCCCCTCGCGGCCGTCAGGAAGGTGGTGGCGGGGGGCCGGCTGCTGGTCGGCTGGTCCTCGGCGCGGGTGGAGGCACTGAGGGAGCGACCCCTTCAGTGCTTCCGCTGCTTGGAGACGGGGCACACGCGGCCGACCTGTAAAAGCACGGTCGACAGGAGCGCGAGGTGCTATCGGTGCGGTGCGACCGAGCACCGCGCCTCGGCCTGTGGGGCTGCCCCCAGATGCCCGCTCTGCGCGGATCTGGGGAGGCCCTCGAACCACAGGTTCGGGGCCAAAGCGTGTGCCCCGGCTCCAGGGAGGGGTCGCGCGGCGGTGAAGGGAAGAGGGGAAAAGTCGGCGGCTGCACCCGCGCAGCAGCAGCCGACTACACCGGGGGCCCAGTCCCTCCAGGGGGGGGAGCCTGCAGAGCAAATGTCAGGGTAGGCTGTTTTCAGGCCTATTCCGGTTCTGCAGGCGAACCTCAACCACTCGCGTGCGGCCCAGGACTTGTTTGTCCAGGCCGTGCGCGAGCGGGGGACTGGGTTGGCAGTGGCGGCGGAGCCGTACTCCGTTCCCGACCACCCCTTCTGGGTGGGGGACGAGGCCGGCTCCGTCGCCATAGTGGCGGAGGGCCGCCGCGGGTCCCCGTCGATCTCCCTTCTGGAGAGAGGCGAGGGATTCGTGGCGGTGCGGTGGGGGGACATCGCGGTCGTCGGAGTTTATATCTCGCCGAGCCGTGGCCTCGATCATTTTCGGGGGTTCCTGGGCGGGCTGAGTAGCTGCATCGCGCGGTGCAGCGCCCGTCCGGTTCTCGTCCTGGGAGACTTCAATGCCCACGCGGTATCGTGGGGGAGTCCCAGGACGACCACTAGGGGAGGCGAGGTGTTGACCTGGGCGTCCGGCCTGGATCTCCGGTTGATTAACCGGGGATCCACGCCGACGTGCGTGCGGCCGCAGGGTGTCTCTATTGTCGATCTGACATGGGGGACGCCGTCGGCCGTGCGCCGAGTGTCGGGATGGAGGGTGGCGGAAGAACTAGAGCTGGCCTCTGACCACACGCCCATAGTCATGGACGTGTGGCCCGCCGCCCTCTACGCGCGGGATTCCCGGCACGGCCAGGTGGACCGACGGCCGCGATGGGCGTGGAACAGGGCGGACGAGGACCTGTTCCGGGCCGCTGTCGCCGCGGTAACGTGGGGGGGGCCCCAGCCGGCTGGGGGGGCACCGGCGCGCGGGGCGGAGCGGCTCCGGGAGGTGATGACGGCGGTGTGCGACACCGCGGTGCCCCGGAGCCGGTCCGACCATAGAAGGGCGGCATACTGGTGGTCCTCGGGCATTGCAGAGCTTCGGCGTGCCTGCAATGCCGCGCGGCGCCAGTATGGCCGAGCGCGCAGGAGGCGCGACGACGAGGAGGCGAGGCTCCACGGGGAGTACCGAGCCGCGCTCGGGACTCTCCGGAGGGCCATCGCGAAGGCCAAGGCGGACGCGTGGTCGGAGCTCGTCGGCACGGTGGACGCGGATCCGTGGGGGCGCCCGTATAAGCTTGTAATGAGCAAGCTGCGCGTGTGGGCCCCCCCACTGACGGAATTCGATGGACCCTCCCTTACTCGAGGAGGTGGTGACGTCTCTCTTCCCGCGTGAGGGGGGACAGCGACACCGCCTCCATCCGGGCCAGGAGCCTCTCTCCTGGTCCGCGGAGTGGGAGGTGTCAGCCGGCGAGCTCGGGGAGGCGGTGACCAGGGCCCGTCGGGTGGGCCGCAAGGCCCCGGGTCCTGACGGGGTGTCGGGCCGCGCGTTGGTCTTGGCATTGGAGGGGGGGCTCGCTCCCGAACTCAGGCGGCTGTTCAACAGTTGTCTGAGGGAGGGAGTGTTCCCCCCACTATGGAAGTCGGGCAGGCTGGTCCTCCTTCCAAAGGCGGGCAAGTCCCGGGACTCGCCCTCCGGGTACCGGCCAATTTGCTTGCTGGACGAGGCGGGGAAGTTGTTCGAGCGCGTTCTCGTTGGACGCCTCGTCCGGCACCTGTCGGGGGGGAGGAGTCCCCGATCTGAGCGAGGCGCAGTTCGGCTTCCGGGGGGGTCTCTCCACCGTCGACGCAATTCGGCGGGTGAGGGCTCTCTCGGGGGCCTGTACGGAGGGGGGCGGTGTTGCGTTGGCGATCTCCTTGGATATCGCCAACGCGTTCAACACCGTCCCCTGGGATAGAATTTCGGAGGCCCTGGTCTTCCACCAGGTGCCTCCGTACCTTAGGAGGGTGATCGGGGACTATCTCTCCGACAGGAGCATAGAATATCCTGGCCGGTACGGGATGATTCGCAGGAGCGTCGTGCGGGGGGTTCCACAGGGCTCGGTGTTGGGCCCGTTGCTGTGGAGCCTCGCGTACGACAGCGTCCTGCGGGAGGGGATGCCTCCCGGTGTCAGCCTAACGTGTTACGCCGACGACACGTTGGTGCTTGCCACCGGGAGGTATACGAAGGAGGCCATCTGCCTGGCGGAGCGCGGCGCGTGGCGCGCGGTACGCGCGATCCGGTCTCTGGGCCTAGAGGTGTCCGTCGCTAAGACCAGGGCCATGTGGTTTTACCACCGGGCCCGGCTGGCGGCGCCTCCCCAGTGCTGGATCGCCGTGGGGGGGGGGAGCGGTCGAGGTCGGGTTCCAGATGCGGTACCTGGGACTCGAGCTCGACGGCCTGTGGCGTTTCTGCCGCCACATCGAGTCGCTAGTGCCCCGGGCGGAGAGGGCGACCGCTGCGCTCGGTCGTCTTCTCCCGAATCTCGGGGGACCCTGTGGACGGGTGCGTCGCCTGTTCGCGGTGGTGGTGCGGGTTTTAGTCCTGTACGGAGCCCCTGTGTGGGCGTACGATGTCTTGGCCGGGGGGCGTAGCGGTGTGCGAGCACTGCTGCGCCGAATCGAGCGCAGGCTGGCCATTGGCATCGTGCGGGGGTATCGCACCATCTCTTACGCGACGGCGATGGTGATGTCGGGGCTTATCCCCCTCGAGCTGGAGGCCCGCGTGTTGTCGGACGTACACGGGTACGCCAGGGACCTCCAGCGGAGGGGGATGGCTCCGGATCAGGTGGCGCTCGATGTGGCGGGGTACAGGGGCCGCGCTCGGCGGGCCGCCGCCCGGGAATGGCGCGAAAGCCTTCACGGGACGGAGGAAGGAGGGAGGCGGGCCGTTCGGGCCATCCTCCCCGTGTTCGACCGGTGGAACAGGGGATGGATGGGGCATAGGGTCTCCTACCGAGTGACGCAGGTGATGACCGGGCACGGTTGCTTCGGTGTGTACCTGTGTCGCATCGGGCGGGAGGCCGAGGAGGCGTGTCACCACTGCGGCGAGTCGCGGGACACGGCGCAGCACACTCTGGAGGAGTGTCCAGCGTGGGCGGGTGAGCGCCGTGCTCTGCGGCGCGCAGTGGGCCATGACCTCTCGCTTCCGGCTGTCGTCTCGGCGGCAGCGGGCAGCGAGGGGGCGTGGAGAGGGTTCGCCTCCTTCTGTGAGCAGGTAATGCTGCAGAAGGAGGCTGCGGAACGGGGTCGTGAGCGAAATCACGATCCCGGCCGAAGGGGTGGGAGAAGGAGACGCAGGGCACGCCCCGGGGGCGTGCCTCCGTTGCGGCGCCCTTAACGCGGGCGGGGGCGCCCTTGGTGATCTCGAGGCGGGGGACCGACGGTCTCCTTATACTCGGTTGCCAATGGCGTCCCCGGAGGCCGTCGGACGTCTTGGGCGGGGGCCCGGACGTCCATCGGGCGGCCTAAATGGGGGGGAAGGCTTCACGTCGTCCGTTGCGTGGCGCCTTCGGATAGAGTAGGATAGGGTGGAGGCCGCGTCCCCCACCCAGGGAGGAATGTTAAGGCGGGGGCACACCGGATAGACATGCGCGCGCGGACCACGGGTGCCCCCAGGAGCCTAGGGACGGACGGGGAGGAGTTAGTGGGTATACTCGGCATTGCACCCACCAGCCGAGGAGTCCCACATAACCCGGCCCACTCCCCCCCGGGAGGGGTCGGGTATCCGTAATAGTGATTACCTCCTCGGAAAAAAAAAAAAAAAAAAAAAATAGGATAGGATAGAGGATAGAATAGGATAGAGGATAGGATATGATAGAGGATAGGATAGGATAGAGGGTAGGATAGGATAGAGGATAGGATAGGATAGAGGATAGGAGAGGATATAGGATAGGATATGATAGAGGATAGGATAGGATAGAAGATAGGATAGGATAGAGGATAGGATAGGATAGAGGATAGGATAGAATAGAGGATAGGATAGGATAGAGGATAGGATAGGATAGAGGATAGGATATGATAGAGGATAGGATAGGATAGAAGATAGGATAGGATTGATGATAGGATAGGATAGAGGATAGGATAAGATAGAGGATAAGATAGGATAGAGGATAGGATAGGATAGAGGATAGGATAGGATAGAGGATAGGATAGGATAGAGGATAGAATAGGATAGAGGATAGGATATGATAGAGGATAGGATAGGATAGAGGATAGCATAGGATAGAGGATAGCATAGGATAGAGGATAGGATAGGATAGGATAGAGGATAGGATAGTATAGAGGATAGGATAGGATAGAGGATAGGATAGGATAGAGGATAGGATAGGATAGAGGATAGGTTGCGATAGAGGATACGAAAGGATAGGATAGAGGGTAGGATAGGATAGAGGATAGGATAGGATAGAGGATAGGAGAGGATAGAGGATAGGATACGATAGAGGATACGATAGGATAGGATAGAGGGTAGGATAGGATAGAGGATAGGATAGGATAGAGGATAGGATAGGATAGAGGATAGCATAGGATAGAGGATAGGATAGGATAGGATAGAGGATAGGATAGTATAGAGGATAGGATAGGATAGAGGATAGGATAGGATAGAGGATAGGATGCGATAGAGGATACGAAAGGATAGGATAGAGGGTAGGATAGGATAGAGGATAGGATAGGATAGAGGATAGGAGAGGATAGAGGATAGGATATGATAGAGGATAGGATAGGATAGAAGATAGGATAGGATAGAGGATAGGATAGAATAGGGGATAGGATATAATAGAGGATAGGATAGGATAGAGGATAGGATACGATAGAGGATACGATAGGATAGTATAGAGGGTAGGATAGGATAGAGGATAGGATAGGATAGAGGATAGGATAGTATAGATGATAGGATAGGATAGAGGATAGGATAGGATAGAGGATAGGATGCGATAGAGGATACGAAAGGATAGGATAGAGGGTAGGATAGGATAGAGGATAGGATAGGATAGAGGATAGGAGAGGATAGAGGATAGGATATGATAGAGGATAGGATAGGATAGAGGATAGGATAGGATAGAGGATAGGATAGAATAGAGGATAGGATAAGATAGAGGATATGATAGGATAGAGGATAGGATACGATAGAGGATACGATAGGATAGGATAGAGGGTAGGATAGGATAGAGGATAGGATAGGATAGAGGATAGGATAGGATAGAGGATAGGATAGGATAGAGGATAGGATAGGATAGAGGATAGGATATGATAGATTATAGGATAGGATAGAAGATAGGATAGGATAGATGATAGGATAGGATAGAGGATAGGATAAGATAGAGGATAAGATAGGATAGAGGATAGGATAGCATAGAGGATAGAATAGGATAGAGGATAGGATATGATAGTGGATAGGATAGGATAGAAGATAGGATCGGATAGAGGATAGGATAGGACAGAGGATACGATAGGATAGGATAGAGAATAGGATAGGATAGAGGATAGGATAGGATAGAGGATAGGATAGGATAGAGGATAGAATAGGATAGAGGATAGGATATGATAGAGGATAGGATAGGATAGAGGATAGCATAGGATAGAGGATAGGATAGGATAGGATATAGGATAGGATAGTATAGAGGATAGGATAGGATAGAGGATAGGATAGAGGATAGGATGCGATAGAGGATACGAAAGGATAGGATAGAGGGTAGGATAGGATAGAGGATAGGATAGGATAGAGGATAGGAGAGGATAGAGGATAGGATATGATAGAGGATAGGATAGGATAGAGGATAGGATAGGATAGATGATAGGATAGGATAGAGGATAGGATAAGATAGAGGATACGATAGGATAGATGATATTATAGGAAAGAGGAAAGGATATGATAGAGGATAGGATAGGATAGAGGATAGGATAGGATAGAGGATAGGATAGGATAGAGGATAGGATAGGATAGAGGATAGGATAGGATAGAGGATAGGATATGATAGAGGATAGGATAGGATAGAAGATAGGATAGGATTGATGATAGGATAGGATAGAGGATAGGATAAGATAGAGGATAAGATAGGATAGAGGATAGGATAGGATAGAGGATAGGATAGGATAGAGGATAGGATATGATAGAGGATAGGATAGGATAGAAGATAGGATAGGATAGAGGATAGGATAGGATAGAGGATAGGATAGGATAGAGGATAGGATAGGATAGAGGATAGGATAGGATAGAGGATAGGATAGGATAGAGGATAGGATAGGATAGAGGATAGGATATGATAGAGGATAGGATAGGATAGAAGATAGGATAGGATAGATGATAGGATAGGATAGAGGATAGGATAAGATAGAGGATAAGATAGGGGATATGATAGGATAGAGGATAGGATAGGATAGAGGATAGGATACGATAGGATGGGATACAGGATAGGATATGATAGAGGATAGGATAGGATAGAAGATGGGATCGGATAGAGGATAGGATAGAGGATTGGATAGGATAGAGGATAGGATAAGATAGAGGATAGGATAGGATAGAGGATAGGATAGGATAGAGGATAGGATAGGATAGAGGATAGGTTGCGATAGAGGATACGAAAGGATAGGATAGAGGGTAGGATAGGATAGAGGATAGGAGAGGATAGAGGATAGGATACGATAGAGGATACGATAGGATAGGATAGAGGGTAGGATAGGATAGAGGATAGGATAGGATAGAGGATAGGATAGGATAGAGGATAGCATAGGATAGATGATAGGATAGGATAGGATAGTATAGAGGATAGGATAGGATAGAGGATAGGATAGGATAGAGGATAGGATGCGATAGAGGATACGAAAGGATAGGATAGAGGGTAGGATAGGATAGAGGATAGGATAGGATAGAGGATAGGATATGATAGAGGATAGGATAGGATAGAAGATAGGATAGGATAGAGGATAGGATAGAATAGGGGATAGGATATAATAGAGGATAGGATAGGATAGAGGATAGGATACGATAGAGGATAGGATAGGATAGCGGATAGGATAGGATAGATGATAGGATAGGATAGAGGATAGGATAAGATAGAGGGTACGATAGGATAGATGATATTATAGGAAAGAGGAAAGGATATGATAGAGGATACGATATTGTAGAGGATAGGATAGGATAGAGGATAGGATAGGATAGAGGATAGGATAGGATAGAGGATAGGATAGGATAGAGGATAGGATATGATAGAGGATAGGATAGGATAGAAGATAGGATAGGATAGAAGATAGGATAGGATAGAGGATAGGATAAGATAGAGGATAAGATAGGATAGAGGATAGGATAGGATAGAGGATAGGATATGATAGAGGATAGGATAGGATAGAAGATAGGATCGGATAGAGGATAGGATAGAGGATTGGATAGGATAGAGGATAGGATAAGATAGAGGATAGGATAGGATAGAGGATAGGATACGATAGAGGATAGGATAGGATAGAGGATAGGATCGGATAGAGGATAGCATAGGATAGAGGATAGGATAGGATAGGATAGAGGATAGGATAGTATAGAGGATAGGATAGGATAGAGCATAGGATAGGATAGAGGATAGGATGCGATAGAGGATACGAAAGGATAGGATAGAGGGTAGGATAGGATAGAGGATAGGATAGGATAGAGGATAGGAGAGGATAGAGGATAGGATATGATAGAGGATAGGATAGGATAGAGGATAGGATAGGATAGAGGATAGGATAGTATAGAGGATAGGATAAGATAGAGGATATGATGGGATAGATGATAGGATACGATAGAGGATAGGATAGGATCGAGGATAGGATAGGACAGAGGATACGATAGGATAGGATAGAGAATAGGATAGGATAGTGGATAGGATAGGATAGAGGATAGGATAGGATAGAGGATAGAATAGGATAGAGGATAGGATATGATAGAGGATAGGATAGGATAGAGGATAGGATACGATAGAGGATAGGGTAGGATAGAGGATAGGATAGAATAGGGGATAGGATATAATAGAGGATAGGATAGGATAGAGGATAGGATACGATAGAGGATACGATAGGATAGGATAGAGGGTAGGATAGGATAGAGGATAGGATAGGATAGAGGATAGGATAGGATAGAGGATAGCATAGGATAGAGGATAGGATAGGATAGGATATAGGATAGGATAGTATAGAGGATAGGATAGGATAGAGGATAGGATAGGATAGAGGATAGGATGCGATAGAGGATACGAAAGGATAGGATAGAGGGTAGGATAGGATAGAGGATAGGATAGGATAGAGGATACGATAGGATAGGATAGAGAATAGGATAGGATAGAGGATAGGATAGGATAGAGGATAGGATAGGATAGAGGATAGAATAGGATAGAGGATAGGATATGATAGAGGATAGGATAGGATAGAGGGTAGGATAGGATAGAGGATAGGATAGGATAGAGGATAGGATAGGATAGAGGATAGCATAGGATAGAGGATAGGATAGGATAGGATAGAGGATAGGATAGTATAGAGGATAGGATAGGATAGAGGATAGGATAGGATAGAGGATAGGATGCGATAGAGGATACGAAAGGATAGGATAGAGGGTAGGATAGGATAGAGGATAGGATAGGATAGAGGATAGGAGAGGATAGAGGATAGGATACGATAGAGGATACGATAGGATAGGATAGAGGGTAGGATAGGATAGAGGATAGGATAGGATAGAGGATAGGATAGGATAGAGGATAGCATAGGATAGAGGATAGGATAGGATAGGATAGAGGATAGGATAGTATAGAGGATAGGATAGGATAGAGGATAGGATAGGATAGAGGATAGGATGCGATAGAGGATACGAAAGGATAGGATAGAGGGTAGGATAGGATAGAGGATAGGATAGGATAGAGGATAGGAGAGGATAGAGGATAGGATATGATAGAGGATAGGATATGATAGAGGATAGGATAGGATAGAGGATAGGAGAGGATAGAGGATAGGATAGGATAGAGGATAGGATGCGATAGAGGATACGAAAGGATAGGATAGAGGGTAGGATAGGATAGAGGATAGGATAGGATAGAGGATAGGAGAGGATAGAGGATAGGATATGATAGAGGATAGGATAGAATAGGGGATAGGATGCGATAGAGGATACGAAAGGATAGGATAGAGGGTAGGATAGGATAGAGGATAGGATAGGATAGAGGATAGGAGAGGATAGAGGATAGGATATGATAGAGGATAGGATAGGATAGAAGATAGGATAGGATAGAGGATAGGATAGAATAGGGGATAGGATATAATAGAGGATAGGATAGGATAGAGGATAGGATACGATAGAGGATACGATAGGATAGGATAGAGGGTAGGATAGGATAGAGGATAGGATAGGATAGAGGATAGGATAGTATAGATGATAGGATAGGATAGAGGATAGGATAGGATAGAGGATAGGATGCGATAGAGGATACGAAAGGATAGGATAGAGGGTAGGATAGGATAGAGGATAGGATAGGATAGAGGATAGGAGAGGATAGAGGATAGGATATGATAGAGGATAGGATAGGATAGAGGATAGGATAGGATAGAGGATAGGATAGTATAGAGGATAGGATAAGATAGAGGATATGATAGGATAGAGGATAGGATACGATAGAGGATACGATAGGATAGGATAGAGGGTAGGATAGGATAGAGGATAGGATAGGATAGAGGATAGGATAGTATAGATGATAGGATAGGATAGAGGATAGGATAGGATAGAGGATAGGATGCGATAGAGGATACGAAAGGATATGATAGAGGATACGATATTGTAGAGGATAGGATAGGATAGAGGATAGGATAGGATAGAGGATAGGATAGGATAGAGGATAGGATAGGATAGAGGATAGGATATGATAGATTATAGGATAGGATAGAAGATAGGATAGGATAGATGATAGGATAGGATAGAGGATAGGATAAGATAGAGGATAAGATAGGATAGAGGATAGGATAGCATAGAGGATAGAATAGGATAGAGGATAGGATATGATAGTGGATAGGATAGGATAGAAGATAGGATCGGATAGAGGATAGGATAGGACAGAGGATACGATAGGATAGGATAGAGAATAGGATAGGATAGAGGATAGGATAGGATAGAGGATAGGATAGGATAGAGGATAGAATAGGATAGAGGATAGGATATGATAGAGGATAGGATAGGATAGAGGATAGCATAGGATAGAGGATAGGATAGGATAGGATATAGGATAGGATAGTATAGAGGATAGGATAGGATAGAGGATAGGATAGGATAGAGGATAGGATGCGATAGAGGATACGAAAGGATAGGATAGAGGGTAGGATAGGATAGAGGATACGATAGGATAGAGGATAGGAGAGGATAGAGGATAGGATATGATAGAGGATAGGATAGGATAGAGGATAGGATAGGATAGAGGATAGGATAGTATAGAGGATAGGATAAGATAGAGGATATGATAGGATAGACGATAGGATAGGATAGAGGATAGGATATGATAGAGGATAGGATAGGATAGAGGATAGGATAAGATAGAGGATACGATAGGATAGATGATATTATAGGAAAGAGGAAAGGATATGATAGAGGATACGATATTGTAGAGGATAGGATAGGATAGAGGATAGGATAGGATAGAGGATAGGATAGGATAGAGGATAGGATAGGATAGAGGATAGGATAGGATAGAGGATAGGATAGGATAGAGGATAGGATAGGATAGAGGATAGGATATGATAGAGGATAGGATAGGATAGAGGATAGGATAGGATAGAGGATAGGATAGGATAGAGGATAGGATATGATAGATTATAGGATAGGATAGAGGGTAGGATAGGATAGAGGATAGGATAGGATAGAGGATAGGATAGGATAGAGGATAGCATAGGATAGAGGATAGGATAGGATAGGATATAGGATAGGATAGTATAGAGGATAGGATAGGATAGAGGATAGGATAGGATAGAGGATAGGATGCGATAGAGGATACGAAAGGATAGGATAGAGGGTAGGATAGGATAGAGGATAGGATAGGATAGAGGATACGATAGGATAGGATAGAGAATAGGATAGGATAGAGGATAGGATAGGATAGAGGATAGGATAGGATAGAGGATAGAATAGGATAGAGGATAGGATATGATAGAGGATAGGATAGGATAGAGGGTAGGATAGGATAGAGGATAGGATAGGATAGAGGATAGCATAGGATAGAGGATAGGATAGGATAGGATAGAGGATAGGATAGTATAGAGGATAGGATAGGATAGAGGATAGGATAGGATAGAGGATAGGATGCGATAGAGGATACGAAAGGATAGGATAGAGGGTAGGATAGGATAGAGGATAGGATAGGATAGAGGATAGGAGAGGATAGAGGATAGGATACGATAGAGGATACGATAGGATAGGATAGAGGGTAGGATAGGATAGAGGATAGGATAGGATAGAGGATAGGATAGGATAGAGGATAGCATAGGATAGAGGATAGGATAGGATAGGATAGAGGATAGGATAGTATAGAGGATAGGATAGGATAGAGGATAGGATAGGATAGAGGATAGGATGCGATAGAGGATACGAAAGGATAGGATAGAGGGTAGGATAGGATAGAGGATAGGATAGGATAGAGGATAGGAGAGGATAGAGGATAGGATATGATAGAGGATAGGATATGATAGAGGATAGGATAGGATAGAGGATAGGAGAGGATAGAGGATAGGATAGGATAGAGGATAGGATAGGATAGAGGATAGGATAGGATAGAGGATAGGATATGATAGAGGATAGGATAGGATAGAGGATAGGATAGGATAGAGGATAGCATAGGATAGAGGATAGGATAGGATAGAGGATAGGATAGGACAGAGGATAGGATAGTATAGAGGATAGGATAGGATAGAGGATAGGATAGGATAGAGGATAGGATGCGATAGAGGATACGAAAGGATAGGATAGAGGGTAGGATAGGATAGAGGATAGGATAGGATAGAGGATAGGAGAGGATAGAGGATAGGATACGATAGAGGATAGGATAGGATAGAGGATAGGATAGTATAGAGGATAGGATAAGATAGAGGATATGATAGGATAGACGATAGGATAGGATAGAGGATAGGATATGATAGAGGATAGGATAGGATAGAGAATAGGATAGGATAGAGGATAGGATAGGATAGATGATAGGATAGGATAGAGGATAGGATAAGATAGAGGATACGATAGGATAGATGATATTATAGGAAAGAGGAAAGGATATGATAGAGGATACGATATTGTAGAGGATAGGATAGGATAGAGGATAGGATAGGATAGAGGATAGGATAGGATAGAGGATAGGATATGATAGATTATAGGATAGGATAGAAGATAGGATATGATAGATGATAGGATACGATAGAGGATAGGATAAGATAGAGGATAAGATAGGATAGAGGATAGGATAGGATAGAGGATAGAATAGGATAGAGGATAGGATCGGATAGAGGATATGATAGGGGATTGGATAGGATAGAGGAAAGGATAGGATAGAGGATAGGATATGATAGAGGATAGGATAGGATAGAGGATAGGATAAGATAGAGGATAGGATAGGATAGAGGATAGGATAGGATAGAGGATAGGATAGGATAGAGGATAGGATATGATAGAGGATAGGATAGGATAGAGGATAGGATAGGATAGAGGATAGGATAGGATAGAGGATAGGATAGGACAGAGGATAGGATAGTATAGAGGATAGGATAGGATAGAGGATAGGATAGGATAGAGGATAGGATAGGATAGAGGATAGGATAGGATAGAGGATAGGATAGGATAGAGGATAGGATAGGACAGAGGATAGGATAGTATAGAGGATAGGATAGGATAGAGGATAGGATAGGATAGAGGATAGGATGCGATAGAGGATACGAAAGGATAGGATAGAGGGTAGGATAGGATAGAGGATATTATAGGATAGAGGATAGGAGAGGATAGAGGACAGGATATGATAGAGGATAGGATAGGATAGAGGATAGGATAGGATAGAGGATAGGAGAGGATAGAGGATAGGATAGGATAGAGGATAGGATCGGATAGAGGATATGATAGGGGATTGGATAGGATAGAGGAAAGGATAGGATAGAGGATAGGATAGGATAGAGGATAGGATAGGATAGAGGATAGGATAAGATAGAGGATAGGATAGGATAGAGGATAGGATAGGATAGAGGATAGGATAGGATAGAGGATAGGATGCGATAGAGGATACGAAAGGATAGGATAGAGGGTAGGATAGGATAGAGGATAGGATAGGATAGAGGATAGGATAGAATAGGGGATAGGATATAAAAGAGGATAGGATAGGATAGAGGGTAGGATAGGATAGAGGATAGGATAGGATAGAGGATAGGAGAGGATAGAGGATAGGATAGGATAGAGGATAGGATAGGATAGATGATAGGATAGGATAGAGGATAGGATAGGATAGAGGATAGGATATGATAGATTATAGGATAGGATAGAAGATAGGATATGATAGATGATAGGATACGATAGAGGATAGGATAAGATAGAGGATAAGATAGGATAGAGGATAGGATAGGATAGAGGATAGAATAGGATAGAGGATAGGATATGATAGAGGATAGGATAGGATAGAAGATAGGATCGGATAGAGGATAGGATAGGACAGAGGATACGATAGGATAGGATAGAGAATAGGATAGGATAGAGGATAGGATAGGATAGAGGATAGGATAGGATAGAGGATAGAATAGGATAGAGGATAGGATATGATAGATGATAGGATAGGATAGAGGATAGGATAGGATAGAGGATAGGGTAGGATAGAGGATAGGATAGAATAGGGGATAGGATATAATAGAGGATAGGATAGGATAGAGGATAGGATACGATAGAGGATACGATAGGATAGGATAGAGGGTAGGATAGGATAGAGGATAGGATAGGATAGAGGATAGGATAGGATAGAGGATAGCATAGGATAGAGGATAGGATAGGATAGGATAGAGGATAGGATAGTATAGAGGATAGGATAGGATAGAGGATAGGATAGGATAGAGGATAGGATGCGATAGAGGATACGAAAGGATAGGATAGAGGGTAGGATAGGATAGAGGATAGGATAGGATAGAGGATAGGAGAGGATAGAGGATAGGATAGGATAGAGGATAGGATATGATAGAGGATAGGATAGGATAGAAGATAGGATAGGATAGATGATAGGATAGGATAGAGGATAGGATAAGATAGAGGATAGGATATGATAGAGGATAGGATAGGATAGAAGATAGGATAGGATAGATGATAGGATAGGATAGAGGATAGGATAAGATAGAGGATAAGATAGGGGATATGATAGGATAGAGGATAGGATAGGATAGAGGATAGGATACGATAGGATGGGATACAGGATAGGATATGATAGAGGATAGGATAGGATAGAAGATGGGATCGGACAGAGGATAGGATAGAGGATTGGATAGGATAGAGGATAGGATAAGATAGAGGATAGGATAGGATAGAGGATAGGATAGGATAGAGGATAGGATAGGATAGAGGATAGGTTGCGATAGAGGATACGAAAGGATAGGATAGAGGGTAGGATAGGATAGAGGATAGGTTAGGATAGAGGATAGGAGAGGATAGAGGAGAGGATACGATAGAGGATACGATAGGATAGGATAGAGGGTAGGATAGGATAGAGGATAGGATAAGATAGAGGATAGGATAGGATAGAGGATAGGATAGGATAGAGGATAGGATATGATAGAGGATAGGATAGGATAGAAGATAGGATAGGATAGAAGATAGGATAGGATAGAGGATAGGATAAGATAGAGGATAAGATAGGATAGAGGATAAGATAGGATAGAGGATAGGATATGATAGAGGATAGGATAGGATAGAAGATAGGATCGGATAGAGGATAGGATAGAGGATTGGATAGGATAGAGGATAGGATAAGATAGAGGATAGGATAGGATAGAGGATAGGATACGATAGAGGATAGGATAGGATAGAGGATAGGATCGGATAGAGGATAGCATAGGATAGAGGATAGGATAGGATAGGATAGAGGATAGGATAGTATAGAGGATAGGATAGGATAGAGGATAGGATAGGATAGAGGATAGGATGCGATAGAGGATACGAAAGGATAGGATAGAGGGTAGGATAGGATAGAGGATAGGATAGGATAGAGGATAGGAGAGGATAGAGGATAGGATAGGATAGAGGATAGGAGAGGATAGAGGATAGGATACGATAGAGGATACGATAGGATAGGATAGAGGGTAGGATAGGATAGAGGATAGGATAGGATAGGGGATAGGATAGGATAGAGGATAGCATAGGATAGAGGATAGGATAGGATAGGATAGAGGATAGGATAGTATAGAGGATAGGATAGGATAGAGGATAGGATAGGATAGAGGATAGGATGCGATAGAGGATACGAAAGGATAGGATAGAGGGTAGGATAGGATAGAGGATAGGATAGGATAGAGGATAGGAGAGGATAGAGGATAGGATATGATAGAGGATAGGATAGGATAGAGGATAGCATAGGATAGAGGATAGGATAGGATAGGATAGAGGATAGGATAGTATAGAGGATAGGATAGGATAGAGGATAGGATAGGATAGAGGATAGGATGCGATAGAGGATACGAAAGGATAGGATAGAGGGTAGGATAGGATAGAGGATAGGATAGGATAGAGGATAGGAGAGGATAGAGGATAGGATATGATAGAGGATAGGATATGATAGAGGATAGGATAGGATAGAGGATAGGAGAGGATAGAGGATAGGATAGGATAGAGGATAGGATATGATAGAGGATAGGATAGGATAGAAGATAGGATAGGATAGATGATAGGATAGGATAGAGGATAGGATAAGATAGAGGATAAGATAGGATAGAGGATAGGATAGGATAGAGGATAGAATAGGATAGAGGATAGGATCGGATAGAGGATATGATAGGGGATTGGATAGGATAGAGGAAAGGATAGGATAGAGGATAGGATAGGATAGAGGATAGGATAGGATAGAGGATAGGATAAGATAGAGGATAGGATAGGATAGAGGATAGGATAGGATAGAGGATAGGATAGGATAGAGGATAGGATATGATAGAGGATAGGATAGGATAGAGGATAGGATAGGATAGAGGATAGGATAGGATAGAGGATAGGATAGGACAGAGGATAGGATAGTATAGAGTATAGGATAGGATAGAGGATAGGATAGGATAGAGGATAGGATAGGATAGAGGATAGGATAGGATAGAGGATAGGATAGGATAGAGGATAGGATAGGACAGAGGATAGGATAGTATAGAGGATAGGATAGGATAGAGGATAGGATAGGATAGAGGATAGGATGCGATAGAGGATACGAAAGGATAGGATAGAGGGTAGGATAGGATAGAGGATATTATAGGATAGAGGATAGGAGAGGATAGAGGACAGGATATGATAGAGGATAGGATAGGATAGAGGATAGGATAGGATAGAGGATAGGAGAGGATAGAGGATAGGATAGGATAGAGGATAGGATCGGATAGAGGATATGATAGGGGATTGGATAGGATAGAGGAAAGGATAGGATAGAGGATAGGATAGGATAGAGGATAGGATAGGATAGAGGATAGGATAAGATAGAGGATAGGATAGGATAGAGGATAGGATAGGATAGAGGATAGGATAGGATAGAGGATAGGATATGATAGAGGATAGGATAGGATAGAGGATAGGATAGGATAGAGGATAGGATAGGATAGAGGATAGGATAGGACAGAGGATAGGATAGTATAGAGGATAGGATAGGATAGAGGATAGGATAGGATAGAGGATAGGATGCGATAGAGGATACGATAGGATAGGATAGAGGGTAGGATAGGATAGAGGATAGGATAGGATAGAGGATAGGATAGGATAGAGGATAGCATAGGATAGATGATAGGATAGGATAGGATAGTATAGAGGATAGGATAGGATAGAGGATAGGATAGGATAGAGGATAGGATGCGATAGAGGATACGAAAGGATAGGATAGAGGGTAGGATAGGATAGAGGATAGGATAGGATAGAGGATAGGATATGATAGAGGATAGGATAGGATAGAAGATAGGATAGGATAGAGGATAGGATAGAATAGGGGATAGGATATAATAGAGGATAGGATAGGATAGAGGATAGGATACGATAGAGGATAGGATAGGATAGAAGATAGGATAGGATAGATGATAGGATAGGATAGAGGATAGGATAAGATAGAGGATAGGATATGATAGAGGATAGGATAGGATAGAAGATAGGATAGGATAGATGATAGGATAGGATAGAGGATAGGATAAGATAGAGGATAAGATAGGGGATATGATAGGATAGAGGATAGGATAGGATAGAGGATAGGATACGATAGGATGGGATACAGGATAGGATATGATAGAGGATAGGATAGGATAGAAGATGGGATCGGATAGAGGATAGGATAGAGGATTGGATAGGATAGAGGATAGGATAAGATAGAGGATAGGATAGGATAGAGGATAGGATAGGATAGAGGATAGGATAGGATAGAGGATAGGTTGCGATAGAGGATACGAAAGGATAGGATAGAGGGTAGGATAGGATAGAGGATAGGTTAGGATAGAGGATAGGAGAGGATAGAGGAGAGGATACGATAGAGGATACGATAGGATAGGATAGAGGGTAGGATAGGATAGAGGATAGGATAGGATAGAGGATAGGATAGGATAGAGGATAGCATAGGATAGATGATAGGATAGGATAGGATAGTATAGAGGATAGGATAGGATAGAGGATAGGATAGGATAGAGGATAGGATGCGATAGAGGATACGAAAGGATAGGATAGAGGGTAGGATAGGATAGAGGATAGGATAGGATAGAGGATAGGATATGATAGAGGATAGGATAGGATAGAAGATAGGATAGGATAGAGGATAGGATAGAATAGGGGATAGGATATAATAGAGGATAGGATAGGATAGAGGATAGGATACGATAGAGGATAGGATAGGATAGAGGATAGGATAGGATAGATGATAGGATAGGATAGAGGATAGGATAAGATAGAGGGTACGATAGGATAGATGATATTATAGGAAAGAGGAAAGGATATGATAGAGGATACGATATTGTAGAGGATAGGATAGGATAGAGGATAGGATAGGATAGAGGATAGGATAGGATAGAGGATAGGATAGGATAGAGGATAGGATATGATAGAGGATAGGATAGGATAGAAGATAGGATAGGATAGAAGATAGGATAGGATAGAGGATAGGATAAGATAGAGGATAAGATAGGATAGAGGATAGGATAGGATAGAGGATAGGATATGATAGAGGATAGGATAGGATAGAAGATAGGATCGGATAGAGGATAGGATAGAGGATTGGATAGGATAGAGGATAGGATAAGATAGAGGATAGGATAGGATAGAGGATAGGATACGATAGAGGATAGGATAGGATAGAGGATAGGATCGGATAGAGGATAGCATAGGATAGAGGATAGGATAGGATAGGATAGAGGATAGGATAGTATAGAGGATAGGATAGGATAGAGGATAGGATAGGATAGAGGATAGGATGCGATAGAGGATACGAAAGGATAGGATAGAGGGTAGGATAGGATAGAGGATAGGATAGGATAGAGGATAGGAGAGGATAGAGGATAGGATAGGATAGAGGATAGGAGAGGATAGAGGATAGGATACGATAGAGGATACGATAGGATAGGATAGAGGGTAGGATAGGATAGAGGATAGGATAGGATAGAGGATAGGATAGGATAGAGGATAGCATAGGATAGAGGATAGGATAGGATAGGATAGAGGATAGGATAGTATAGAGGATAGGATAGGATAGAGGATAGGATAGGATAGAGGATAGGATGCGATAGAGGATACGAAAGGATAGGATAGAGGGTAGGATAGGATAGAGGATTGGATAGGATAGAGGATAGGAGAGGATAGAGGATAGGATATGATAGAGGATAGGATATGATAGAGGATAGGATAGGATAGAGGATAGGAGAGGATAGAGGATAGGATAGGATAGAGGATAGGATATGATAGAGGATAGGATAGGATAGAAGATAGGATAGGATAGATGATAGGATAGGATAGAGGATAGGATAAGATAGAGGATAAGATAGGATAGAGGATAGGATAGGATAGAGGATAGGATAGGATAGAGGATAGGAGAGGATAGAGGATAGGATACGATAGAGGATACGATAGGATAGGATAGAGGGTAGGATAGGATAGAGGATAGGATAGGATAGAGGATAGGATAGGATAGAGGATAGCATAGGATAGAGGATAGGATAGGATAGGATAGAGGATAGGATAGTATAGAGGATAGGATAGGATAGAGGATAGGATAGGATAGAGGATAGGATAGGATAGAGGATAGGATGCGATAGAGGATACGAAAGGATAGGATAGAGGGTAGGATAGGATAGAGGATAGGATAGGATAGAGGATAGGAGAGGATAGAGGATAGGATATGATAGAGGATAGGATATGATAGAGGATAGGATAGGATAGAGGATAGGAGAGGATAGAGGATAGGATAGGATAGAGGATAGGATATGATAGAGGATAGGATAGGATAGAAGATAGGATAGGATAGATGATAGGATAGGATAGAGGATAGGATAAGATAGAGGATAAGATAGGATAGAGGATAGGATAGGATAGAGGATAGGATAGGATAGAGGATAGGATAGGATAGAGGATAGGATATGATAGAGGATAGGATAGGATAGAGGATAGGATAGGATAGAGGATAGGATAGTATAGAGGATAGGATAAGATAGAGGATATGATAGGATAGACGATAGGATAGGATAGAGGATAGGATATGATAGAGGATAGGATAGGATAGAGGATAGGATAGGATAGAGGATAGGATAGGATAGATGATAGGATAGGATAGAGGATAGGATAAGATAGAGGATACGATAGGATAGATGATATTATAGGAAAGAGGAAAGGATATGATAGAGGATACGATATTGTAGAGGATAGGATAGGATAGAGGATAGGATAGGATAGAGGATAGGATAGGATAGAGGATAGGATAGGATAGAGGATAGGATATGATAGATTATAGGATAGGATAGAGGGTAGGATAGGATAGAGGATAGGATAGGATAGAGGATAGGATAGGATAGAGGATAGCATAGGATAGAGGATAGGATAGGATAGGATATAGGATAGGATAGTATAGAGGATAGGATAGGATAGAGGATAGGATAGGATAGAGGATAGGATGCGATAGAGGATACGAAAGGATAGGATAGAGGGTAGGATAGGATAGAGGATAGGATAGGATAGAGGATAGGATACGATAGAGGATAGGATAGAGAATAGGATAGGATAGAGGATAGGATAGGATAGAGGATAGGATAGGATAGAGGATAGAATAGGATAGAGGATAGGATATGATAGAGGATAGGATAGGATAGAGGGTAGGATAGGATAGAGGATAGGATAGGATAGAGGATAGGATAGGATAGAGGATATCATAGGATAGAGGATAGGATAGGATAGGATAGAGGATAGGATAGTATAGAGGATAGGATAGGATAGAGGATAGGATAGGATAGAGGATAGGATGCGATAGAGGATACGAAAGGATAGGATAGAGGGTAGGATAGGATAGAGGATAGGATAGGATAGAGGATAGGAGAGGATAGAGGATAGGATACGATAGAGGATACGATAGGATAGGATAGAGGGTAGGATAGGATAGAGGATAGCATAGGATAGAGGATAGGATAGGATAGGTTAGAGGATAGGATAGTATAGAGGATAGGATAGGATAGAGGATAGGATAGGATAGAGGATAGGATGCGATAGAGGATACGAAAGGATAGGATAGAGGGTAGGATAGGATAGAGGATAGGATAGGATAGAGGATAGGAGAGGATAGAGGATAGGATATGATAGAGGATAGGATATGATAGAGGATAGGATAGGATAGAGGATAGGAGAGGATAGAGGATAGGATAGGATAGAGGATAGGATAGGATAGAGGATAGGATAGGATAGAGGATAGGATATGATAGAGGATAGGATAGGATAGAGGATAGGATAGGATAGAGGATAGGATAGGATAGAGGATAGGATAGGATAGAGGATAGGATAGGACAGAGGATAGGATAGTATAGAGGATAGGATAGGATAGAGGATAGGATAGGATAGAGGATAGGATGCGATAGAGGATACGAAAGGATAGGATAGAGGGTAGGATAGGATAGAGGATAGGATAGGATAGAGGATAGGAGAGGATAGAGGATAGGATACGATAGAGGATAGGATAGGATAGAGGATAGGATAGTATAGAGGATAGGATAAGATAGAGGATATGATAGGATAGACGATAGGATAGGATAGAGGATAGGATATGATAGAGGATAGGATAGGATAGAGAATAGGATAGGATAGAGGATAGGATAGGATAGATGATAGGATAGGATAGAGGATAGGATAAGATAGAGGATACGATAGGATAGATGATATTATAGGAAAGAGGAAAGGATATGATAGAGGATACGATATTGTAGAGGATAGGATAGGATAGAGGATAGGATAGGATAGAGGATAGGATATGATAGATTATAGGATAGGATAGAAGATAGGATATGATAGATGATAAGATACGATAGAGGATAGGATAAGATAGAGGATAAGATAGGATAGAGGATAGGATAGGATAGAGGATAGAATAGGATAGAGGATAGGATCGGATAGAGGATATGATAGGACAGAGGATACGATAGGATAGGATAGAGAATAGGATAGGATAGAGGATAGGATAGGATAGAGGATAGGATAGGATAGAGGATAGAATAGGATAGAGGATAGGATATGATAGATGATAGGATAGGATAGAGGATAGGATAGGATAGAGGATAGGGTAGGATAGAGGATAGGATAGAATAGGGGATAGGATATAATAGAGGATAGGATAGGATAGAGGATAGGATACGATAGAGGATACGATAGGATAGGATAGAGGGTAGGATAGGATAGAGGATAGGATAGGATAGAGGATAGGATAGGATAGAGGATAGCATAGGATAGAGGATAGGATAGGATAGGATAGAGGATAGGATAGTATAGAGGATAGGATAGGATAGAGGATAGGATAGGATAGAGGATAGGATGCGATAGAGGATACGAAAGGATAGGATAGAGGGTAGGATAGGATAGAGGATAGGATCGGATAGAGGATAGGATAGAGGATTGGATAGGATAGAGGATAGGATAAGATAGAGGATAGGATAGGATAGAGGATAGGATAGGATAGAGGATAGGATAGGATAGAGGATAGGATCGGATAGAGGATATGATAGGGGATTGGATAGGATAGAGGAAAGGATAGGATAGAGGATAGGATAGGATAGAGGATAGGAAAAGATAGAGGATAGGATAGGATAGAGGATAGGATAGGATAGAGGATAGGATAAGATAGAGGATAGGATGGGATAGAGGATAGGATAGGATAGAGGATAGGATAGGATAGACGATAGGATAGGATAGAGGATAGGATATGATAGAGGATAGGATAGGATAGAGAATAGGATAGGATAGAGGATAGGATAGGATAGATGATAGGATAGGATAGAGGATAGGATAAGATAGAGGATACGATAGGATAGATGATATTATAGGAAAGAGGAAAGGATATGATAGAGGATACGATATTGTAGAGGATAGGATAGGATAGAGGATAGGATAGGATAGAGGATAGGATAGGATAGAGGATAGGATATGATAGATTATAGGATAGGATAGAAGATAGGATATGATAGATGATAAGATACGATAGAGGATAGGATAAGATAGAGGATAAGATAGGATAGAGGATAGGATAGGATAGAGGATAGAATAGGATAGAGGATAGGATCGGATAGAGGATATGATAGGACAGAGGATACGATAGGATAGGATAGAGAATAGGATAGGATAGAGGATAGGATAGGATAGAGGATAGGATAGGATAGAGGATAGAATAGGATAGAGGATAGGATATGATAGATGATAGGATAGGATAGAGGATAGGATAGGATAGAGGATAGGGTAGGATAGAGGATAGGATAGAATAGGGGATAGGATATAATAGAGGATAGGATAGGATAGAGGATAGGATACGATAGAGGATACGATAGGATAGGATAGAGGGTAGGATAGGATAGAGGATAGGATAGGATAGAGGATAGGATAGGATAGAGGATAGCATAGGATAGAGGATAGGATAGGATAGGATAGAGGATAGGATAGTATAGAGGATAGGATAGGATAGAGGATAGGATAGGATAGAGGATAGGATGCGATAGAGGATACGAAAGGATAGGATAGAGGGTAGGATAGGATAGAGGATAGGATAGGATAGAGGATAGGAGAGGATAGAGGATAGGATAGGATAGAGGATAGGATATGATAGAGGATAGGATAGGATAGAAGATAGGATAGGATAGATGATAGGATAGGATAGAGGATAGGATAAGATAGAGGATAAGATAGGATAGATGATAGGATAGGATAGAGGATAGGATATGATAGAGGATAGGATAGGATAGAAGATAGGATCGGATAGATGATAGGATAGAGGATTGGATAGGATAGAGGATAGGATAAGATAGAGGATAGGATAGGATAGAGGATAGGATAGGATAGAGGATAGGATAGGATAGAGGATAGGATCGGATAGAGGATATGATAGGGGATTGGATAGGATAGAGGAAAGGATAGGATAGAGGATAGGATAGGATAGAGGATAGGAAAGGATAGAGGATAGGATAGGATAGAGGATAGGATAGGATAGAGGATAGGATAAGATAGAGGATAGGATGGGATAGAGGATAGGATAGGATAGAGGATAGGATAGGATAGAGGATAGGATAGGATAGAGGATAGGATAGGATAGGACAGAGGATAGGATAGTATAGAGGATAGGATAGGATAGAGGATAGGATAGGATAGAGGATAGGATGCGATAGAGGATACGAAAGGATAGGATAGAGGGTAGGATAGGATAGAGGATAGGATAGGATAGAGGATAGGAGAGGATAGAGGATAGGATACGATAGAGGATAGGATAGGATAGAGGATAGGATAGGATAGAGGATAGGATAGGATAGAGGATAGGATAGGATAGAGGATAGGATATGATAGAGGATAGGATAGGATAGAAGATAGGATAGGATAGATGATAGGATAGGATAGAGGATAGGATAAGATAGAGGATAAGATAGGATAGAGGATAGGATAGGATAGACGATAGGATATGATAGAGGATAGGATAGGATAGAAGATAGGATCGGATAGAGTATAGGATAGAGGATTGGATAGGATAGAGGATAGGATAAGATAGAGGATAGGATAGGATAGAGGATAGGATAGGATAGAGGATAGGATAGGATAGAGGATAGGATCGGATAGAGGATAGCATAGGATAGAGGATATTATAGGATAGGATAGAGGATAGGATAGTATAGAGTATAGGATAGGACAGAGGATAGGATAGGATAGAGGATAGGATGCGATAGAGGATACGAAAGGATAGGATAGAGGGTAGGGTAGGATAGAGGATAGGATAGGATAGAGGATAGGATAGGATAGAGGATAGGATGCGATAGAGGATACGAAAGGATAGGATAGAGGGTAGGATAGGATAGAGGATAGGATAGGATAGAGGATAGGAGAGGATAGAGGATAGGATAGGATAGAGGATATGATAGGGGATTGGATAGGATAGAGGAAAGGATAGGATAGAGGATAGGATAGGATAGAGGATAGGATAGGATAGAGGATATGATAGGATAGAGGATAGGGTAGGATAGAGGATAGGATAGAATAGGGGATAGGATATAATAGAGGATAGGATAGGATAGAGGGTAGGATAGGATAGAGGATAGGATAGGATAGAGGATCGGAGAGGATAGAGGATAGGATATGATAGAGTATAGGATAGGATAGAGGATAGGATAGGATAGAGGATAGGATAGGATAGAGGATAGGATAGGATAGAGGATAGGATAGTATAGAGAATAGGATAAGAAAGAGGATATGATAGGATAGACGATAGGATAGGATAGAAGATAGGATAGGATAGAGGATAGGATAAGATAGAGGATAAGATAGGATAGAGGATAGGATAGGATAGAGGATAGGATATGATAGAGGATAGGATAGGATAGAAGATAGGATCGGATAGAGGATAGGATAGAGGATTGGATAGGATAGAGGATAGGATAAGATAGAGGATAGGATAGGATAGAGGATAGGATACGATAGAGGATAGGATAGGATAGAGGATAGGATAAGATAGAGGGTACGATAGGATAGATGATATTATAGGAAAGAGGAAAGGATATGATAGAGGATACGATATTGTAGAGGATAGGATAGGATAGAGGATAGGATAGGATAGAGGATAGGATAGGATAGAGGATAGGATAGGATAGAGGATAGGATATGATAGAGGATAGGATAGGATAGAAGATAGGATAGGATAGAAGATAGGATAGGATAGAGGATAGGATAAGATAGAGGATAAGATAGGATAGAGGATAGGATAGGATAGAGGATAGGATATGATAGAGGATAGGATAGGATAGAAGATAGGATCGGATAGAGGATAGGATAGAGGATTGGATAGGATAGAGGATAGGATAAGATAGAGGATAGGATAGGATAGAGGATAGGATACGATAGAGGATAGGATAGGATAGAGGATAGGATCGGATAGAGGATAGCATAGGATAGAGGATAGGATAGGATAGGATAGAGGATAGGATAGTATAGAGGATAGGATAGGATAGAGGATAGGATAGGATAGAGGATAGGATGCGATAGAGGATACGAAAGGATAGGATAGAGGGTAGGATAGGATAGAGGATAGGATAGGATAGAGGATAGGATAGGATAGAGGATAGGATACGATAGAGGATAGGATATGATAGAGGATAGGATAGGATAGAGGATAGGATAGGATAGAGGATAGGATAGTATAGAGGATAGGATAAGATAGTGGATATGATAGGATAGATGATAGGATACGATAGAGGATAGGATAGGATCGAGGATAGGATAGGACAGAGGATACGATAGGATAGGATAGAGAATAGGATAGGATAGTGGATAGGATAGGATAGAGGATAGGATAGGATAGAGGATAGAATAGGATAGAGGATAGGATATGATAGAGGATAGGATAGGATAGAGGATAGGATACGATAGAGGATAGGGTAGGATAGAGGATAGGATAGAATAGGGGATAGGATATAATAGAGGATAGGATAGGATAGAGGATAGGATACGATAGAGGATACGATAGGATAGGATAGAGGGTAGGATAGGATAGAGGATAGGATAGGATAGAGGATAGGATAGGATAGAGGATAGCATAGGATAGAGGATAGGATAGGATAGGATATAGGATAGGATAGTATAGAGGATAGGATAGGATAGAGGATAGGATAGGATAGAGGATAGGATGCGATAGAGGATACGAAATTATAGGATAGAGGGTAGGATAGGATAGAGGATAGGATAGGATAGAGGATACGATAGGATAGGATAGAGAATAGGATAGGATAGAGGATAGGATAGGATAGAGGATAGGATAGGATAGAGGATAGAATAGGATAGAGGATAGGATATGATAGAGGATAGGATAGGATAGAGGGTAGGATAGGATAGAGGATAGGATAGGATAGAGGATAGGATAGGATAGAGGATAGCATAGGATAGAGGATAGGATAGGATAGGATAGAGGATAGGATAGTATAGAGGATAGGATAGGATAGAGGATAGGATAGGATAGAGGATAGGATGCGATAGAGGATACGAAAGGATAGGATAGAGGGTAGGATAGGATAGAGGATAGGATAGGATAGAGGATAGGAGAGGATAGAGGATAGGATACGATAGAGGATACGAAAGGATAGGATAGAGGGTAGGATAGGATAGAGGATAGGATAGGATAGAGGATAGGAGAGGATAGAGGATAGGATACGATAGAGGATAGGATGGGATAGAGGATAGGATAGTATAGAGGATAGGATAAGATAGAGGATATGATAGGATAGACGATAGGATAGGATAGAGGATAGGATATGATAGAGGATAGGATAGGATAGAGAATAGGATAGGATAGAGGATAGGATAGGATAGATGATAGGATAGGATAGAGGATAGGATAAGATAGAGGATACGATAGGGTAGATGATATTATAGGAAAGAGGAAAGGATATGATAGAGGATACGATATTGTAGAGGATAGGATAGGATAGAGGATAGGATAGGATAGAGGATAGGATAGGATAGAGGATAGGATATGATAGATTATAGGATAGGATAGAAGATAGGATATGATAGATGATAGGATACGATAGAGGATAGGATAAGATAGAGGATAAGATAGGATAGAGGATAGGATAGGATAGAGGATAGAATAGGATAGAGGATAGGATATGATAGAGGACAGGATATGATAGAGGATAGGATAGGATAGAGGATAGGATAGGATAGAGGATAGGAGAGGATAGAGGATAGGATAGGATAGAGGATAGGATCGGATAGAGGATATGATAGGGGATTGGATAGGATAGAGGAAAGGATAGGATAGAGGATAGGATAGGATAGAGGATAGGATAGGATAGAGGATAGGAGAGGATAGAGGATAGGATATGATAGAGGATAGGATACGATAGAGGATACGATAGGATAGGATAGAGGATAGGATATGATAGTGGATCGGATAGGATAGAGGATAGGATAGGGGATTGGATAGGATAGAGGATAGGATAGAGGATAGGGTACAAATAGAGGATACGATAGGATGGGATAGAGGATAGGATAGGATAGAGGATAGGATAGGATAGAGGATAGGATAGGATAGAGGATAGGATAAGATAGAGGATAGGATAGGATAGAGGATGGATAGGGGATTGGATAGGATAGAGGATAGGATAGGACAGAGAATAGTATACGATAGAGGATACGATAGGATAGGATAGAGGATCGGATAGGATAGAGGATAGGATAGGATAGAGGATAGGATAGGATAGAGGATAGGATAGGATAGAGGATAGGATAAGATGGAGGATAAGATAGGATAAAGGATAGGATAGGATAGAGGATAGGATATGATAGAGGATAGGATAGGATAGAGGATATGATAGGATAGAGCATAGGATAGGATAGAGGATAGGATAGGATAGGGGATAGGATACGATAGAGGATATAATAGGATAGAGGATAGGAAAGGACAGAGGATACGATACGATAGGATAGAGAATAGGATAGGATAGAGGATAGGATAGGATAGAGGATAGGATACGATAGAGGATAGGATAGGGGATTGGATAGGATAGAGGATAGGATAGGATAGAGGATAAGATAGGGTAGAGGATAGGATAGGATAGAGGATAGGATAGCATAGAGGATAGGATAGGGGATTGGATAGGATAGAGGATAGGATAGGATAGAGGATAGGATAGTGGATAGGATATAATAGTGGATCGGATAGGATAGAGGATAGGATAGGGGATTGGATAGGATAGAGGATAGGATAGAGGATAGGATACGATAGAGGATACGATAGGATAGGATAGAGGATAGGATAGGATAGAGGATAAGATATAATAGTGGATCGGATAGGATAGAGGATAGGATAGGGGATTGGATAGGATAGAGGATAGGATAGAGGATAGGGTGCGATAGAGGATACGATAGGATGGGATAGAGGATAGGATAGGATAGAGAATAGGATAGGATAGAGGATAGGTTAGGATAGAGGATAGGATAGGATAGAGGATAAGATAGGGTAGAGGATCGGATATAATAGAGGATAGGATAGGATAGAGGATAAGATAGGGCAGAGGATAGGATAGGATAGGGGATAGGATAAGATAGAGGATAAGATAGGATAGAGGATAGGATAGGATAGAGGATAGGATATGATAGAGGATAGGATAGGATAGAGGATAGGATAGGATAGATGATAGGATAGGATAGAGGATAGGATAAGATAGAGGATAAGATAGGATAGAGGATAGGATAGGATAGAGCATAGGATAGGATAGAGGATAGGATAGGATAGAGGATAGGATACGATAGAGGATATAATGGGATAGAGGATAGGAAAGGATAGAGGATAGGTTAGGATAGAAGATAGCATAGGACAGAGGATAGGATAGGATAGGATAGAGGATAGGATAGGATAGGATAGGATAGAGGATAGGATAGGATAGAGGATAGGATAGGATAGAGGATAGGATAAGATAGAGGATATGATAGGATAGACGATAGGATACGATAGAGGATAGGATAGGATCCAGGATAGGATAGGACAGAGGATACGATAGGATAGGATAGAGAATAGGATAGGATAGAGGATAGGATAGGATAGGATAGAGGATAGGATAGGATAGAGGATAGAATAGGATACAGGATAGGAGAGGATAGAGGATAGGATAGAGGATAGGATACGATAGAGGATACGATAGGATAGGACAGGGGATAGGATAGGATAGAGGATAGGATATAATAGTGGATCGTATAGGATAGAGGATAGGATAGGATAGAGGATAGGATAAGATAGAGGATAAGATATTATAGAGGATAGGATAGGATAGAGGATAGAATAGGATAGAGGATAGAATATGATAGAGGATAGGATATGATAGAGGGTAGGATAGGATAGAGGATAGGATAGGATAGAGGATAGGATAGTATAGAGGATAGGATATAATAGAGGATAGGATAGGATAGAGGATAGGATAGGGTAGAGGATAGGATAGGATATTGGATAGGATAAGATAGAGGATAAGATAGGATAGAGGATAGGATAGGATAGAGGATAGGATAGGATAGAGGATAGGATAGGATAGAGGATAGGATAGGATAGAGGATAGAATAGGATAGAGGATAGGATATGATAGAGGATAGGATAGGATAGAGGATAGGATAGGATAGAGGATAGGATAGGATAGAGGATAGGATAGGATAGAGCATAGGATACGATAGAGGATAGGATAGGGGATTGGATAGGATAGAGGGTAGGATAGGACAGATGATATTACAGGAATGAGGATAGGATATGATAGAGGATACGATATTATAGAGGATAGGATAGGATACAGGATAAGATAGGATAGATGATAGGATAGGATAGAGGATAGGATAGTATAGAGGATAGGATAGGATAGAGGATAGGATGCGATAGAGGATACGAAAGGATAGGATAGAGGGTAGGATAGGATAGAGGATAGGATAGGATAGAGGATAGGATAGGATAGAGGATAGGATATGATAGAGGATAGGATAGGATAGAGGATAGGATAGGATAGAGGATAGGATAGGATAGAGGATAGGATAAGATAGAGGATATGATAGGATAGACGATAAGATACGATAGAGGATAGGATAGGATCTAGGATAGGATAGGACAGAGGATACGATAGGATAGGATAGTTAATAGGATATGATAGAGGATAGGATAGGATAGAGGATAGGATAGGATAGAGGATAGAATAGGATAGAGGATAGGATACGATAGAGGATAGGATAGGATAGAGGATAGGATAGGATAGAGGATAGAATAGGATAGAGGATAGGATACGATAGAGGATAGGATATAATAGAGGATAGGATAGGAAAGAGGATAGGATATGATAGAGGATCGGATAGGATAGAGGATTGGATAGGATAGAGAATATGATACTGTAGACGATAGGGGATTGGATCGGATACAGGATAGGAGACGGTAGAGGATAGGATAGGATAGGATAGAGAATAGTATAGGATAGAGGATAGGTTAGGATAGAGGATAGGATAGGATAGAGGATAAGATAGGTTAGAGGATAGGATAGGATAGAGGATAGGATATGATAGAGGATAGGATAGGATAGAGAATAGAATAGGATAGAGGATAGGATATGATAGAGGATAGGATAGGATAGATGATATTATAGGAAAGAGGATAGGATAGAGGATAGGATAGGATAGAATAGAGGATAGGAAAGGATAGAGGATAAAATAGGATAGTGGATAGCATAGGATAGAGGATAGGATAGGATAGAGAATATGATACTGTAGACGATAGGGGATTGGATCGGATACAGGATAGGAGACGGTAGAGGATAGGATAGTATAGGATAGAGAATAGTATAGGATAGAGGATAGGTTAGGATAGAGGATAGGATAGGATAGAGGATAAGATAGGATAGAGGATTGGATAAGATAGAGGATAGGATAAGATAGAGGATATGATAGGGTAGACGATAGGATACGATAGAGGATAGGATAGGATCTAGGCTAGGATAGGACAGAGGATACGATAGGACGGGATAGAGAATAGGATAGGATAGAGGATAGGATAGGATAGAGGATAGGATAGGATAGAGGATAGAATAGGATAGAGGATAGGATACGATAGAGGATAGGATAGGGGATTGGATAGGATAGAGGATAGGATAGGATAGAGAATAGGATATGATAGAGGATACGATAGGATAGGATAGAGGATAGGATAGGAAAGAGGATAGGATATGATAGAGGATCGGATAGGATAGAGGATTGGATAGGATAGAGCATAGGATAGGATAGAGGATAGGATACGATAGAGGATAGGATAGGGGATTGGATAGATAGAGGATAGGATAGGATAGAGGATAGGATACGATAGAGGATACGATAGGATAGGATAGAGGATAGGATAGGATAGAGGATAGGATAGGATAGAGGATAGGAGAGGATAGAGGATAGGATATGATAGAGGATAGGATACGATAGAGGATACGATAGGATAGGATAGAGGATAGCATATGATGGTGGATCGGATAGGATAGAGGATAGGATAGGGGATTGGATAGGATAGGGGATAGGATAGAGGATAGGGTACGATAGAGGATACGATAGGATGGGATAGAGGATAGGATAGGATAGAGGATAGGATACGATAGAGGATAGGATAAGATAGAGGATAGGATAGGATAGAGGATAGGATAGGGGATTGGATAAGATAGAGGATAGGATAGGACAGAGGATAGTATACGATAGAGGATACGATAGGATAGGATAGAGGATAAGATAGGTTAGAGGATAGGATAGGATAGAGGATAGGATAGGATAGAGGATAGGATAGGATAGACGATAGGATAGGATAGAGGATAGCGGATAGGATAGGATAGAGGATAGGATAGGATAGACGATAGGATAGGATAGAGGATAGTATAGGATAGGATAGAGGATAGGATAGGATAGAGGGTAGGATAGGATAGAGGATAGAATAGGATAGAGGATAGGATACGATAGTGGATAGGATATAATAGAGGATAGGATAGGAAAGAGGATAGGATATGATACAGGATCGGATAGGATAGAGGATTGGATAGGATAGAGAATATGATACTGTAGACGATAGGGGATTGGATCGGATACAGGATAGGAGACGGTAGAGGATAGGATAGGATAGGATAGAGAATAGGATAGGATAGAGGATAGGTTAGGATAGAGGATAGGATAGGATAGAGGATAAGATAGGTTAGAGGATAGGATAGGATAGCGGATAGGATAGAGGATAGGATAGGATAGAGGATAGGATATAATAGAGGATAGGATAGGATAGAGGATAGGATAGGATAGAAGATAGAATAGGATAGAGGATAGGATACGATAGAGGATAGGATATAATAGAGGATAGGATAGGAAAGAGGATAGGATATGATAGAGGATCGGATAGGATAGAGGATTGGATAGGAAAGAGAATATGATACTGTAGACGATAGGGGATTGGATCGGATACAGGATAGGAGACGGTAGAGGATAGGATAGGATAGGATAGAGAATAGGATAGGATAGAGGATAGGTTAGGATAGAGGATAGGATAGGATAGAGGATAGGATAGGATAGAGGATAGGATAAGATAGAGGATATGATAGGATAGACGATAGGATACGATAGAGGATAGGATAGGATAGAGGATAGAATAGGACAGAGGATACGATATAATAGGATAGAGAATAGGATAGGATAGAGGATAGGATAGGATAGAGGATAGGATAGGATAGAGGATAGAATAGGATAGAGGATAGGATATAATAGAGGATAGGATAGGAAAGAGGATAGGATATGATAGAGGATCGGATAGGATAGAGGATTGGATAGGATAGAGAATATGATACTGTAGACGATAGGGGATTGGATCGGATACAGGATAGGAGACGGTAGAGGATATGATAGGATAGGATACAGAATAGGATAGGATAGAGAATAGGTTAGGATAGAGGATAGGATAGGATAGAGGATAGGATAGGATCGAGGATAGGATAGGATAGAGGATAGGTTAGGATAGAGGATAGTATAGGATAGAGGATAAGATAGGGTAGAGGATAGGATAGGATAGAGGATAGGATAGGATAGAGGATAGAATAGGATAGGATAGAGGATAGGATAGGATAGTGGATAGGATAGGATAGAGGATAGAATAGGATAGAGGATAGGATAAGATAGAGGATTGAATAGGATAGAGGATAGGATACGATAGAGGATAGGATATAATAGAGGATAGGATAGGATAGAGAATAGGATAGGATGGAGGATAGGTTAGGATAGAGGATAGGATAGGATAGAGGATAAGATAGGATAGAGGATTGGATAGGATAGAGAATATGATACTGTAGACGATAGGGGATTGGATCGGATACAGGATAGGAGACGGTAGAGGATAGGATAGGATAGGATAGAGAATAGGATAGGATAGAGGATAGGTTAGGATAGAGGATAGGATAGGATAGAGGATAAGATAGGATAGAGGATAGGATAAGATAGAGGATATGATAGGATAGACGATAGGATACGATAGAGGATAGGATAGGATAGAGGATAGAATAGGACAGAGGATACGATATAATAGGATAGAGGATAGGATAGGATAGAGGATAGGATAGGATAGAGGATAGGATAGGATAGAGGATAGAATAGGATAGAGGATAGGATACGATAGAGGATAGGATATAATAGAGGATAGGATAGGAAAGAGGATAGGATATGATAGAGGATCGGATAGGATAGAGGATTGGATAGGATAGAGAATATGATACTGTAGACGATAGGGGATTGGATCGGATACAGGATAGGAGACGGTAGAGGATATGATAGGATAGGATACAGAATAGGATAGGATAGAGGATAGGTTAGGATAGAGGATAGGATAGGATCGAGGATAGGATAGGATAGAGGATAGGTTAGGATAGAGGATAGTATAGGATAGAGGATAAGATAGGGTAGAGGATAGGATAGGATAGAGGATAGGATAGGATAGAGGATAGGATAGGATAGAGGATAGGATAGGATGGGATAGGATAGGATAGAGGATAGGATAGGATAGAGGATAGGATCGGATAGAGGATAGAATAGGATAGAGGATAGGATAAGATAGAGGATTGAATAGGATAGAGGATAGGATACGATAGAGGATAGGATATAATAGAGGATAGGATAGGAAAGAGGATAGGATATGATAGAGGATCGGATAGGATAGAGGATTGGATAGGATAGAGAATATGATACTGTAGACGATAGGGGATTGGATCGGATACAGGATAGGAGACGGTAGAGGATAGGATAGGATAGGATAGAGAATAGGATAGGATAGAGGATAGGTTAGGATAGAGGATAGGATAGGATAGAGGATAAGATAGGTTAGAGGATAGGATAGGATAGCGGATAGGATAGGATAGAGGATAGGATAGGATAGAGGATAGGATATAATAGAGGATAGGATAGGATAGAGGATAGGATAGGATAGAAGATAGAATAGGATAGAGGATAGGATACGATAGAGGATAGGATATAATAGAGGATAGGATAGGAAAGAGGATAGGATATGATAGAGGATCGGATAGGATAGAGGATTGGATAGGAAAGAGGATAGGATATGATAGAGGATCGGATAGGATAGAGGATTGGATAGGATAGAGAATATGATACTGTAGACGATAGGGGATTGGATCGGATACAGGATAGGAGACGGTAGAGGATAGGATAGGATAGGATAGAGAATAGGATAGGATAGAGGATAGGTTAGGATAGAGGATAGCATAGGATAGAGGATAGGATAGGATAGAGGATAGGATAGGATAGAGGATAGGATACGATAGAGGTTAGGATATAATAGAGGTTAGGATAGGATAGAGAATAGGATAGGATAGAGGATAGGTTAGGATAGAGGATAGGATAGGATAGAGGATAAGATAGGATAGAGGATTGGATAGTATAGAGAATATGATACTGTAGACGATAGGGGATTGGATCGGATACAGGATAGGAGACGGTAGAGGATAGGATAGGATAGGATAGAGAATAGGATAGGATAGAGGATAGGTTAGGATAGAGGATAGGATAGGATAGAGGATAGGATAGGATAGAGGATAGGATAAGATAGAGGATATGATAGGATAGACGATAGGATACGATAGAGGATAGGATAGGATAGAGGATAGAATAGGACAGAGGATACGATATAATAGGATAGAGAATAGGATAGGATAGAGGATAGGATAGGATAGAGGATAGGATAGGATAGAGGATAGAATAGGATAGAGGATAGGATATAATAGAGGATAGGATAGGAAAGAGGATAGGATATGATAGAGGATCGGATAGGATAGAGGATTGGATAGGATAGAGAATATGATACTGTAGACGATAGGGGATTGGATCGGATACAGGATAGGAGACGGTAGAGGATATGATAGGATAGGATACAGAATAGGATAGGATAGAGAATAGGTTAGGATAGAGGATAGGATAGGATAGAGGATAGGATAGGATCGAGGATAGGATAGGATAGAGGATAGGTTAGGATAGAGGATAGTATAGGATAGAGGATAAGATAGGGTAGAGGATAGGATAGGATAGAGGATAGGATAGGATAGAGGATAGGATAGGATAGAGGATAGAATAGGATAGAGGATAGGATAGAGGATAGAGGATAGAATAGGATAGAGGATAGGATACGATAGAGGATAGGATATAATAGAGGATAGGATAGGAAAGAGGATAGGATATGATAGAGGATCGGATAGGATAGAGGATTGGATAGGATAGAGAATATGATACTGTAGACGATATGGGATTGGATCGGATACAGGATAGGAGACGGTAGAGGATAGGATAGGATAGGATAGAGAATAGGATAGGATAGAGGATAGGTTAGGATAGAGGATAGGATAGGATAGAGGATAGGATAGGATAGAGGATAGGATAGGATAGGATAGAGGATAGAATAGGATAGAGGATAGGATAGGATAGAGGATTGAATAGGATAGAGGATAGGATACGATAGAGGATAGGATATAATAGAGGATAGGATAGGATAGAGAATAGGATAGGATAGAGGATAGGTTAGGATAGAGGATAGGATAGGATAGAGGATAAGATAGGATAGAGGATATTGTAGGATAGCGGATAGGATAGGATAGAGGATAGGATAGTATAGAGGATAGGATATAATAGAGGATAGGATAGGATAGAGGATAGGATAGGATAGAGGATAGAATAGGATAGAGGATAGGATACGATAGAGGATAGGATATAATAGAGGATAGGATAGGAAAGAGGATAGGATATGATAGAGGATCGGATAGGATAGAGGATTGGATAGGATAGAGAATATGATACTGTAGACGATAGGGGATTGGATCGGATACAGGATAGGAGACGGTAGAGGATATGATAGGATAGGATACAGAATAGGATAGGATAGAGGATAGGTTAGGATAGAGGATAGGATAGGATAGAGGATAGGATAGGATCGAGGATAGGATAGGATAGAGGATAGGTTAGGATAGAGGATAGTATAGGATAGAGGATAGGATAGGATAGAGGATAGAATAGGATAGAGGATAGGATAGGATAGAGGATAGAATAGGATAGAGGATAGGATACGATAGAGGATAGGATATAATAGAGGATAGGATAGGAAAGAGGATAGGATATGATAGAGGATCGGATAGGATAGAGGATTGGATAGGATAGAGAATATGATACTGTAGACGATAGGGGATTGGATCGGATACAGGATAGGAGACGGTAGAGGATAGGATAGGATAGGATAGAGAATAGGATAGGATAGAGGATAGGTTAGGATAGAGGATAGGATAGGATAGAGGATAAGATAGGTTAGAGGATAGGATAGGATAGCGGATAGGACAGGATAGAGGATAGGATAGTATAGAGGATAGGATATAATAGAGGATAGGATAGGATAGAGGATAGGATAGGATAGAGGATAGAATAGGATAGAGGATAGGATACGATAGGGGATAGGATATAATAGAGGATAGGATAGGAAAGAGGATAGGATATGATAGAGGATCGGATAGGATAGAGGATTGGATAGGAAAGAGGATAGGATATGATAGAGGATCGGATAGGATAGAGGATTGGATAGGATAGAGAATATGATACTGTAGACGATAGGGGATTGGATCGGATACAGGATAGGAGACGGTAGAGGATAGGATAGGATAGGATAGAGAATAGGATAGGATAGAGGATAGGTTAGGATAGAGGATAGCATAGGATAGAGGATAGGATAGGATAGAGGATAGGATAGGATAGGATAGAGGATAGGATAGGATAGGATAGAGGATAGGATAGGATAGTGGATAGGATAGGATAGAGGATAGAATAGGATAGAGGATAGGATAAGATAGAGGATTGAATAGGATAGAGGATGGGATACGATAGAGGATAGGATATAATAGAGGATAGGATAGGACAGAGAATAGGATAGGATAGAGGATAGGTTAGGATAGAGGATAGGATAGGATAGAGGATAAGATAGGATAGAGGATTGGATAGGATAGAGGATAGGATACGATAGAGGATACGAAAGGATAGGATAGAGGGTAGGATAGGATAGAGGATAGGATAGGGTAGAGGATAGAATAGGATAGAGGATAGGATACGATAGAGGATAGGATATAATAGAGGATAGGATAGGAAAGAGGATAGGATATGATAGAGGATCGGATAGGATAGAGGATTGGATAGGATAGAGAATATGATACTGTAGACGATAGGGGATTGGATCGGATACAGGATAGGAGACTGTAGAGGATAGGATAGGATAGGATAGAGAATAGGATAGGATGGAGGATAGGTTAGGATAGAGGATAGGATAGGATAGAGGATAAGATAGGTTAGAGGATAGGATAGGATAGCGGATAGGACAGGATAGAGGATAGGATAGTATAGAGGATAGGATATAATAGAGGATAGGATAGGATAGAGGATAGGATAGGATAGAGGATAGAATAGGATAGAGGATAGGATACGATAGAGGATAGGATAAAATAGAGGATAGGATAGGAAAGAGGATAGGATATGATAGAGGATCGGATAGGATAGAGGATTGGATAGGAAAGAGGATAGGATATGATAGAGGATCGGATAGGATAGAGGATTGGATAGGATAGAGAATATGATACTGTAGACGATAGGGGATTGGATCGGATACAGGATAGGAGACGGTAGAGGATAGGATAGGATAGAGAATAGGATAGGATAGAGGATAGGTTAGGATAGAGGATAGCATAGGATAGAGGATAGGATAGGATAGAGGATAGGATAGGATAGGATAGAGGATAGGATAGGATAGTGGATAGGATAGGATAGAGGATAGAATAGGATAGAGGATAGGATAAGATAGAGGATTGAATAGGATAGAGGATAGGATACGATAGAGGATAGGATATAATAGAGGATAGGATAGGATAGAGAATAGGATAGGATAGAGGATAGGTTAGGATAGAGGATAGGATAGGATAGAGGATAAGATAGGATAGAGGATTGGATAGGATAGAGAATATGATACTGTAGACGATAGGGGATTGGATCGGATACAGGATAGGAGACGGTAGAGGATAGGATAGGATAGGATAGAGAATAGGATAGGATAGAGGATAGGTTAGGATAGAGGATAGGATAGGATAGAGGATAAGATAGGTTAGAGGATAGGATAGGATAGCGGATAGGATAGGATAGAGGATAGGATAGGATAGAGGATAGGATATAATAGAGGATAGGATAGGATAGAGGATAGGATAGGATAGAGGATAGAATAGGATAGAGGATAGGATACGATAGAGGATAGGATATAATAGAGGATAGGATAGGAAAGAGGATAGGATATGATAGAGGATCGGATAGGATAGAGGATTGGATAGGATAGAGAATATGATACTGTAGACGATAGGGGATTGGATCGGATACAGGATAGGAGACGGTAGAGGATATGATAGGATAGGATACAGAATAGGATAGGATAGAGGATAGGTTAGGATAGAGGATAGGATAGGATAGAGGATAAGATAGGTTAGAGGATAGGATAGGATAGCGGATAGGATAGGATAGAGGATAGGATAGGATAGAGGATAGGATATAATAGAGGATAGGATAGGATAGAGGATAGGATAGGATAGAGGATAGGATAGGAAAGAGGATAGGATATGATAGAGGATCGGATAGGATAGAGGATTGGATAGGAAAGAGGATAGGATATGATAGAGGATCGGATAGGATAGAGGATTGGATAGGATAGAGAATATGATACTGTAGACGATAGGGGATTGGATCGGATACAGGATAGGAGACGGTAGAGGATAGGATAGGATAGGATAGAGAATAGGATAGGATAGAGGATAGGTTAGGATAGAGGATAGCATAGGATAGAGGATAGGATAGGATAGAGGATAGGATAGGATAGAGGATAGGATACGATAGAGGTTAGGATATAATAGAGGATAGGATAGGATAGAGAATAGGATAGGATAGAGGATAGGTTAGAATAGAGGATAGGATAGGATAGAGGATAAGATAGGATAGAGGATTGGATAGTATAGAGAATATGATACTGTAGACGATAGGGGATTGGATCGGATACAGGATAGGAGACGGTAGAGGATAGGATAGGATAGGATAGAGAATAGGATAGGATAGAGGATAGGTTAGGATAGAGGATAGGATAGGATAGAGGATAGGATAGGATAGAGGATAGGATAAGATAGAGGATATGATAGGATAGACGATAGGATACGATAGAGGATAGGATAGGATAGAGGATAGAATAGGACAGAGGATACGATATAATAGGATAGAGAATAGGATAGGATAGAGGATAGGATAGGATAGAGGATAGGATAGGATAGAGGATAGAATAGGATAGAGGATAGGATATAATAGAGGATAGGATAGGAAAGAGGATAGGATATGATAGAGGATCGGATAGGATAGAGGATTGGATAGGATAGAGAATATGATACTGTAGACGATAGGGGATTGGATCGGATACAGGATAGGAGACGGTAGAGGATATGATAGGATAGGATACAGAATAGGATAGGATAGAGAATAGGTTAGGATAGAGGATAGGATAGGATAGAGGATAGGATAGGATCGAGGATAGGTTAGGATAGAGGATAGTATAGGATAGAGGATAAGATAGGGTAGAGGATAGGATAGGATAGAGGATAGGATAGGATAGAGGATAGGATAGGATAGAGGATAGGATAGGATGGGATAGGATAGGATAGAGGATAGGATAGGATAGAGGATAGGATCGGATAGAGGATAGAATAGGATAGAGGATAGGATAAGAGAGAGGATTGAATAGGATAGAGGATAGGATAAGATAGAGGATTGAATAGGATAGAGGATAGGATACGATAGAGGATAGGATATAATAGAGGATAGGATAGGAAAGAGGATAGGATATGATAGAGGATCGGATAGGATAGAGGATTGGATAGGATAGAGAATATGATACTGTAGACGATAGGGGATTGGATCGGATACAGGATAGGAGACGGTAGAGGATAGGATAGGATAGGATAGAGAATAGGATAGGATAGAGGATAGGTTAGGATAGAGGATAGGATAGGATAGAGGATAAGATAGGTTAGAGGATAGGATAGGATAGCGGATAGGATAGGATAGAGGATAGGATAGGATAGAGGATAGGATAGGATAGAGGATAGGATAGGATGGGATAGGATAGGATAGAGGATAGGATAGGATAGAGGATAGGATAGGAAAGAGGATAGGATATGATAGAGGATCGGATAGGATAGAGGATTGGATAGGAAAGAGGATAGGATATGATAGAGGATCGGATAGGATAGAGGATTGGATAGGATAGAGAATATGATACTGTAGACGATAGGGGATTGGATCGGATACAGGATAGGAGACGGTAGAGGATAGGATAGGATAGGATAGAGAATAGGATAGGATAGAGGATAGGTTAGGATAGAGGATAGCATAGGATAGAGGATAGGATAGGATAGAGGATAGGATAGGATAGAGGATAGGATACGATAGAGGTTAGGATATAATAGAGGATAGGATAGGATAGAGAATAGGATAGGATAGAGGATAGGTTAGGATAGAGGATAGGATAGGATAGAGGATAAGATAGGATAGAGGATTGGATAGTATAGAGAAATATGATACTGTAGACGATAGGGGATTGGATCGGATACAGGATAGGAGACGGTAGAGGATAGGATAGGATAGGATAGAGAATAGGATAGGATAGAGGATAGGTAAGGATAGAGGATAGGATAGGATAGAGGATAGGATAGGATAGAGGATAGGATAAGATAGAGGATATGATAGGATAGACGATAGGATACGATAGAGGATAGGATAGGATAGAGGATAGAATAGGACAGAGGATACGATATAATAGGATAGAGAATAGGATAGGATAGAGGATAGGATAGGATAGAGGATAGGATAGGATAGAGGATAGAATAGGATAGAGGATAGGATATAATAGAGGATAGGATAGGAAAGAGGATAGGATATGATAGAGGATCGGATAGGATAGAGGATTGGATAGGATAGAGAATATGATACTGTAGACGATAGGGGATTGGATCGGATACAGGATAGGAGACGGTAGAGGATATGATAGGATAGGATACAGAATAGGATAGGATAGAGAATAGGTTAGGATAGAGGATAGGATAGGATAGAGGATAGGATAGGATCGAGGATAGGATAGGATAGAGGATAGGTTAGGATAGAGGATAGTATAGGATAGACGATAAGATAGGGTAGAGGATAGGATAGGATAGAGGATAGGATAGGATAGAGGATAGGATAGGATAGAGGATAGAATAGGATAGAGGATAGGATAGAGGATAGAGGATAGAATAGGATAGAGGATAGGATACGATAGAGGATAGGATATAATAGAGGATAGGATAGGAAAGAGGATAGGATATGATAGAGGATCGGATAGGATAGAGGATTGGATAGGATAGAGAATATGATACTGTAGACGATATGGGATTGGATCGGATACAGGATAGGAGACGGTAGAGGATAGGATAGGATAGGATAGAGAATAGGATAGGATAGAGGATAGGTTAGGATAGAGGATAGGATAGGATAGTGGATAAGATAGGATAGAGGATAGGATAGGATAGGATAGAGGATAGAATAGGATAGAGGATAGGATAGGATAGAGGATTGAATAGGATAGAGGATAGGATACGATAGAGGATAGGATATAATAGAGGATAGGATACGATAGAGGATAGGATATAATAGAGGATAGGATAGGAAAGAGGATAGGATATGATAGAGGATCGGATAGGATAGAGGATTGGATAGGATAGAGAATATGATACTGTAGACGATATGGGATTGGATCGGATACAGGATAGGAGACGGTAGAGGATAGGATAGGATAGGATAGAGAATAGGATAGGATAGAGGATAGGTTAGGATAGAGGATAGGATAGGATAGTGGATAAGATAGGATAGAGGATAGGATAGGATAGGATAGAGGATAGAATAGGATAGAGGATAGGATAGGATAGAGGATTGAATAGGATAGAGGATAGGATACGATAGAGGATAGGATATAATAGAGGATAGGATAGGATAGAGAATAGGATAGGATAGAGGATAGGTTAGGATAGAGGATACGATAGGATAGAGGATAAGATAGGATAGAGGATTGGATAGGATAGAGAATATGATACTGTAGACTATAGGGGATTGGATCGGATACAGGATAGGAGACGGTAGAGGATAGGATAGGATAGGATAGAGAATAGGATAGGATAGAGGATAGGTTAGGATAGAGGATAGGATAGGATAGAGGATAGGATAGGATAGAGGATAGGATAAGATAGAGGATATGATAGGATAGACGATAGGATACGATAGAGGATAGGATAGGATAGAGGATAGAATAGGACAGAGGATACGATATAATAGGATAGAGAATAGGATAGGATAGAGGATAGGATAGGATAGAGGATAGAATAGGATAGAGGATAGGATATAATAGAGGATAGGATAGGAAAGAGGATAAGATATGATAGAGGATCGGATAGGATAGCGGATTGGATAGGATAGAGAATATGATACTGTAGACGATAGGGGATTGGATCGGATACAGGATAGGAGACGGTAGAGGATATGATAGGATAGGATACAGAATAGGATAGGATAGAGGATAGGTTAGGATAGAGGATAGCATAGGATAGAGGATAGGATAGGATAGAGGATAGGATAGGATAGGATAGAGGATAGGATAGGATAGTGGATAGGATAGGATAGAGGATAGAATAGGATAGAGGATAGGATAAGATAGAGGATTGAATAGGATAGAGGATAGGATACGATAGAGGATAGGATATAATAGAGGATAGGATAGGATAGAGAATAGGATAGGATAGAGGATAGGTTAGGATAGAGGATAGGATAGGATAGAGGATAAGATAGGATAGAGGATTGGATAGGATAGAGAATATGATACTGTAGACGATAGGGGATTGGATCGGATACAGGATAGGAGACGGTAGAGGATAGGATAGGATAGGATAGAGAATAGGATAGGATAGAGGATAGGTTAGGATAGAGGATAGGATAGGATAGAGGATAGGATAGGATAGAGGATAGGATAAGATGGAGGATATGATAGGATAGACGATAGGATACGATAGAGGATAGGATAGGATAGAGGATAGAATAGGACAGAGGATACGATATAATAGGATAGAGAATAGGATAGGATAGAGGATAGGATAGGATAGAGGATAGGATAGGATAGAGGATAGAATAGGATAGAGGATAGGATATAATAGAGGATAGGATAGGAAAGAGGATAGGATATGATAGAGGATCGGATAGGATAGAGGATTGGATAGGATAGAGAATATGATACTGTAGACGATAGGGGATTGGATCGGATACAGGATAGGAGACGGTAGAGGATATGATAGGATAGGATACAGAATAGGATAGGATAGAGGATAGGATAGGATAGAGCATAGGATACGATAGAGGATAGGATAGGGAATTGGATAGGATAGAGAATAGGATAGGACAGATGATATTATTGGAATGAGGATAGGATATGATAGAGGATACGATATTATAGAGGATAGGATAGGATAGAGGATAGGATAGGATAGAGGATAGGATAGGATAGAGGATAGGATAGTATAGAGGATAGGATAGGATAGAGGATAGGATAGGATAGAGGATATGATAGGATAGACGATAGGATACGATAGAGGATAGGATAGGATCGAGGATAGGATAGGACAGAGGATACGATAGGATAGGATAGAGAATAGGATAGGATAGAGGATAGGATAGGATAGAGGATAGGATAGGATAGAGGATAGAATAGGATAGAGGATAGGATATGATAGAGGATAGGATAGGATAGAGGATAGGATAGGATAGAGGATAGGATAGGATAGAGGATAGGATAGTATAGAGGATAGGATATAATAGAGGATAGGATAGGATAGAGGATAGGATAGGATAGAGGATAGAATGGGATAGAGGATAGGATACGATAGAGGATAGGATATAATAGAGGATAGGATAGGAAAGAGGATAGGATATGATAGAGGATCGGATAGGATAGAGGATTGGATAGGATAGAGAATATGATACTGTAGACGATAGGGGATTGGATCGGATACAGGATAGGAGACGGTAGAGGATATGATAGGATAGGATAGAGAATATGATAGGATAGAGGATAGGTTAGCATAGAGGATAGGATAGGATAGAGGATAGGATAGGATCGAGGATAGGATAGGATAGAGGATAGGTTAGGATAGAGGATAGTATAGGATAGAGGATAGGATAGGATAGAGGATAGGATAGTATAGAGGATAGGATATAATAGAGGATAGGATGGGATAGAGGATAGGATAGGATAGAGGATAGGATAGTATAGAGGATAGGATAGGATAGAGGATAGGATAGGATAGAGGATATGATAGGATAGACGATAGGATACGATAGAGGATAGGATAGGATCGAGGATAGGATAGGACAGAGGAAAGGATATAATAGAGGATAGGATAGGATAGAGAATAGGATAGGATAGAGGATAGGATAGTATAGAGGATAGGATAGGATAGAGGATAGGATAGGATAGAGGATAGGATAGGATAGAGGATATCTTAGGGGACTGGATAGGATAGATGATAGGAGACGATAGAGGATAGGATAGGATAGAGGATAGGATAGGATAGATGATATTATAGGAAAGAGGATAGGATAGGATAGAGTATAGGATAGGATAGGATAGAGGATAGGATAGGATAGAGGATAGGATAGGATAGAGGATAGGATAGGATAGAGGATAGGATATGATAGAGGAGAGGATATGATAGAGGATAGGATAGGATAGAGGATAGGATAGGGTAGAGGATAGGATAGGATAGAGGATAGGATAGGATAGATGATTTTATAGGAAAGAGGATAGGATAGGATAGAGGATAGGATAGGATAGGATAGAGGATAGGAAAGGATAGAGGATAGGATAGGATAGAGGATAGCATAGGATAGAGGATAGGATAGGATAGAGCATAGGATACGATAGAGGATAGGATAGGGAATTGGATAGGATAGAGGATAGGATAGGACAGATGATATTATAGGAGTGAGGATAGGATATGATAGAGGTTACGATATTATAGAGGATAGGATAGGATAGAGGATAGGATAGGATAGAGGATAGGATTAGATCGAGGATAGGATAGGACAGAGGATAGGATATAATAGAGGATAGGATAGGATAGAGAATAGGATAGGATAGAGGATAGGATAGTATAGAGGATAGGATAGGATAGAGGATAGGATAGGATAGAGGATAGGATAGGATAGAGGATATCTTAGGGGATTGGATAGGATAGATGATAGGAGACGATAGAGGATAGGATAGGATAGAGGATAGGATAGGATAGATGATATTATAGGAAAGAGGATAGGATAGGATAGAGGATAGGATAGGATAGGATAGAGGATAGGATAGGATAGAGGATAGGATAGGATAGAGGATAGGATAGGATAGAGGATAGGATATGATAGAGGATAGGATAGGATAGAGGATAGGATAAGATAGAGGATATGATAGGATAGACGATAGGATACGATAGAGGATAGGATAGGATCTAGGTTAGGATAGGACAGAGGATACGATAGGATAGGATAGAGAATAGGATAGGATAGAGGATAGGATAGGATAGAGGATAGGATAGGATAGAGGATAGAATAGGATAGAGGATAGGATACGATAGAGGATAGGATAGGGGATTGGATAGGATAGAGGATAGGATAGGATACAGGATAGGATACGATAGAGGATACGATAGGATAGGATAGAGGATAGGATAGGATAGAGGATAGGATAGGATAGAGGATAGGAGAGGATAGAGGATAGGATATGATAGAGGATAGGATACGATAGAGGATAGGATAGGATAGAGGATAGATTAGGATAGAGGATAGAATAGGATAGAGGATAGGATAGGATAGAGGATCGGATAGGATAGAGGATTGGATAGGAAAGAGGATAGGATATGATAGAGGATCGGATAGGATAGAGGATTGGATAGGATAGAGAATATGATACTGTAGACGATAGGGGATTGGATCGGATACAGGATAGGAGACGGTAGAGGATAGGATAGGATAGGATAGGATAGAGAATAGGATAGGATAGAGGATAGGTTAGGATAGAGGATAGCATAGGATGGAGGATAGGATAGGATAGAGGATAGGATAGGATAGGATAGAGGATAGGATAGGATAGAGGATAGGATAGGATAGAGGATAGAATAGGATAGAGGATAGGATAAGATAGAGGATTGAATAGGATAGAGGATAGGATACAATAGAGGATAGGATATAATAGAGGATAGGATAGGATAGAGAATAGGATAGGATAGAGGATAGGTTAGGATAGAGGATAGGATAGGATAGAGGATAAGATAGGATAGAGGATTGGATAGGATAGAGAATATGATACTGTAGACGATAGGGGATTGGATCGGATACAGGATAGGAGACGGTAGAGGATAGGATAGGATAGTATAGAGAATAGGATAGGATAGAGGATAGGTTAGGATAGAGGATATAATAGGATAGAGAATAGGATATGATAGAGGATAGGATAGGAAAGAGGATAGGATAGGATAGAGGATAGAATAGGATAGAGGATAGGATATAATAGAGGATAGGATAGGAAAGAGGATAGGATATGATAGAGGATCGGATAGGATAGAGGATTGGATAGGATAGAGAATATGATACTGTAGACGATAGGGGATTGGATCGGATACAGGATAGGAGACGGTAGAGGATATGATAGGATAGGATACAGAATAGGATAGGATAGAGGATAGGTTAGGATAGAGGATAGGATAGGATAGAGGATAGGATAGGATCGAGGATAGAATAGGATAGAGGATAGGTTAGGATAGAGGATAGTATAGGATAGAGGATAAGATAGGGTAGAGGATAGGATAGGATACAGGATAGGATAGGATAGAGGATAGGATAGGATAGAGGATAGGATAGGATAGAGGATAGAATAGAATAGAGGATAGGATACGATAGAGGATAAGATATAATAGAGGATAGGATAGGAAAGAGGATAGGATATGATAGAGGATCGGATAGGATAGAGGATTGGATAGGATAGAGAATATGATACTGTAGACGATAGGGGATTGGATCGGATACAGGATACGAGACGGTAGAGGATAGGATAGGATAGGGTAGAGAATAGGATAGGATAGAGGACAGGTTAGGATAGAGGATAGGATAGGATAGAGGATAAGATAGGTTAGAGGATAGGATAGGATAGCGGATAGGATAGGATAGAGGATAGGATAGTATAGAGGATAGGATATAATAGAGGATAGGATAGGATAGAGGATAGGATAGGATAGAGGATAGAATAGGATAGAGGATAGGATACGATAGAGGATAGCATATAATAGAGGATAGGATAGGAAAGAGGATAGGATATGATAGAGGATCGGATAGGATAGAGGATTGGATAGGAAAGAGGATAGGATATGATAGAGGATCGGATAGGATAGAGGATTGGATAGGATAGAGAATATGATACTGTAGACGATAGGGGATTGGATCGGATACAGGATAGGAGACGGTAGAGGATAGGATAGGATAGGATAGAGAATAGGATAGGATAGAGGATAGGTTAGGATAGAGGATAGCATAGGATAGAGGATAGGATAGGATAGAGGATAGGATAGGATAGGATAGAGGATAGGATAGGATAGAGGATAGAATAGGATAGAGGATAGAATAGGATAGAGGATAGGATAAGATAGAGGATTGAATAGGATAGAGGATAGGATACGATAGAGGATAGGATATAATAGAGGATAGGATAGGATAGAGAATAGGATAGGATAGAGGATAGGTTAGGATAGAGGATAGGATAGGATAGAGGATAAGATAGGATAGAGGATTGGATAGGATAGAGAATATGATACTGTAGACGATAGGGGATTGGATCGGATACAGGATAGGAGACGGTAGAGGATAGGATATGATAGGATAGAGAATAGGATAGGATAGAGGATAGGTTAGGATAGAGGATAGGATAGGATAGAGGATAGGATAGGATAGAGGATAGGATAAGATAGAGGATAGAATAGGATAGACGATAGGATACGATAGAGGATAGGATAGGATCTAGGATAGGATATGATAGAGGATCGGATAGGATAGAGGATTGGATAGGATAGAGAATATGATACTGTAGACGATAGGGGATTGGATCGGATACAGGATAGGAGACGGTAGAGGATATGATAGGATAGGATAGAGAATAGGATAGGATAGAGGATAGGTTAGGATAGAGGATAGGATAGGATAGAGGATAGGATAGGATCGAGGATAGGATAGGATAGAGGATATTATAGGATAGAGGATAGGATAGGATAGAGGATAGGATAAGATAGAGGATAGGATAGGATAGAGGATAGGATAGGGGATTGGATAGGATAGAGGATAGGATAGGACAGAGGATAGTATACGATACAGGATACGATAGGATAGGATAGAGGATAGGATAGGATAGAGGATAGGATAATATAGAGGATAGGATAAGATAGAGGATATGATAGGATAGACGATAGGATACGATAGAGGATAGGATAGGATCTTGGATAGGATAGGACAGAGGATACGATAGGATAGGATAGAGAATAGGATAGGATAGAGGATAGGATAGGATAGAGGATAGGCTAGGATAGAGCATAGGATACGATAGAGGATAGTATAATGGATTGGATAGGATAGAGGATAGGATAGGACAGATGATATTACAGGAATGAGGATAGGATATGATAGAGGATACGATATTATAGAGGATAGGATAGGATACAGGATAAGATAGGATAGAGGATAGGATAGGATAGAGGATAGGATAGTATAGAGGATAGGATAGGATAGAGGATAGGATAGGATAGAGGATAGGATGCGATAGAGGATACGAAAGGATAGGATAGAGGGTAGGATAGGATAGAGGATAGGATAGGATAGAGGATAGGATAGGATAGAGGATAGGATAAGATAGAGGATATGATAGGATAGACGATAGGATACGATAGAGGATAGGATAGGATCTAGGATAGGATAGGACAGAGGATACGATAGGATAGGATAGAGAATAGGATAGGATAGAGGATAGGATAGGATAGAGGATAGGGTAGGATAGAGGATAGAATAGGATAGAGGATAGGATACGATAGAGGATAGGATAGGATAGAGGGTAGGATAGGATAGAGGATAGGATAGTATAGAGGATAGGATATAATAGAGGATAGGATAGGATAGAGGATAGGATAGGATAGAGGATAGAATAGGATAGAGGATAGGATACGATAGAGGATAGGATGTAATAGAGGATAGGATAGGAAAGAGGATAGGATATGATAGAGGATCGGATAGGATAGAGGATAGGATAGGACAAACGATAGGATAGGATAGAGGATAGGATGCGATAGAGGATACGAAAGGATAGGATAGAGGGTAGGATAGGATAGAGGATAGGATAGGATAGAGGATAGGATAGGATAGAGGATATGATAGGATAGACGATAGGATACGATAGAGGATAGGATAGGATCTAGGATAGGATAGGACAGAGGATACGATAGGATAGGATAGAGAATAGGATAGGATAGAGGATAGGATAGGATAGAGGATAGGATAGGATAGAGGATAGAATAGGATAGAGGATAGGATATAATAGAGGATAGGATAGGATAGAGGATAGGACAGGATAGAGGATAGAATAGGATAGAGGATAGGATAGGATAGATGATATTATAGGAAAGAGGATAGGATAGGATAGAGGATAGGATAGTATAGAGGATAGGATAGGATAGAGGATAGGATAGGATAGAGGATATGATAGGATAGACGATAGGATACGATAGAGGATAGGATAGGATACAGGATAGGATAGGATAGAGGATAGGATAGGATAGAGGATAGGATAGTATAGACGATAGGATAGGATAGAGGATAGGATAGGATAGAGGATAGGATAAGATAGAGGATATGATAGGATAGACGATAGGATACGATAGAGGATAGGATAGGATAGATGATATTATAGGAAAGAGGATAGGATAGGATAGAGGATAGGATAGGATAGAGGATAGGATAGAGGATAGGATAGGATAGAGGATAGGATAGGATAGAGGATAGAATAGGATAGCGGATAGGATATGATAGAGGATAGGATAGGATAGAGGATAGGATAGGATAGAGGATAGGATAGGATAGATGATATTATAGGAAAGAGGATAGGATAGGATAGAGGATAGGATAGTATAGAGGATAGGATAGGATAGAGGATAGGATAGGATAGAGGATATGATAGGATAGACGATAGGATACGATAGAGGATAGGATAGGATACAGGATAGGATAGGATAGAGGATAGGATAGGATAGAGGATAGGATAGTATAGACGATAGGATAGGATAGAGGATAGGATAGGATAGAGGATAGAATGCGATAGAGGATACGAAAGGATAGGATAGAGGGTAGGATAGGATAGAGGATAGGATACGATAGAGGATAGGATAGGATAGTGGATAGGATATGATAGAGGATAGGATAGGATAGAGGATAGGATAGGATAGAGGATAGGATAGGATAGAGGATAGGATAGTATAGAGGATAGGATAGGATAGAGGATAGAATAGGATAGAGGATAGGATACGATAGAGGATAGGATAGGGGATTGGATAGGATAGAGGATAGGATAGGATAGAGGATAGGATACGATAGAGGATACGATAGGATTGGATAGAGGATAGGATAGGATAGAGGATAGGATAGGATAGAGGATAGGATAGTATAGAGGATAGGATATAATAGAGGATAGGATAGGAAAGATGATAGGATATGATAGAGGATCGGATAGGATAGAGGATTGGATAGGATAGAGAATATGATACTGTAGACGATAGGGGATTGGATCGGATACAGGATAGGAGACGGTAGAGGATAGGATAGGATAGGATAGAGAATAGGATAGGATAGAGGATAGGTTAGGATAGAGGATAGGATAGGATAGAGGATAAGATAGGGTAGAGGATAGGATAGGATAGAGGATAGAATAGGATAGAGGATAGGATACGATAGAGGATAGGATAGGGGATTGGATAGGATACAGGATAGGATAGGATAGAGGATAGGATACGATAGAGGATACGATAGGATTGGATAGAGGATAGGATAGGATAGAGGATAGGATAGGATAGAGGATAGGATAGTATAGAGGATAGGATATAATAGAGGATAGGATAGGAAAGATGATAGGATATGATAGAGGATCGGATAGGATAGAGGATTGGATAGGATAGAGAATATGATACTGTAGACGATAGGGGATTGGATCGGATACAGGATAGGAGACGGTAGAGGATAGGATAGGATAGGATAGAGAATAGGATAGGATAGAGGATGGGTTAGGATAGAGGATAGGATAGGATAGAGGATAAGATAGGGTAGAGGATAGGATAGGATAGAGGATAGGATAGGATAGAGGATAGGATAGGATCGAGGATATGATAGCATAGAGGATAGGATAGGATACAGGATAGGATAGGATAGAGGATAGGATAGGATAGAGGATAGGATAGTATAGAGGCTAGGATAGGATAGAGGATAGGATATAATAGAGGATAGGATGCGATAGAGGATACGAAAGGATAGGATAGAGTGTAGGATAGGATAGAGGATATGATAGGATAGAGGATAGGATAGGATAGAGGATAGGATAGTATAGAGGATAGGATATAATAGAGGATAGGATAGGATAGACGATAGGATACGATAGAGGATAGGATAGGATCTAGGCTAGGATAGGACAGAGGATACGATAGGATAGGATAGAGGATAGGATAGGATACAGGATAGGATATGATAGTGGATCGGATAGGATAGAGGATAGGATAGGGGATTGGATAGGATAGAGGATAGGATAGAGGATAGGGTACGATAGAGGATACGATAGGATGGGATAGAGGATAGGATAGGATAGGGGATAGGATAGGATAGAGGATAGGATAAGATAGAGGATAGGATAGGATAGAGGATAGGATAGGGGATTGGATAGGATAGAGGATAGGATAGGACAGAGGATAGTATACGATAGAGGATACGATAGGATGGGATAGAGGATAGGATAGGATAGAGGATAGGATAGGATAGAGGATAGGATAAGATAGAGGATAGGATAGGATAGAGGATAGGATAGGGGATTGGATAGGATAGAGGATAGGATAGGACAGAGGATAGTATACGATAGAGGATACGATAGGATAGGATAGAGGATAGGATAGGATAGAGGATAGGATAATATAGAGGATAGGATAAGATAGAGGATAGGATAGGATAGAGGATAGGATAGTATAGAGGATAGGATATAATAGAGGATAGGATAGGATAGAGGATAGGATAGTATACAGGATAGAATAGGATAGAGGATAGGATACGATAGAGGATAGGATATAATAGATGATAGGATAGGAAAGAGGATAGTATATGATAGAGGATCGGATAGGATAGGATAGACGATAGGATAGGATAGAGGATAGGATAGGATAGGATAGAGGATAGGATAGGATAGAGGATAGAATAGGATAGCGGATAGGATATGATAGAGGATAGGATAGGATAGAGGATAGGATAGGATAGAGGATAGGATAGGATAGATGATATTATAGGAAAGAGGATAGGATAGGATAGAGGATAGGATAGGATAGGATAGAGGATAGGAAAGGATAGAGGATAGGATAGGATAGAGGATAGCATAGGATAGAGGATAGGATAGGATAGGATAGATGATAGGATAGGATAGAGGATAGGATAGGATAGAGCATAGGATACGATAGAGGATAGGATAGGGAATTGGATAGGATAGAGGATAGGATAGGACAGATGATATTATAGGAATGAGGATAGGATATGATAGAGGATACGATATTATAGAGGATAGGATAGGATAGAGGATAGGATAGGATAGAGGATAGGATAGTATATAGGATAGCATAGGATAGAGGATAGGATAGGTTAGAGGATATGATAGGATAGACGATAGGATACGATAGAGGATAGGATAGGATCGATGATAGGATAGGACAGAGGATACGATAGGATAGGATAGAGAATAGGATAGGATAGAGGATAGGATAGGATAGAGGATAGGATATGATAGTGGATCGGATAGGATAGAGGATAGGATAGGGGATTGGATAGGATAGAGGATAGGATAGAGGATAGGGTACGATAGAGGATACGATAGGATGGGATAGAGGATAGGATAGGATAGAGGATAGGATAGGATAGAGGATAGGATAAGATAGAGGATAGGATAGGATGGAGGGTAGGATAGGGGATTGGATAAGATAGAGGATAGGATAGGATAGAGGATGGGATAGTATAGAGGATAGGATATAATAGAGGATAGGATAGGAAAGAGGATAGGATAGGATAGACGATAGGATAGGATAGAGGATAGGATAGGATAGGATAGAGGATAGGATAGGATAGAGGATAGGATAGGATAGAGGATAGAATAGGATAGCGGATAGGATATGATAGAGGATAGGATAGGATAGAGGATAGAATAGGATAGAGGATAGGATATGATAGAGGATAGGATAGGATAGAGGATAGGATAGGATAGAGGATAGGATAGGATAGAGGATAGGATAGTATAGAGGATAGGATATAATAGAGGATAGGATAGGATAGAGGATAGGATAGGATAGAGGATAGAATAGAATAGAGGATAGGATACGATAGAGGATAGGATATAATAGAGGATAGGATAGGAAAGAGGATAGGATATGATAGAGGATCGGATAGGATAGGATAGAGGATAGGATAGGATAGGATAGAGGATAGGATAGGATAGAGGATGGAGTAGGATAGAGGATGGAGTAGGATAGCGGATAGGATATGATAGAGGATAGGATAGGATAGAGGATAGAATAGGATAGAGGATAGGATATGATAGAGGATAGGATAGGATAGAGGATAGGATAGGATAGAGGATAGGATAGGATAGAGGATAGGATAGTATAGTGGATAGGATATAATAGAGGATAGGATAGGATAGAGAATAGGATAGGATAGAGGATAGGTTAGGATAGAGTATAGTATAGGATAGAGGATAAGATAGGGTAGAGGATAGGATAGGATGGAGGATAGGATAGGATAGAGGATAGGATAGGATAGGATAGAGGATAGGATAGGATAGGATAGAGGATAGGATAGGATAGAGGATAGAATAGGATAGAGGATAGGATAGGATAGAGGATAGAATAGGATAGAGGATAGGATACGATAGAGGATAGGATATGATAGTGGATTGGATAGGATAGAGGATTGGTTAGGATAGAGAATATGATACGGTAGACGATAGTGGATTGGATCGGATACAGGATAGGAGGCGGTAGAGGATAGGATAGGATAGGATAGAGAATAGGATAGGATAGAGGATAGGGTAGGATAGAGGATAGGATAGGATAGAGGATAGGATAGGATAGAGGATAGAATAGGATAGCGGATAGGATATGATAGAGGATAGGATAGGATAGAGGATAGAATAGGATAGAGGATAGGATATGATAGACGATAGGATAGGATAGAGGATAGGATAGGATAGAGGATAGGATATGATAGAGGATAGGATAGGATAGAGGATAGGATAGGATAGAGGATAGGATAGGATAGAGGATAGGATAGTTTAGAGGATAGGATATAATAGAGGATAGGATAGGATAGAGAATAGGATAGGATAGAGGATAGGTTAGGATAGAGGATAGTATAGGATAGAGGATAAGATAGGTTAGAGGATAGGATAGGATAGAGGATAGGATAGGATAGAGGATAGGATAGTATAGAGGATAGGATATAATAGAGGATTGGATAGGATAGAGGATAGGATAGGATAGAGGATAGGATAGGATAGAGGATAAAATAGGATAGATGATATTACAGGAATGAGGATAGGATATGATAGAGGATACGATATTATAGAGGATAGGATAGGATACAGGATAGGATAGGATAGAGGATAGGATAGGATAGAGGATAGGATAGTATAGAGGATAGGATAGGATAGAGGATAGGATAGGATAGAGGATAGGATGCGATAGAGGATACGAAAGGATAGGATAGAGGATAGAATACGATAGAGGATAGGATAGGATAGTGGATAGGATATGATAGAGGATAGGATAGGATAGAGGATAGGATAGGATAGAGGATAGGATAGGATAGAGGATAGGATAAGATAGAGGATATGATAGGATAGACGATAGGATACGATAGAGGATAGGATAGGATCTAGGCTAGGATACGACAGAGGATACGATAGGATAGGATAGAGGATAGGATAGGATAGAGGATAGGATATGATAGTGGATCGGATAGGATAGAGGATAGGATAGGGGATTGGATAGGATAGAGGATAGGATAGAGGATAGGGTACGATAGAGGATACGATAGGATGGGATAGAGAATAGGATAGGATAGAGGATAGGATAGGATAGAGGATAGGATAGGATAGAGGATAGGATATGATAGTGGATCGGATAGGATAGAGGATAGGATAGGGGATTGGATAGGATAGAGGATAGGATAGAGGATAGGGTACGATAGAGGATACGATAGGATGGGATAGAGGATGGGATATGATAGAGGATAGGATAGGATAGAGGATAGGATAAGATAGAGGATAGGATAGGATAGAGGATAGGATAGGGGATTGGATAGGATAGAGGATAGGATAGGACAGAGGATAGTATATGATAGAGGATACGATAGGATAGGATAGAGGATAGGATAGGATAGAGGATAGGATAATATAGAGGATAGGATAAGATAGAGGATACGATAGGATAGAGGATGGGATAGTATAGAGGATAGGATATAATAGAGGATAGGATAGGAAAGAGGATAGAATAGGATAGACGATAGGATAGGATAGAGGATAGGATAGGATAGGATAGAGGATAGGATAGGATAGAGGATAGGATAGGATAGAGGATAGAATAGGATAGCGGATAGCATATGATAGAGGATAGGATAGGATAGAGGATAGAATAGGATAGAGGATAGGATATGATAGAGGATAGGATAGGATAGAGGATAGGATAGGATAGAGGATAGGATATAATAGAGGATAGGATAGGATAGAGGATAGGATAGGATAGAGGATAGAATAGGATAGAGGATAGGATACGATAGAGGATAGGATATAATAGAGGATAGGATAGGAAAGAGGATAGGATATGATAGAGGATCGGATAGGATAGGATAGGATAGGATAGAGGATAGGATAGGATAGAGGATGGAGTAGGATAGAGGATAGGATAGGATAGAGGATAGGATAGGATAGAGGATAGGATAGTATAGTGGATAGGATATAATAGAGGATAGGATAGGATAGAGAATAGGATAGGATAGAGGATAGGTTAGGATAGAGGATAGTATAGGATAGAGGATAAGATAGGGTAGAGGATAGGATAGCATGGAGGATAGGATAGGATAGAGGATAGGATAGGATAGGATAGAGGATAGGATAGGATAGAGGATAGAATAGGATAGAGGATAGGATAGGATAGAGGATAGAATAGGATAGAGGATAGGATATGATAGTGGATTGGATAGGATAGAGGATTGGTTAGGATAGAGAATATGATACGGTAGACGATAGGGGATTGGATCGGATACAGGATAGGAGGCGGTAGAGGATAGGATAGGATAGGATAGAGAATAGGATAAGATAGAGGATAGGTTAGGATAGAGGATAGGATAGGATAGAGGATAGGATAGGATAGAGGATAGAATAGGATAGCGGATAGGATATGATAGAGGATAGGATAGGATAGAGGATAGAATAGGATAGAGGATAGGATATGATAGACGATAGGATAGGATAGAGGATAGGATAGGATAGAGGATAGGATATGATAGAGGATAGGATAGGATAGAGGATAGGATAGTATAGAGGATAGGATAGGATAGAGGATAGGATAGGATAGAGGATAGGATGCGATAGAGGATACGAAAGGATAGGATAGAGGGTAGGATAGGATAGAGGATAGGATAGGATAGAGGATAGGATAGGATAGAGGATAGGATAAGATAGAGGATATGATAGGATAGACGATAGGATACGATAGAGGATAGGATAGGATAGATGATATTATAGGAAAGAGGATAGGATAGGATAGAGGATAGGATAGGATAGAGGATAGGATAGGATAGAGGATAGGATAGGATAGAGGATAGGATAGGATAGAGGATAGAATAGGATAGCGGATAGGATATGATAGAGGATAGGATAGGATAGAGGATAGGATAGGATAGAGGATAGGATAGGATAGATGATATTATAGGAAAGAGGATAGGATAGGATAGAGGATAGGATAGTATAGAGGATAGGATAGGATAGAGGATAGGATAGGATAGAGGATATGATAGGATAGACGATAGGATACGATAGAGGATAGGATAGGATACAGGATAGGATAGGATAGAGGATAGGATAGGATAGAGGATAGGATAGTATAGACGATAGGATAGGATAGAGGATAGGATAGGATAGAGGATAGAATGCGATAGAGGATACGAAAGGATAGGATGGAGGGTAGGATAGGATAGAGGATAGGATACGATAGAGGATAGGATAGGATAGTGGATAGGATATGATAGAGGATAGGATAGGATAGAGGATAGGATAGGATAGAGGATAGGATAGGATAGAGGATAGGATAGTATAGAGGATAGGATAGGATAGAGGATAGAATAGGATAGAGGATAGGATACGATAGAGGATAGGATAGGGGATTGGATAGGATAGAGGATATGATAGGATAGAGGATAGGATACGATAGAGGATACGATAGGATTGGATAGAGGATAGGATAGGATAGAGGATAGGATAGGATAGAGGATAGGATAGTATAGAGGATAGGATATAATAGAGGATAGGATAGGAAAGATGATAGGATATGATAGAGGATCGGATAGGATAGAGGATTGGATAGGATAGAGAATATGATACTGTAGACGATAGGGGATTGGATCGGATACAGGATAGGAGACGGTAGAGGATAGGATAGGATAGGATAGAGAATAGGATAGGATAGAGGATAGGTTAGGATAGAGGAGAGGATAGGATAGAGGATAAGATAGGGTAGAGGATAGGATAGGATAGAGGATAGAATAGGATAGAGGATAGGATACGATAGAGGATAGGATAGGGGATTGGATAGGATACAGGATAGGATAGGATAGAGGATAGGATACGATAGAGGATACGATAGGATTGGATAGAGGATAGGATAGGATAGAGGATAGGATAGGATAGAGGATAGGATAGTATAGAGGATAGGATATAATAGAGGATAGGATAGGAAAGATGATAGGATATGATAGAGGATCGGATAGGATAGAGGATTGGATAGGATAGAGAATATGATACTGTAGACGATAGGGGATTGGATCGGATACAGGATAGGAGACGGTAGAGGATAGGATAGGATAGGATAGAGAATAGGATAGGATAGAGGATAGGTTAGGATAGAGGATAGGATAGGATAGAGGATAAGATAGGGTAGAGGATAGGATAGGATAGAGGATAGGATAGGATAGAGGATAGGATAGGATCGAGGATATGATAGCATAGAGGATAGGATAGGATACAGGATAGGATAGGATAGAGGATGGGATAGGATAGAGGATAGGATAGTATAGAGGCTAGGATAGGATAGAGGATAGGATATAATAGAGGATAGGATGCGATAGAGGATACGAAAGGATAGGATAGAGTGTAGGATAGGATAGAGGATATGATAGGATAGAGGATAGGATATAATAGAGGATAGGATAGGATAGACGATAGGATACGATAGAGGATAGGATAGGATCTAGGCTAGGATAGGACAGAGGATACGATAGGATAGGATAGAGGATAGGATAGGATAGAGGATAGGATATGATAGTGGATCGGATAGGATAGAGGATAGGATAGGGGATTGGATAGGATAGAGGAGAGGATAGAGGATAGGGTACGATAGAGGATACGATAGGATGGGATAGAGGATAGGATAGGATAGAGGATAGGATAGGATAGTGGATAGGATAAGATAGAGGATAGGATAGGATAGAGGATAGGATAGGGGATTGGATAGGATAGAGGATAGGATAGGACAGAGGATAGTATACGATAGAGGATACGATAGGATAGGATAGAGGGTAGGATAGGATAGAGGATAGGATAGGATAGAGGATAGGATAGGATAGAGGATATGATAGGATAGACGATAGGATACGATAGAGGATAGGATAGGATCTAGGATAGGATAGGACAGAGGGTACGATAGGATAGGATAGAGAATAGGATAGCATAGAGGATAGGATAGGATAGAGGATAGGATAGGATAGAGGATAGAATAGGATAGAGGATAGGATACGATAGAGGATAGGATAGGATAGAGGATAGGATAGGATAGAGGATAGTATAGTATAGAGGATAGGATATAATAGAGGATAGGATAGGATAGAGGATAGGATAGGATAGAGGATAGAATAGGATAGAGGATAGGATACGATAGAGGATAGGATATAATAGAGGATAGGATAGGAAAGAGGATAGGATATGATAGAGGATAGGATAGGATAGAGGATAGGATAGGATCGAGGATAGGATAGGATAGAGGATAGGATAGGATAGAGGATAGGATAGGATAGAGGATAGGATAGGATAGAGGATAGGATAAGATAGAGGATAGGATAGGATAGAGGATAGGATAGGGGATTGGATAGGATAGAGGATAGGATAGGACAGAGGATAGTATACGATACAGGATACGATAGGATAGGATAGAGGATAGGATAGGATAGAGGATAGGATAATATAGAGGATAGGATAAGATAGAGGATATGATAGGATAGACGATAGGATACGATAGAGGATAGGATAGGATCTAGGATAGGATAGGACAGAGGATACGATAGGATAGGATAGAGAATAGGATAGGATAGAGGATAGGATAGGATAGAGGATAGGATAGGATAGAGCATAGGATACGATAGGGGATAGTATAATGGATTGGATAGGATAGAGGATAGGATAGGACAGATGATATTACAGGAATGAGGATAGGATATGATAGAGGATACGATATTATAGAGGATAGGATAGGATACAGGATAAGATAGGATAGAGGATAGGATAGGATAGAGGATAGGATAGTATAGAGGATAGGATAGGACAGAGGATAGGATAGGATAGAGGATAGGATGCGATAGAGGATACGAAAGGATAGGATAGAGGGTAGGATAGGATAGAGGATAGGATAGGATAGAGGATAGGATAGGATAGAGGATAGGATAAGATAGAGGATATGATAGGATAGACGATAGGATACGATAGAGGATAGGATAGGATCTAGGATAGGATAGGACAGAGGATACGATAGGATAGGATAGAGAATAGGATAGGATAGAGGATAGGATAGGATAGAGGATAGGGTAGGATAGAGGATAGAATAGGATAGAGGATAGGATACGATAGAGGATAGGATAGGATAGAGGGTAGGATAGGATAGAGGATAGGATAGTATAGAGGATAGGATATAATAGAGGATAGGATAGGATAGAGGATAGGATAGGATAGAGGATAGAATAGGATAGAGGATAGGATACGATAGAGGATAGGATGTAATAGAGGATAGGATAGGAAAGAGTATAGGATATGATAGAGGATCGGATAGGATAGAGGATAGGATAGGACAAACGATAGGATAGGATAGAGGATAGGATAGGATAGGATAGAGGATAGGATAGGACAGATGATATTACAGGAATGAGGATAGGATATGATAGAGGATACGATATTATAGAGGATAGGATAGGATACAGGATAAGATAGGATAGAGGATAGGATAGGATAGAGGATAGGATAGTATAGAGGATAGGATAGGACAGAGGATAGGATAGGATAGAGGATAGGATGCGATAGAGGATACGAAAGGATAGGATAGAGGGTAGGATAGGATAGAGGATAGGATAGGATAGAGGATAGGATAGGATAGAGGATAGGATAAGATAGAGGATATGATAGGATAGACGATAGGATACGATAGAGGATAGGATAGGATCTAGGATAGGATAGGACAGAGGATACGATAGGATAGGATAGAGAATAGGATAGGATAGAGGATAGGATAGGATAGAGGATAGGATAGGATAGAGGATAGAATAGGATAGAGGATAGGATATAATAGAGGATAGGATAGGATAGAGGATAGGACAGGATAGAGGATAGAATAGGATAGAGGATAGGATAGGATAGATGATATTATAGGAAAGAGGATAGGATAGGATAGAGGATAGGATAGTATAGAGGATAGGATAGGATAGAGGATAGGATAGGATAGAGGATATGATAGGATAGACGATAGGATACGATAGAGGATAGGATAGGATACAGGATAGGATAGGATAGAGGATAGGATAGGATAGAGGATAGGATAGTATAGACGATAGGATAGGATAGAGGATAGGATAGGATAGAGGATAGGATAAGATAGAGGATATGATAGGATAGACGATAGGATACGATAGAGGATAGGATAGGATAGATGATATTATAGGAAAGAGGATAGGATAGGATAGAGGATAGGATAGGATAGAGGATAGGATAGAGGATAGGATAGGATAGAGGATAGGATAGGATAGAGGATAGAATAGGATAGCGGATAGGATATGATAGAGGATAGGATAGGATAGAGGATAGGATAGGATAGAGGATAGGATAGGATAGATGATATTATAGGAAAGAGGATAGGATAGGATAGAGGATAGGATAGTATAGAGGATAGGATAGTATAGAGGATAGGATAGGATAGAGGATATGATAGGATAGACGATAGGATACGATAGAGGATAGGATAGGATACAGGATAGGATAGGATAGAGGATAGGATAGGATAGAGGATAGGATAGGATAGAGGATTGGATAGGATAGAGAATATGATACTGTAGACGATAGGGGATTGGATCGGATACAGGATAGGAGACGGTAGAGGATAGGATAGGATAGGATAGAGAATAGGATAGGATAGAGGATAGGTTAGGATAGAGGATAGGATAGGATAGAGGATAAGATAGGGTAGAGGATAGGATAGGATAGAGGATAGAATAGGATAGAGGATAGGATACGATAGAGGATAGGATAGGGGATTGGATAGGATACAGGATAGGATAGGATAGAGGATAGGATACGATAGAGGATACGATAGGATTGGATAGAGGATAGGATAGGATAGAGGATAGGATAGGATAGAGGATAGGATAGTATAGAGGATAGGATATAATAGAGGATAGGATAGGAAAGATGATAGGATATGATAGAGGATCGGATAGGATAGAGGATTGGATAGGATAGAGAATATGATACTGTAGACGATAGGGGATTGGATCGGATACAGGATAGGAGACGGTAGAGGATAGGATAGGATAGGATAGAGAATAGGATAGGATAGAGGATAGGTTAGGATAGAGGATAGGATAGGATAGAGGATAAGATAGGGTAGAGGATAGGATAGGATAGAGGATAGGATAGGATAGAGGATAGGATAGGATCGAGGATATGATAGCATAGAGGATAGGATAGGATACAGGATAGGATAGGATAGAGGATAGGATACGATAGAGGATAGGATAGGATCTAGGCTAGGATAGGACAGAGGATACGATAGGATAGGATAGAGGATAGGATAGGATAGAGGATAGGATATGATAGTGGATCGGATAGGATAGAGGATAGGATAGGGGATTGGATAGGATAGAGGAGAGGATAGAGGATAGGGTACGATAGAGGATACGATAGGATGGGATAGAGGATAGGATAGGATAGAGGATAGGATAGGATAGGGGATAGGATAAGATAGAGGATAGGATAAGATAGAGGATATGATAGGATAGACGATAGGATACGATAGAGGATAGGATAGGATCTAGGATAGGATAGGACAGATGATACGATAGGATAGGATAGAGAATAGGATAGGATAGAGGATAGGATAGGATAGAGGATAGGATAGGATAGAGGATAGAATAGGATAGAGGATAGGATACGATAGAGGATAGGATAGGATAGAGGATAGGATAGGATAGAGGATAGGATAGTATAGAGGATAGGATATAATAGAGGATAGGATAGGATAGAGGATAGGATAGGATAGAGGATAGAATAGGATAGAGGATAGGATACGATAGAGGATAGGATGTAATAGAGGATAGGATAGGAAAGAGGATAGGATATGATAGAGGATCGGATAGGATAGAGGATAGGATAGGATAGACGATAGGATAGGATAGAGGATAGGATAGGATAGGATAGAGGATAGGATAGGACAGATGATATTACAGGAATGAGGATAGGATATGATAGAGGATACGATATTATAGAGGATAGGATAGGATACAGGATAAGATAGGATAGAGGATAGGATAGGATAGAGGATAGGATAGTATAGAGGATAGGATAGGATAGAGGATAGGATAGGATAGAGGATATGATAGGATAGACGATAGGATACGATAGAGGATAGGATAGGATCTAGGATAGGATAGGACAGAGGATACGATAGGATAGGATAGAGGATAGGATAGGATAGAGGATAGGATAGGATAGAGGATAGGATAGGATAGAGGATAGGATAGGATAGAGGATAGAATAGGATAGAGGATAGGATACGATAGAGGATAGGATAGGATAGAGGATAGGATAGGATAGAGGATAGGATAGTATAGAGGATAGAATAGGATAGAGGATAGGATACGATAGAGGATAGGATATAATAGAGGATAGGATAGGAAAGAGGATAGGATATGATAGAGGATCGGATAGGATAGAGGATAGGATAGGATAGACGATAGGATAGGATAGAGGATAGGATAGGATAGGATAGAGGATAGGATAGGATAGAGGATAGGATAGGATAGAGGATAGAATAGGATAGCGGATAGGATATGATAGAGGATAGGATAGGAAAGAGGATAGGATAGGATAGAGGATAGGATAGGATAGAGGATAGGATAGGATAGATGATATTATAGGAAAGAGGATAGGATAGGATAGAGGATAGGATAGGATAGAGGATAGGATAGAGGATAGGATAGGATAGAGGATAGGATAGGATAGAGGGTAGAATAGGATAGCGGATAGGATATGATAGAGGATAGGATAGGATAGAGGATAGGATAGGATAGAGGATAGGATAGGATAGATGATATTATAGGAAAGAGGATAGGATAGGATAGAGGATAGGATAGTATAGAGGATAGGATAGGATAGAGGATAGGATAGGATAGATGATATGATAGGATAGACGATAGGATACGATAGAGGATAGGATAGGATACAGGATAGGATAGGATAGAGGATAGGATAGGATAGAGGATAGGATAGTATAGACGATAGGATAGGATAGAGGATAGGATAGGATAGAGGATAGAATGCGATAGAGGATACGAAAGGATAGGATAGAGGGTAGGATAGGATAGAGGATAGGATACGATAGAGGATAGGATAGGATAGTGGATAGGATATGATAGAGGATAGGATAGGATAGAGGATAGGATAGGATAGAGGATAGGATAGGATAGAGGATAGGATAGTATAGAGGATAGGATAGGATAGAGGATAGAATAGGATAGAGGATAGGGTACGATAGAGGATAGGATAGGGGATTGGATAGGATAGAGGATAGGATAGGATAGAGGATAGGATACGATAGAGGATACGATAGGATTGGATAGAGGATAGGATAGGATAGAGGATAGGATAGGATAGAGGATAGGATAGTATAGAGGATAGGATATAATAGAGGATAGGATAGGAAAGATGATAGGATATGATAGAGGATCGGATAGGATAGAGGATTGGATAGGATAGAGAATATGATACTGTAGACGATAGGGGATTGGATCGGATACAGGATAGGAGACGGTAGAGGATAGGATAGGATAGGATAGAGAATAGGATAGGATAGAGGATGGGTTAGGATAGAGGATAGGATAGGATAGAGGATAAGATAGGGTAGAGGATAGGATAGGATAGAGGATAGGATAGGATAGAGGATAGGATAGGATCGAGGATATGATAGCATAGAGGATAGGATAGGATACAGGATAGGATAGGATAGAGGATAGGATAGGATAGAGGATAGGATAGTATAGAGGCTAGGATAGGATAGAGGATAGGATATAATAGAGGATAGGATGCGATAGAGGATACGAAAGGATAGGATAGAGTGTAGGATAGGATAGAGGATATGATAGGATAGAGGATAGGATAGGATAGAGGATAGGATAGTATAGAGGATAGGATATAATAGAGGATAGGATAGGATAGACGATAGGATACGATAGAGGATAGGATAGGATCTAGGCTAGGATAGGACAGAGGATACGATAGGATAGGATAGAGGATAGGATAGGATACAGGATAGGATATGATAGTGGATCGGATAGGATAGAGGATAGGATAGGGGATTGGATAGGATAGAGGATAGGATAGAGGATAGGGTACGATAGAGGATACGATAGGATGGGATAGAGGATAGGATAGGATAGGGGATAGGATAGGATAGAGGATAGGATAAGATAGAGGATAGGATAGGATAGAGGATAGGATAGGGGATTGGATAGGATAGAGGATAGGATAGGACAGAGGATAGTATACGATAGAGGATACGATAGGATGGGATAGAGGATAGGATAGGATAGAGGATAGGATAGGATAGAGGATAGGATAAGATAGAGGATAGGATAGGATAGAGGATAGGATAGGGGATTGGATAGGATAGAGGATAGGATAGGACAGAGGATAGTATACGATAGAGGATACGATAGGATAGGATAGAGGATAGGATAGGATAGAGGATAGGATAATATAGAGGATAGGATAAGATAGAGGATAGGATAGGATAGAGGATAGGATAGTATAGAGGATAGGATATAATAGAGGATAGGATAGGATAGAGGATAGGATAGTATACAGGATAGAATAGGATAGAGGATAGGATACGATAGAGGATAGGATATAATAGATGATAGGATAGGAAAGAGGATAGTATATGATAGAGGATCGGATAGGATAGGATAGACGATAGGATAGGATAGAGGATAGGATAGGATAGGATAGAGGATAGGATAGGATAGAGGATAGAATAGGATAGCGGATAGGATATGATAGAGGATAGGATAGGATAGAGGATAGGATAGGATAGAGGATAGGATAGGATAGATGATATTATAGGAAAGAGGATAGGATAGGATAGAGGATAGGATAGGATAGGATAGAGGATAGGAAAGGATAGAGGATAGGATAGGATAGAGGATAGCATAGGATAGAGGATAGGATAGGATAGGATAGATGATAGGATAGGATAGAGGATAGGATAGGATAGAGCATAGGATACGATAGAGGATAGGATAGGGAATTGGATAGGATAGAGGATAGGATAGGACAGATGATATTATAGGAATGAGGATAGGATATGATAGAGGATACGATATTATAGAGGATAGGATAGGATAGAGGATAGGATAGGATAGAGGATAGGATAGTATATAGGATAGCATAGGATAGAGGATAGGATAGGTTAGAGGATATGATAGGATAGACGATAGGATACGATAGAGGATAGGATAGGATCGATGATAGGATAGGACAGAGGATACGATAGGATAGGATAGAGAATAGGATAGGATAGAGGATAGGATAGGATAGAGGATAGGATATGATAGTGGATCGGATAGGATAGAGGATAGGATAGGGGATTGGATAGGATAGAGGATAGGATAGAGGATAGGGTACGATAGAGGATACGATAGGATGGGATAGCGGATAGGATAGGATAGAGGATAGGATAGGATAGAGGATAGGATAAGATAGAGGATAGGATAGGATGGAGGGTAGGATAGGGGATTGGATAAGATAGAGGATAGGATAGGATAGAGGATGGGATAGTATAGAGGATAGGATATAATAGAGGATAGGATAGGAAAGAGGATAGGATAGGATAGACGATAGGATAGGATAGAGGATAGGATAGGATAGGATAGAGGATAGGATAGGATAGAGGATAGGATAGGATAGAGGATAGAATAGGATAGCGGATAGGATATGATAGAGGATAGGATAGGATAGAGGATAGAATAGGATAGAGGATAGGATATGATAGAGGATAGGATAGGATAGAGGATAGGATAGGATAGAGGATAGGATAGGATAGAGGATAGGATAGTATAGAGGATAGGATATAATAGAGGATAGGATAGGATAGAGGATAGGATAGGATAGAGGATAGAATAGAATAGAGGATAGGATACGATAGAGGATAGGATATAATAGAGGATAGGATAGGAAAGAGGATAGGATATGATAGAGGATCGGATAGGATAGGATAGAGGATAGGATAGGATAGGATAGAGGATAGGATAGGATAGAGGATGGAGTAGGATAGAGGATGGAGTAGGATAGCGGATAGGATATGATAGAGGATAGGATAGGATAGAGGATAGAATAGGATAGCGGATAGGATATGATAGAGGATAGGATAGGATAGAGGATAGAATAGGATAGAGGATAGGATATGATAGAGGATGGAGTAGGATAGAGGATAGGATAGGATAGAGGATAGGATAGGATAGAGGATAGGATAGTATAGTGGATAGGATATAATAGAGGATAGGATAGGATAGAGGATAGGATAGGAAAGAGGATAGGATAGGATAGACGATAGGATAGGATAGAGGATAGGATAGGATAGGATAGAGGATAGGATAGGATAGAGGATAGGATAGGATAGAGGATAGAATAGGATAGCGGATAGGATATGATAGAGGATAGGATAGGATAGAGGATAGAATAGGATAGAGGATAGGATATGATAGAGGATGGAGTAGGATAGAGGATAGGATAGGATAGAGGATAGGATAGGATAGAGGATAGGATAGTATAGTGGATAGGATATAATAGAGGATAGGATAGGATAGAGAATAGGATAGGATAGAGGATAGGTTAGGATAGAGGATAGTATAGGATAGAGGATAAGATAGGGTAGAGGATAGGATAGCATGGAGGATAGGATAGGATAGAGGATAGGATAGGATAGGATAGAGGATAGGATAGGATAGAGGATAGAATAGGATAGAGGATAGGATAGGATAGAGGATAGAATAGGATAGAGGATAGGATACGATAGAGGATAGGATATGATAGTGGATTGGATAGGATAGAGGATTGGTTAGGTTAGAGAATATGATACGGTAGACGATAGGGGATTGGATCGGATACAGGATAGGAGGCGGTAGAGGATAGGATAGGATAGGATAGAGAATAGGATAAGATAGAGGATAGGTTAGGATAGAGGATAGGATAGGATAGAGGATAGGATAGGATAGAGGATAGAATAGGATAGCGGATAGGATATGATAGAGGATAGGATAGGATAGAGGATAGAATAGGATAGAGGATAGGATATGATAGACGATAGGATAGGATAGAGGATAGGATAGGATAGAGGATAGGATATGATAGGGGATAGGGTAGGATAGAGGATAGGATAGTATAGAGGATAGGATAGGATAGAGGATAGGATAGGATAGAGGATAGGATGCGATAGAGGATACGAAAGGATAGGATAGAGGGTAGGATAGGATAGAGGATAGGATAGGATAGAGGATAGGATAGGATAGAGGATAGGATAAGATAGAGGATATGATAGGATAGACGATAGGATACGATAGAGGATAGGATAGGATAGATGATATTATAGGAAAGAGGATAGGATAGGATAGAGGATAGGATAGGATAGAGGATAGGATAGGATAGAGGATAGGATAGGATAGAGGATAGGATAGGATAGAGGATAGAATAGGATAGCGGATAGGATATGATAGAGGATAGGATAGGATAGAGGATAGGATAGGATAGAGGATAGGATAGGATAGATGATATTATAGGAAAGAGGATAGGATAGGATAGAGGATAGGATAGTATAGAGGATAGGATAGGATAGAGGATAGGATAGGATAGAGGATATGATAGGATAGACGATAGGATACGATAGAGGATAGGATAGGATACAGGATAGGATAGGATAGAGGATAGGATAGGATAGAGGATAGGATAGTATAGACGATAGGATAGGATAGAGGATAGGATAGGATAGAGGATAGGATATAATAGAGGATAGGATAGGATAGAGGATAGGATAGGATAGAGGATAGAATAGGATAGAGGATAGGATACGATAGAGGATAGGATATAATAGAGGATAGGATAGGAAAGAGGATAGGATATGATAGAGGATAGGATAGGATAGAGGATAGGATAGGATCGAGGATAGGATAGGATAGAGGATAGGATAGGATAGAGGATAGGATAGGATAGAGGATAGGATAGGATAGAGGATAGGATAAGATAGAGGATAGGATAGGATAGAGGATAGGATAGGGGATTGGATAGGATAGAGGATAGGATAGGACAGAGGATAGTATACGATAGAGGATACGATAGGATGGGATAGAGGATAGGATAGGATAGAGGATAGGATAGGATAGTGGATAGGATAAGATAGAGGATAGGATAGGATAGAGGATAGGATAGGGGATTGGATAGGATAGAGGATAGGATAGGACAGAGGATAGTATACGATAGAGGATACGATAGGATAGGATAGAGGGTAGGATAGGATAGAGGATAGGATAGGATAGAGGATAGGATAGGATAGAGGATATGATAGGATAGACGATAGGATACGATAGAGGATAGGATAGGATCTAGGATAGGATAGGACAGAGGGTACGATAGGATAGGATAGAGAATAGGATAGCATAGAGGATAGGATAGGATAGAGGATAGGATAGGATAGAGGATAGAATAGGATAGAGGATAGGATACGATAGAGGATAGGATAGGATAGAGGATAGGATAGGATAGAGGATAGGATAGTATAGAGGATAGGATATAATAGAGGATAGGATAGGATAGAGGATAGGATAGGATAGAGGATAGAATAGGATAGAGGATAGGATACGATAGAGGATAGGATATAATAGAGGATAGGATAGGAAAGAGGATAGGATATGATAGAGGATAGGATAGGATAGAGGATAGGATAGGATCGAGGATAGGATAGGATAGAGGATAGGATAGGATAGAGGATAGGATAGGATAGAGGATAGGATAGGATAGAGGATAGGATAAGATAGAGGATAGGATAGGATAGAGGATAGGATAGGGGATTGGATAGGATAGAGGATAGGATAGGACAGAGGATAGTATACGATACAGGATACGATAGGATAGGATAGAGGATAGGATAGGATAGAGGATAGGATAATATAGAGGATAGGATAAGATAGAGGATATGATAGGATAGACGATAGGATACGATAGAGGATAGGATAGGATCTAGGATAGGATAGGACAGAGGATACGATAGGATAGGATAGAGAATAGGATAGGATAGAGGATAGGATAGGATAGAGGATAGGATAGGATAGAGCATAGGATACGATAGGGGATAGTATAATGGATTGGATAGGATAGAGGATAGGATAGGACAGATGATATTACAGGAATGAGGATAGGATATGATAGAGGATACGATATTATAGAGGATAGGATAGGATACAGGATAAGATAGGATAGAGGATAGGATAGGATAGAGGATAGGATAGTATAGAGGATAGGATAGGACAGAGGATAGGATAGGATAGAGGATAGGATGCGATAGAGGATACGAAAGGATAGGATAGAGGGTAGGATAGGATAGAGGATAGGATAGGATAGAGGATAGGATAGGATAGAGGATAGGATAAGATAGAGGATATGATAGGATAGACGATAGGATACGATAGAGGATAGGATAGGATCTAGGATAGGATAGGACAGATGATACGATAGGATAGGATAGAGAATAGGATAGGATAGAGGATAGGATAGGATAGAGGATAGGATAGGATAGAGGATAGAATAGGATAGAGGATAGGATACGATAGAGGATAGGATAGGATAGAGGATAGGATAGGATAGAGGATAGGATAGTATAGAGGATAGGATATAATAGAGGATAGGATAGGATAGAGGATAGGACAGGATAGAGGATAGAATAGGATAGAGGATAGGATACGATAGAGGATAGGATGTAATAGAGGATAGGATAGGAAAGAGGATGGGATAGGATAGAGGATAGAATAGGATAGAGGATAGGATACGATAGAGGATAGGATATAATAGAGGATAGGATAGGAAAGAGGATAGGATATGATAGAGGATAGGATAGGATAGAGGATAGGATAGGATCGAGGATAGGATAGGATAGAGGATAGGATAGGATAGAGGATAGGATAGGATAGAGGATAGGATAGGATAGAGGATAGGATAAGATAGAGGATAGGATAGGATAGAGGATAGGATAGGGGATTGGATAGGATAGAGGATAGGATAGGACAGAGGATAGTATACGATACAGGATACGATAGGATAGGATAGAGGATAGGATAGGATAGAGGATAGGATAATATAGAGGATAGGATAAGATAGAGGATATGATAGGATAGACGATAGGATACGATAGAGGATAGGATAGGATCTAGGATAGGATAGGACAGAGGATACGATAGGATAGGATAGAGAATAGGATAGGATAGAGGATAGGATAGGATAGAGGATAGGATAGGATAGAGCATAGGATACGATAGGGGATAGTATAATGGATTGGATAGGATAGAGGATAGGATAGGACAGATGATATTACAGGAATGAGGATAGGATATGATAGAGGATACGATATTATAGAGGATAGGATAGGATACAGGATAAGATAGGATAGAGGATAGGATAGGATAGAGGATAGGATAGTATAGAGGATAGGATAGGACAGAGGATAGGATAGGATAGAGGATAGGATGCGATAGAGGATACGAAAGGATAGGATAGAGGGTAGGATAGGATAGAGGATAGGATAGGATAGAGGATAGGATAGGATAGAGGATAGGATAAGATAGAGGATATGATAGGATAGACGATAGGATACGATAGAGGATAGGATAGGATCTAGGATAGGATAGGACAGATGATACGATAGGATAGGATAGAGAATAGGATAGGATAGAGGATAGGATAGGATAGAGGATAGGATAGGATAGAGGATAGAATAGGATAGAGGATAGGATACGATAGAGGATAGGATAGGATAGAGGATAGGATAGGATAGAGGATAGGATAGTATAGAGGATAGGATATAATAGAGGATAGGATAGGATAGAGGATAGGACAGGATAGAGGATAGAATAGGATAGAGGATAGGATACGATAGAGGATAGGATGTAATAGAGGATAGGATAGGAAAGAGGATAGGATATGATAGAGGATCGGATAGGATAGAGGATAGGATAGGATAGACGATAGGATAGGATAGAGGATAGGATGGGATAGGATAGAGGATAGGATAGGACAGATGATATTACAGGAATGAGGATAGGATATGATAGAGGATACGATATTATAGAGGATAGGATAGGATACAGGATAAGATAGGATAGAGGATAGGATAGGGTAGAGGATAGGATAGTATAGAGGATAGGATAGGATAGAGGATAGGATAGGATAGAGGATATGATAGGATAGACGATAGGATACGATAGAGGATAGGATAGGATCTAGGATAGGATAGGACAGAGGATACGATAGGATAGGATAGAGAATAGGATAGGATAGAGGATAGGATAGGATAGAGGATAGGATAGGATAGAGGATAGAATAGGATAGAGGATAGGATACGATAGAGGATAGGATAGGATAGAGGATAGGATAGGATAGAGGATAGGATAGTATAGAGGATAGGATATAATAGAGGATAGGATAGGATAGAGGATAGGATAGGATAGAGGATAGAATAGGATAGAGGATAGAATACGATAGAGGATAGGATATAATAGAGGATAGGATAGGAAAGAGGATAGGATATGATAGAGGATCGGATAGGATAGAGGATAGGATAGGATAGACGATAGGATAGGATAGAGGATAGGATAGGATAGGATAGAGGATAGGATAGGATAGAGGATAGGATAGGATAGAGGATAGAATAGGATAGCGGATAGGATATGATAGAGGATAGGATATGATAGAGGATAGGATAGGAAAGAGGATAGGATAGGATAGAGGATAGGATAGGATAGAGGATAGGATAGGATAGATGATATTATAGGAAAGAGGATAGGATAGGATAGAGGATAGGATAGGATAGAGGATAGGATAGAGGATAGGATAGGATAGAGGATAGGATAGAGGATAGGATAGGATAGAGGATAGAATAGGATAGCGGATAGGATATGATAGAGGATAGGATAGGATAGAGGATAGGATAGGATAGAGGATAGGATAGGATAGATGATATTATAGGAAAGAGGATAGGATAGGATAGAGGATAGGATAGTATAGAGGATAGGATAGGATAGAGGATGGGATAGGATAGATGATATGATAGGATAGACGATAGGATACGATAGAGGATAGGATAGAATACAGGATAGGATAGGATAGAGGATAGGATAGGATAGAGGATAGGATAGTATAGACGATAGGATAGGATAGAGGATAGGATAGGATAGAGGATAGAATGCGATAGAGGATACGAAAGGATAGGATAGAGTTTAGGATAGGATAGAGGATAGGATACGATAGAGGATAGGATAGGATAGTGGATAGGATATGATAGAGGATAGGATAGGATAGAGGATAGGATAGGATAGAGGATAGGATAGGATAGAGTATAGGATAGTATAGAGGATAGGATAGGATAGAGGATAGAATAGGATAGAGGATAGGATACGATAGAGGATAGGATAGGGGATTGGATAGGATAGAGGATAGGATAGGATAGAGGATAGGATACGATAGAGGATACGATAGGATTGGATAGAGGATAGGATAGGATAGAGGATAGGATAGGATAGAGGATAGGATAGTATAGAGGATAGGATATAATAGAGGATAGGATAGGAAAGATGATAGGATATGATAGAGGATCGGATAGGATAGAGGATTGGATAGGATAGAGAATATGATACTGTAGACGATAGGGGATTGGATCGGATACAGGATAGGAGACGGTAGAGGATAGGATAGGATAGGATAGAGGATAGGATAGGATAGAGGATAGAATAGGATGGCGGATAGGATATGATAGAGGATAGGATAGGATAGAGGATAGGATAGGATAGATGATATTATAGGAAAGAGGATAGGATAGGATAGAGGATAGGATAGGATAGGATAGAGGATAGGATAGGATCGATGATAGGATAGGACAGAGGATACGATAGGATAGGATAGAGAATAGGATAGGATAGAGGATAGGATAGGATAGAGGATAGGATATGATAGTGGATCGGATAGGATAGAGGATAGGATAGGGGATTGGATAGGATAGAGGATAGGATAGAGGATAGGGTACGATAGAGGATACGATAGGATGGGATAGAGGATAGGATAGGATAGAGGATAGGATAGGATAGAGGATAGGATAAGATAGAGGATAGGATAGGATGGAGGGTAGGATAGGGGATTGGATAAGATAGAGGATAGGATAGGATAGAGGATGGGATAGTATAGAGGATAGGATATAATAGAGGATAGGATAGGAAAGAGGATAGGATAGGATAGACGATAGGATAGGATAGAGGATAGGATAGGATAGGATAGAGGATAGGATAGGATAGAGGATAGGATAGGATAGAGGATAGAATAGGATAGCGGATAGGATATGATAGAGGATAGGATAGGATAGAGGATAGAATAGGATAGAGGATAGGATATGATAGAGGATAGGATAGGATAGAGGATAGGATAGGATAGAGGATAGGATAGGGGATTGGATAGGATAGAGTATAGGATAGGACAGAGGATAGTATACGATAGAGGATAGGATAGGATAGAGGATAGGATAAGGTAGAGGATAGGATAGGATATTGGATAGGATAAAATAGAGGATAATATAGGATAGAGGATAGGATAGGATAGAGGATAGGATAGGATGGAGGATAGGATAGTATAGAGGATAGTATAGGATAGAGGAAAGGACAGGATAGAGGATAGGATAGGATAGAGGATAGGATAGGATAGAGGATAGGATATGATAGAGGATAGGATAATATAGAGGATAGGGTAAGATAGAGGGTATGATAGGATAGACGATAGGATACGATAGAGGATAGAATAGGGGATTGAATAGGATAGAGGATATGATAGGACAGATGATGTTACAGGAATGAGGATAGGATAGGATAGAGGATAGGATAGGATATAGGATAGGATGCGATAGAGGATACGATAGGATAGGATACAGGATAGGATAGGATAGAGGATAGGATAGGATAGAGGATAGGATATGATAGAGGATAGGATAGGATAGAGGATAGGATAGGATAGAGGATAAGATAGGTTGGAGGATAGGATAGGTTAGAGGATAGGATAGCATAGAGGATAGGATAAGATAGAGGATATGATAGGATAGACGATAGGATGCGATAGAGGATAGGATAGGATCGTCGATAGGATAGGACAGAGGATAGGATCGGATAGAGGATAGGATAGGGGATTGGATAGGATAGAGGATAGGATAGGATAGAGGATAGGATAAGATAGAGGATAAGATGGGATAGAGGATAGGATAGGATACAGGATAGGATAAGATAGAGGATAGGATAGTATAGAGGATAGGATAGGGGATTGGATAGGATAGAGGATAGGATAGGATAGAGGATAGGATACGATAGAGGATACGATAGGATAGAATAGAGGATAGGATAGAATAGAGGATAGGATAGGATAGAGGATAGGTTAGGATAGAGGATAGGATAGGGTAGAGGATAGGAGAGGATAGGATAGAGGATAGGATAGGATAGAGGATAGGATAGGATAGAGGATAGGATAGGATAGAGGATAGGATAGGATAGAGGATAGGATAGGATAGAGGATAGGATCGGATAGAGGATAGGATAGGGGATTGGATAGGATAGAGGATAGGGTAGGATAGAGGATAGGATAGGATAGGATAGAGGATAGGATAGCATAGAGGATAGGATACGATAGAGGATACGATAGGATAGGATAGAGGATAGGATAGGATAGAGGATAGGATATGATAGAGGATAGGATAGGATAGAGGATAGGATGGGATAGAGGATAGGATAGGATAGAGGATATAATAAGATAGAGGATAAGATAGGATAGAGGATTGGAGAGGATAGAGGATAGGATATGATAGAGGATAGGATAGGATAGAGGATAGGATTTGATAGATGATAGGATAGGATAGAGGATAGGATAAGATAGAGGATAGGATAGGATAGAGGATAGGATAGGATAGAGGATAGGATAGGATAGAGGATAGGATCGGATAGAGGATAGGATAGGGGATTTGATAGGATAGAGGATAGGATAGGATAGAGGATACGATAGGATAGAGGATAGGATAGTATAGATGATAGGATATAACAGAGGATAGGATAGCATAGAGGATAGGATACGATAGAGGATAGGATAGGATAGGATAGAGGATAGGATAGGATAGAGGATAGGATAGGATAGAGGATAGATTATGATAGAGGATAGGATAGGATAGAGGATAGGATAGGATAGAGGATAGGATATGATAGAGGATAGGATAGGATAGAGGATAGGATAGGATAGAGTATAGGATAGGGTAGAGGATAGGACAGGATAGAGGATAGGATAGGATAGAGGATAGGATCGGATAGAGGATAGGATAGGGGTTTGGATAGGATAAGATAGAGGATATGATAGGATAGAGGATAGGATAGGATAGAGGATAGGATAGGATAGAGGATAGGATAAGATAGAGGATAGGATAGGATAGAGGATAGGATAAGATAGAGGATAGGATAGGATAGAGGATAGGATAGGGGATTGGATAGGATAGAGGATAGGATAGGGTAGAGGATAGGATAGGGTAGAGGATAGGATAGTATAGAGGATAGGATAGGAAAGAGGATAGGATAGGATAGAGGATAGGATACGATAGAGGATACGAAAGGATAGGATAGAGGGTAGGATAGGATAGAGGATAGGATAGGGTAGAGTATAGGATAGGGGATTGGATAGGATAGAGGATAGGATAGGATAGAGGATAGGATACGATAGAGGATACGATAGGATAGGATAGAGGATAGGATAGGGGATTGGATAGGATAGAGGATAGGATAGGATAGAGGATAGGATACGATAGAGGATACGATAGGATAGACTAGAGGATAGGATAGGATAGAGGATAGGATAGGATAGAGGATAGGTTAGGATAGAGGATAGGATAGGGTAGAGGATAGGAGAGAGCGATTTGAACTTGAGAGCGATTTGAACTTCCAGCCGAGTCACATCGATTAGTAAAGTTTCAAGTAGCATCACGGAATTTTTTCTACGGATTTTCACTAGTTGTTTCGAGCGTGCTAACAGGGAAACCTGAAGTAAAAAAAAAAACAAAAATTAGAAGTTATATTAAATTATAAATATACTTACCTGAGAGAAAGATCGGGAATATACCGCGGAGTGCCGGGCGTGAACCGTCGCGTTCAGGGACAAGACCGTTAGCCTCCGCGTAAAAAGAAAAATCTGAAAAAGTGTTTGGAAAGACTGTGAATTTAACTTAACCGGAATCCAAGCAGAATTAAATTAGTTTGGGTTTGGGTTAGATTTAAAAAAAAAAAAAAAAAAAAAAAAAATTTAGCTACGAACAATTAGACAAGTGAGTGAATAATTGAACTGAGCTGAATATTAGTGAGAACTGTGGAAAGAACGGAAAAAACAGTACGAATAATTGGAAGAAGCTTGGGAAGAGACCGGGAAAAGAAAAGGATTCGATTAACACAAGGGGTCGGTCGAGTCCGCTACTTTTTTCGCACCTCTAAGGGACAGTAACTAGAATAAGGTAGGACAAGGTGAAAATCTCTGCTGAGTGTCATAGCATTCCTTCCTTTTCTCATGTTAAACCCTGCACAAGCTTGCGGAACCTAAAAATAGAAATAGAGAATTAAAATAGTGAAAATTAGGCTTACTAGAAGAGATTACGAAAAAGTACCTTGGCGAAATTGTAGGGCTAGGCCGTGGCTTCCGAATGAGCCGTAACACGTCTTTACCGGACCATCGATTTTGTTAGGCGATTTCGTGGTTATGGCAGTAGGCCAAAGTTAACCGATCGAAGCGAAATTTAGAACCCAACTATTATCGAGGACGGCGAGTATTTTAGGGTGGAAACGGAGAAGTATTCTCCCCCCTAAAAAACTTCTTTCGATTTGCCCACCCATTTCGGAGATACAGAGAAAATTACCCTAATTTTCAAGAAATTCGAAAAAGTAACACGGTGAAAATTCTACACGGATCAAGACCTTTCCAACGAGCCGTCGCTCGGCTAAATCGGATAAAGTTTAGTTTTCAAAATATACCGGGTGTCGAAAAAGTTTTAGAGAAGAAAAAAATTCTGAGCACGTGGGGGGGCAGGGGGGGTAGCCCGTAAGCTACATTGGTCTCCGAAGCCGGGCTTCGGAGGTTGTCACAAACTCGCGCCCCCCGGCAACAGCCGAGATAGCAGCATCTACAGGTAGATAGGTGCATGCTACGAAAAAGAGGTACACAGGAAAGGTGCTAGGTATCCTCACCTCTATCCATCCCGGCTATAAAAAATAGGGGTCAACTAGGCTAAAACACCTAGTTTACTCTTGGGTTCAAGGTCAAATTTTCAATTTCCTTGAATTTCGAGAGACCCTAAGAGTTCGCTAGGCCCTTAGAGGTCCATCCGTTAGGTTAAATAGTTTGAGTTGAATAATAGGGAATAATAGTAGATTAGGTGTACTTAGGTTAATTTTTGATAAGCGTGCGATATAATACTTGCGAAATAGATCTAGACTTAGAGTAGTTTTATATGTGTTATATATGTGATGTATGTTTTATACGTGTTATAAGATTAGAATACAACGTAATTGATATATGTATAATAGAACATAACTGCGGAGAATTGCTGTAAACACCAGTATCTAAAATATAGGCAAATTTCCATTAAAAAAAAAAAAAAAAGTCTTCTTTACAGCACCTTACATACCTGTAATACCTAGTAAATTTCCAATAGTAAAATACAAACCTGCAATAGTAAATAATAATTAAAAAGAGAATTTGTTTTTTGGAAATAAAATCATACTTATACTATTCTTATACTTACCTGCATATACCGGAAACGACAAGAAACCTGAAAATAACACAGCAATTCAAGATCAATCAATAAAATAGTTGCAGAAGTAGAATATTATTGAAATTTTAAGCGAAAATGAATTAATCCTCAGACCAGTATTAGATAAAGAATCATAGAAAGTTAAAGTTATACTTACCTTTAAAATTGCGAATAGGAACAGCGTACTTAGAAGTAGGATTCCTGAAATAGTGCGAATTACATAAAAAGAGTAGAAATCTGTAAAGCGCTAATAGTATCGATACAAGGCAAGGGGGGGGGGGGTAGGTAAAGGGGAACGAGACCGCGCGAATTAACGTAACCGACCGACCCCGAGAAGAGAATAGCAACCCCGAGCAAACAACAGAGACAGAAAGGAAGAGAGAACCTTCAGCAAGACAAAAACACCTCGAGGACAAAATAACCGCCACCGCGGACGAACGCAAGCGCGCACACACACAGACAACACACGTACATACACGAAAACAGAGACGGGGATTCCTACCTGTAATCTAACCGACAAATACAAATAAGACTACAACATAGACACAGAAATTGAGTCAACGGACACAGAAGGGGAAAGGAGGAGGATGGAGGAAGAGGAAAAGTGGTTGACGCCAGTACTACCTCCTCGCCCACCTGATAGAATTAATATTTTTAAAAAAAGCGATAAGACTAAGAGAAGCAGCGAAAAAGAAAAGAAAAAGAGGGACAGGGACAAGTACGAGACGGATTCAGAATCCCAACTATCGGATGTGGTCCTAATCGGAAGTACAGCCCTGAAAAAGAAGAGGACAGAAGACAGAAACAACGGGTCAGCTAACAAAATGAACCAGTCTAAAGAGGAGGAAAAACAAAAAGAAAGAGAAAAGGAAAAAGAAAAAGAGAAAGAAGAAGAAGAGGACATTGTAAGACTTATAGGTGAACTATCGGCCCTTCTAAAAAAAACCAGAACGTCAACTAAAGAGCTTAAAAGTTATTGTATGGATCCCCAGACTGAAGTAGGAAACTGCACAAAAACGCATGCAGCTCAAGCTGACAGACAATTAGAAGCGGCAATTACCAGGCTTAAAAACATCGAACTAATTATCGAAAATAGGAATTTGAAAAATAGCCTACGCCACAGGGATATAGCAATACAGTGCAATTTGAGTAGGAAAAACGAGGGAAAACGAACGGTAGAGGTCGGCACAAAAACGACATTAGCAGAAGGATCCAGGAAACTTTTGACGTACGAGAGCGAAACCGACGAATTTACAGAGGCAACAGAATCAGAAACAAGGCAAGAGAAAGAATGGAAACTGGTCGAAAATAGGAAAAAAGCAGAGGAAAAGAGAGCCTCGAAGAAAAAGAAGAAAGAAGAAGCAGAAGAAATAGAAAAAAGAAGACAGGAACAACAAAAAGAAAAGACACTAGAGAGAGAGAGAGCAAAAAAAGAAAGGCCACCTCCTCCACCGAAATCAGAAGCAATTATTATCAAAACATCTGAGAAAAGAACCTTCGCTGATCTTTTCAAGCAATTGAAGTCGAATCCGGGCGACAATATGAAAGGGATTCATACGGTAAGAAAGTCGCGAGGAGGAGATATCGTTATTGAAATGGAAAGAGGCACAAACGCAGGTATCCTAGAGAAATTCGCAAAGGAAACCCTTGGGGAAGAATGCTCGGTAAGAAGAATGGCACCAAAGGTCATTTATGAGATAAAAGACCTAGATCCCACTATAGAAAAATACGAGCTGCAAGAAGAATTATCCCGAATAATTGAAATAAAAATAGAGGAAATTCAAATAAAAACAATTAGATACGGGTATGGAGGCACCAAAACGGCGATTGTGTCATTACCATCAGAAGCGTTGGAAAAAATAGGTCAGGATAACAAGTTAAAAATCGGGTTTACTAACTGCAGAATAAAAAGGACGCAAAATATACTCAGATGTTTTAAATGTCACGCTTTCGGGCATCTATCATATAATTGTGCTCTTGATTTAAAAGGTCAAGAACTATGCAGGAGGTGTGGAGGCGTAGGTCATCAAATTAATGGATGTGAGGCCATAAGATGCTGCATACTTTGTACAAGAGAAGGGATACATGCCTCGAAAGCGGAACACGTGGCAGGGGCAATTAACTGTCCACAGTATAAAAAATATGTGGAGCAGTTAGCTAGGGGGAGTTCCCAGATATAAAATTCAATATGAAGATACTGCAAATTAATCTCAACCACTGCAGATTGGCACACTACCTACTCAACCAGACAGCGGTCGAGCTAGGAGCAGATGTGGTTTTGATTTCAGAGCCCTTATTCAACCCTGGAGGATGGATCTACTCAAAGACCGGAACAACAGCAATCTGGGTGACCAATTTCAATGGGATTAAGAGACTAGAAGACGGGGATGAAACAAATGACGACTACGCCGCAGTAAGATTAGAAAAAATGACGATAGTAAGTACTTACTTTTCTCCAAATATCCCGACAGACGTTTTTGCGTATAAAGTCAACAGGCTAATGCAATTTCTGAGTCAAGAGACAGGAAAAGGTAACAACGTTATAGTCGGCGGGGATTTCAATGCCAAATCGCCAGCCTGGGGTTCCAAGGAGCAAAATATGAGAGGAAACATCCTGCTGGAAGAATTCATTGGTAATAACATCTTCCCTTGCATTCCGGAAGGGGGACATACCTTCGAAAGGGGAAGATCGACATCTAACCTTGACTTCGTAGCAACTTCACAGGACCTACAAAAGAAAGAATATGAGTTAACACATAAGGTATTAAGCATTGAGTCAGCTTCCGATCATAAGTACCTTCTTACAGCTCTTAAAACAACGGAAGGTAACCCAAGAAGAACTGCAAACACTGGAAGTAGGTGGAAAGTTTCAAGAACAGGAATCACCAGGCTGGGTTTGGCATTTAACCGCATATTGACAGAACAATCCCTTAATGAGAAAAGTAAGTACAACTATGAAGAAGAAACTAGATTTATTGAATGCTTATACAAAACCTGTGACGAGGCACTGGATAAGTCCGACCCAACAGCTGCAAGAGAGAGAGGAAACGCATGGTGGACACCTGAAATTAAAAAAGAAAGATCAAAAACGCAGAGACTAAGGAGAGCGGCACAAAAGGCCAGAAGGAAAGGCAAAAGTGATGAGACGGAAGCTCTTACATTCCTATACAAGCTGGCGAAGAAGAACCTCCAAAGATTAATCTGCCAATCGAAAGAAAAAAATTGGAAAGAACTTTGCGAGACGATAGATAAGGACATATGGGGAAAACCATATAAGATCATAATACGTCAAGTTAGAAACGATAATCCGCCAGCTACGCTCTCCTCAGCCTTTGCAAATAAAGTAATGAAAGGACTGTTTCCACAGCAAAACCACAGCTCTGGAGAACAAGGGCCGAGAGAAGCTGAAGAGGAACAAACCCGGAGAAGTACAGAAGATAATAGCCTAGTAAGATTTTCAGACGTCACCGAAGAAGAAGTTATACAAGCAGCAAGGTTATTGAAGCCGGGAAAAGCTCCGGGCACCGATGGGATGCAGCCGGAAGTAATGAAAGCCATGGTGGAATATAGGCCGGATAGATTCATCGCTTTGTTTAACGGTATACTAGCACGAGGAGTCATTCCACACAAATGGAAACAAGCGAGAACAATTCTCTTACGGAAAGAAGGTAAGGACCCCTCCACCCCTTCAGCATACAGGCCGATTTGTATTTTAGATGCTGGTGCCAAACTGTTTGAATACATAATCCGAGCGAGGTTACACAAGGAACTAGGAGCGAGGCCGTTCAGCAAATACCAGTTTGGATTCACGAGAGGAACATCGACGATCCACGCAATGGAAGAACTAAGAAAGGCTGCCATAGAGGCTTCCAACAAAAACAGATACGCCGCCATGATTGCGCTGGATGTAAAAAATGCGTTTAACTCGCTAAGCTGGGCGGCCATCCACAAGGAAATTAAAAATAGAAATATCCCCGAGTACCTCGCTCGGATAATCAAGGAGTATTTCAATGATAGAGCAGTGAACTATGAAGCACCCGAGGAAAAAATCAGCTTGAATATGGAGATGGGAGTACCTCAGGGATCGGTTCTGGGACCCTTTCTCTGGAACATGGTCTACGACGGATTACTGAGCAAGGACAACCCCCCCATGTGTAAGAAAATAGCATTCGCAGACGACATAGCGATTGTAGCTCAAGCAACAACTGTTAGAAGATTAAAAATCAGGGCAGAACAGATGGTAGAAGAAACAAGAATCTGGATGGAATCGGCGGGCCTCTCCCTGGCCGAAAACAAGACGGAGATAATGATGCTGAACTGCAAGAGGGTGGAAGAGGGCCTTACCTTCAAGATAGGGGAAGCTGAGATAACACCTACGCAAGAGGTAAAATATCTAGGAGTAATTTTTGACTCTGGCAAAAGATTCAGAAAACATATAGGAAGATCTACTAACAAAGCCATCAGGACTATGTCAGCTCTTAGTAGAATTATGACAAATTCCATGAGAACCAGACAGTCGGGGAGAAGACTATACTATATGACAATGGAATCGATAGTTATGTACGGAGCTCCTATATGGGCGGAAGCAGCGGATAAACCAACCAATAAGAAATTGTTAAAAAATACTCAAAAAATAGGTCTCACAAGGGTAATATCTGCGTACAGATCAGTTCCACTGGAGACGCTGACAGTATTATCCGGCATTCCACCATGGGGACTGAAGATTGATGAGAGAAGAGAGATCTTTGACAAAGAATACGAGATGGACGAGATTCTGCTAAACCAGGAAAGGTTAACCGGAGAGGAATTCATCGGTACTAGACAAATGCCGGAGGACAACCTTGAAGAAGTCGAGGAAAGTACGAACCCACCATCTGACACACTAAGGAGTCGACTCAAGAAGATCTTCAGAAGTCAGGCGAAAGAAAGAACCCTAGCACAATGGCAAAGGCAATGGGACACGGCAGCCGTCGGAAGATGGACGTACAAACTAATTCCTAATATCGAGAAGTGGATTACTAGGAAGCACGGCGAACTTAACTTTTATATAACCCAAGCCCTGTCGGGACATGGGGTCTTCAATAGTTTCAGGTTCAGAATTGGAAAGGCTTCATCGGACGAATGCTGGTTCCACCAGGGGGTACCGGACACACCAGAGCACACACTCATCAGGTGCCAAAGATGGAAAGAGGAGAGGAAACCGCTGGCAGAAGCGCTTAAAATCAGACAGGAAGACCTCACAGCGGAAGCCGTCATGGAAGGGATCCTGGCGAAAGAAAATAACTGGTGGATATTTTCAAAATTCTGCAAAGAGGTCTTGAGAAAAAAAGAAGAAGAGGAACGCATACGGGAAAGAAACCAGCTGGATAATCCAATAATGAGGGGAACAGAAGAGGACCTGGAGTCGGCGGACGCTGACAGAATGAGGGATCTATAAGTTAAGTTAAGAAAAATCATGTAAGAAAGTCAAAAAACTTTATGTAAAACTAGAAATGTGAAGGCGCTAAAACAGGTTTTCTTGTGTTGCAGCTCTCTCGGGGGAGGACGGGTGGAGGGGGTGCCGGCCGGGGCTTGAGCGGGAATCGAAACGGAGGTGATCCTCAGGGCAAAAGGAGACACCACAGACAGGGACATCCGAAGCCTGAGATGAAGCGGACATCGCGGGACCGGGCTAGGATGACACCAAGGAAGGCGTCTCTGGAGCTCAAGGAGAAATCACAGACACCCGCTAGATAAACTGCGACTGGACCGCGGCCGGCTCCTCCCCCGACCCCCCTTGTCACCAAGTACCACCCGAGGAGGGCTGCATCACGAAGAGAACCCCGAATTAGAGTAACAATAGCGAAGTACCATAGACAAAAGCCAGCGGCATAGTGCTTGTAGCACCGGCTACAGCATTACAGGCGCAATTACCGACTTGGAGCAGATCTCTGTGGAAACTGAGTAAATGTGGTAAAATGTGGAACTAAGATAAGTAGAAATCTGCGAAATGGTAACTAGGGAACTGCAAAATTGATAAGTAGATATCTGCAAAAATCAGATAAAGTAGAGAGAATGATAAACAGAGACCTGAAACAAGTCGATAATAAGTAGGAAGGGTTGCGGATTAACTAGGAGCCGCACACCAGCGGCGTATTGCTTAACAGATAGCGACAAAATGGCGGATACAGCCACGAGCACGTGGCAAGAGAGTTTTTAAGTAATTTTAACATGAAGAGAGTTTTATTTATAGACGAGAGATGTAAACTCGACGTTTTCTGGCAACGACCAGTAACCAGAGGCAAGAATTGGGCCGTAAAACAGTCTAATTAAAAAGATATTTTTAGATGGAGGGGGATAAAAAATTATACAAAAAATAGACTCTAGAGAAGTTTTGTTTTAGATTTTATACTTGCAACTTTGCCGAGAAATGACCCACTTAGAAGTTATTACAATCAGAAACTTGGTTACAAGACTAAAAAAAACAACTACGGAAGAAAAGACGATAAAATATAGAACAGCCTTATGCTAACCAGGAGATTTCAAAAACAAATGGACTCTTAAAGTTTGTTGGATAAACTAATGCTTGGCGAGATAAACGCTTTTTTAAAAAAATTAAGTGTTAGAACAGAAAAAATTGCTGAAAACGAAGAGAATGGAAAAATAACGCTAGAAATAGTTAATAGAGGATATTTGAAAGAGAAAACACCTCTTGGAGATTTTCGACTAGAACCTTTATTATCGAGATATTTGGAAAAATCAAAAAATGAGCAAACCTGAAATCAGAACGGAACGAAGTAGGACTACATAACCATGCCTGCTGTCGTCGCCAGAAAATGTACGAATAAAGCTAAAAAGAAATTAGATAGCGATTCTTATGTTATATATGGTAGCAAAATATTAGTACTAGGTTAGACAAAAGTAATAGAGTAAAGATAGATGGTTAAAAACCAGAATTAAGACCGAAAATCGAAGAAACCGAACAAAGCACTAAAACTTTTTTAGCGGAATTAGACAAAAGGGATATGCGAAACATAAAGGGTACTAAAAATAAAAGGGTTTTGTTCTTATGAAATTTTTTGATTCAAGTTATACGGGGTGAGATATGGCGAAATAGAAGGTGCGCCACAAGAGTAAAGAAAAGATATGAATGGATAAAATTTAAAATTAAATAGAGAGACTAAAAGTTCATGTTATTTCTAACATAAATGGGCTACTGAAATTTTCCTTTTAAAAGAAAAACCAGTGAGATATAACGAGTTGAAATAGAACATATAATCAAAAAATTTCAGAAAAACAAAGGCAATGAAAAAAGAAGGAAGGAAATAGTACAATAATTATATTTTTAAAACAAAAAAAGGAAAGCTCCCTTAGAGGTTTTTGATCAAAAGCCTGGGTAAAGAGATATAACTAAACAATGCAATGTGACTAAACTTGGAATACGATCTGAACAAGGTAATAGTACAGCAACTTGCCTGCCGGCACGAGCAGAAAATGAACAATCTTAGTAGTGCAAGGAATAAGTCTGGAATAGAAAAAATGGAAAGAGTTAGAAACGAGACAGAAAGGGGACTTTATTTATAACAAAAATTGACTAACGTATCTTACATACAGACAAAAATTAGAAAGATGAAACGGACGGAATAGAAAGTTAAAAGAAAATATTAGAAAGCGAAGAAAACATGATAGATAACTAAAATAATACATTGAGGCTTAGGGAATTTGAAATCTGAAATAAGATGTACACTATAGAATAGATAACAGTTTCAGAAATAAGTCAAAAGAGTAAGGCATTAAAATAGAATAATTTCGAACTTATTACCAAAATTCATGTAAGCTAACGGATCCAACTAATAGGACGATAACCTTATATAGAAAAAGAAAAAGTGCGCTGTAGAAAAAGTAAGACTCCCCAAGGCCTACTCGGGTAAATAGGTAACATACATACAAACTGAAACAATAAATTTTGAAAATATAACGGAGTCAACCAAGGCCAGAGCGCGACAGAATAATAGTACGTACGGGAAAAACAACAGGAGAGCCAAATAAGAGGGGGTAGAACTGTAGGTCATGCGAGCTCCACTGTTCAATTTCAAAATCAGAGCGATTTGAACTTCCAGCCGAGTCACATCGATTAGTAAAGTTTCAAGTAGCATCACGGAATTTTTTCTACGGATTTTCACTAGTTGTTTCGAGCGTGCTAACAGGGAAACCTGAAGTAAAAAAAAAAAACAAAAATTAGAAGTTATATTAAATTATAAATATACTTACCTGAGAGAAAGATCGGGAATATACCGCGGAGTGCCGGGCGTGAACCGTCGCGTTCAGGGACAAGACCGTTAGCCTCCGCGTAAAAAGAAAAATCTGAAAAAGTGTTTGGAAAGACTGTGAATTTAACTTAACCGGAATCCAAGCAGAATTAAATTAGTTTGGGTTTGGGTTAGATTTAAAAAAAAAAAAAAAAAAAAAAAAAATTTAGCTACGAACAATTAGACAAGTGAGTGAATAATTGAACTGAGCTGAATATTAGTGAGAACTGTGGAAAGAACGGAAAAAACAGTACGAATAATTGGAAGAAGCTTGGGAAGAGACCGGGAAAAGAAAAGGATTCGATTAACACAAGGGGTCGGTCGAGTCCGCTACTTTTTTCGCACCTCTAAGGGACAGTAACTAGAATAAGGTAGGACAAGGTGAAAATCTCTGCTGAGTGTCATAGCATTCCTTCCTTTTCTCATGTTAAACCCTGCACAAGCTTGCGGAACCTAAAAATAGAAATAGAGAATTAAAATAGTGAAAATTAGGCTTACTAGAAGAGATTACGAAAAAGTACCTTGGCGAAATTGTAGGGCTAGGCCGTGGCTTCCGAATGAGCCGTAACACGTCTTTACCGGACCATCGATTTTGTTAGGCGATTTCGTGGTTATGGCAGTAGGCCAAAGTTAACCGATCGAAGCGAAATTTAGAACCCAACTATTATCGAGGACGGCGAGTATTTTAGGGTGGAAACGGAGAAGTATTCTCCCCCCTAAAAAACTTCTTTCGATTTGCCCACCCATTTCGGAGATACAGAGAAAATTACCCTAATTTTCAAGAAATTCGAAAAAGTAACACGGTGAAAATTCTACACGGATCAAGACCTTTCCAACGAGCCGTCGCTCGGCTAAATCGGATAAAGTTTAGTTTTCAAAATATACCGGGTGTCGAAAAAGTTTTAGAGAAGAAAAAAATTCTGAGCACGTGGGGGGGCAGGGGGGGTAGCCCGTAAGCTACATTGGTCTCCGAAGCCGGGCTTCGGAGGTTGTCACAAACTCGCGCCCCCCGGCAACAGCCGAGATAGCAGCATCTACAGGTAGATAGGTGCATGCTACGAAAAAGAGGTACACAGGAAAGGTGCTAGGTATCCTCACCTCTATCCATCCCGGCTATAAAAAATAGGGGTCAACTAGGCTAAAACACCTAGTTTACTCTTGGGTTCAAGGTCAAATTTTCAATTTCCTTGAATTTCGAGAGACCCTAAGAGTTCGCTAGGCCCTTAGAGGTCCATCCGTTAGGTTAAATAGTTTGAGTTGAATAATAGGGAATAATAGTAGATTAGGTGTACTTAGGTTAATTTTTGATAAGCGTGCGATATAATACTTGCGAAATAGATCTAGACTTAGAGTAGTTTTATATGTGTTATATATGTGATGTATGTTTTATACGTGTTATAAGATTAGAATACAACGTAATTGATATATGTATAATAGAACATAACTGCGGAGAATTGCTGTAAACACCAGTATCTAAAATATAGGCAAATTTCCATTAAAAAAAAAAAAAAAAGTCTTCTTTACAGCACCTTACATACCTGTAATACCTAGTAAATTTCCAATAGTAAAATACAAACCTGCAATAGTAAATAATAATTAAAAAGAGAATTTGTTTTTTGGAAATAAAATCATACTTATACTATTCTTATACTTACCTGCATATACCGGAAACGACAAGAAACCTGAAAATAACACAGCAATTCAAGATCAATCAATAAAATAGTTGCAGAAGTAGAATATTATTGAAATTTTAAGCGAAAATGAATTAATCCTCAGACCAGTATTAGATAAAGAATCATAGAAAGTTAAAGTTATACTTACCTTTAAAATTGCGAATAGGAACAGCGTACTTAGAAGTAGGATTCCTGAAATAGTGCGAATTACATAAAAAGAGTAGAAATCTGTAAAGCGCTAATAGTATCGATACAAGGCAAGGGGGGGGGGGGTAGGTAAAGGGGAACGAGACCGCGCGAATTAACGTAACCGACCGACCCCGAGAAGAGAATAGCAACCCCGAGCAAACAACAGAGACAGAAAGGAAGAGAGAACCTTCAGCAAGACAAAAACACCTCGAGGACAAAATAACCGCCACCGCGGACGAACGCAAGCGCGCACACACACAGACAACACACGTACATACACGAAAACAGAGACGGGGATTCCTACCTGTAATCTAACCGACAAATACAAATAAGACTACAACATAGACACAGAAATTGAGTCAACGGACACAGAAGGGGAAAGGAGGAGGATGGAGGAAGAGGAAAAGTGGTTGACGCCAGTACTACCTCCTCGCCCACCTGATAGAATTAATATTTTTAAAAAAAGCGATAAGACTAAGAGAAGCAGCGAAAAAGAAAAGAAAAAGAGGGACAGGGACAAGTACGAGACGGATTCAGAATCCCAACTATCGGATGTGGTCCTAATCGGAAGTACAGCCCTGAAAAAGAAGAGGACAGAAGACAGAAACAACGGGTCAGCTAACAAAATGAACCAGTCTAAAGAGGAGGAAAAACAAAAAGAAAGAGAAAAGGAAAAAGAAAAAGAGAAAGAAGAAGAAGAGGACATTGTAAGACTTATAGGTGAACTATCGGCCCTTCTAAAAAAAACCAGAACGTCAACTAAAGAGCTTAAAAGTTATTGTATGGATCCCCAGACTGAAGTAGGAAACTGCACAAAAACGCATGCAGCTCAAGCTGACAGACAATTAGAAGCGGCAATTACCAGGCTTAAAAACATCGAACTAATTATCGAAAATAGGAATTTGAAAAATAGCCTACGCCACAGGGATATAGCAATACAGTGCAATTTGAGTAGGAAAAACGAGGGAAAACGAACGGTAGAGGTCGGCACAAAAACGACATTAGCAGAAGGATCCAGGAAACTTTTGACGTACGAGAGCGAAACCGACGAATTTACAGAGGCAACAGAATCAGAAACAAGGCAAGAGAAAGAATGGAAACTGGTCGAAAATAGGAAAAAAGCAGAGGAAAAGAGAGCCTCGAAGAAAAAGAAGAAAGAAGAAGCAGAAGAAATAGAAAAAAGAAGACAGGAACAACAAAAAGAAAAGACACTAGAGAGAGAGAGAGCAAAAAAAGAAAGGCCACCTCCTCCACCGAAATCAGAAGCAATTATTATCAAAACATCTGAGAAAAGAACCTTCGCTGATCTTTTCAAGCAATTGAAGTCGAATCCGGGCGACAATATGAAAGGGATTCATACGGTAAGAAAGTCGCGAGGAGGAGATATCGTTATTGAAATGGAAAGAGGCACAAACGCAGGTATCCTAGAGAAATTCGCAAAGGAAACCCTTGGGGAAGAATGCTCGGTAAGAAGAATGGCACCAAAGGTCATTTATGAGATAAAAGACCTAGATCCCACTATAGAAAAATACGAGCTGCAAGAAGAATTATCCCGAATAATTGAAATAAAAATAGAGGAAATTCAAATAAAAACAATTAGATACGGGTATGGAGGCACCAAAACGGCGATTGTGTCATTACCATCAGAAGCGTTGGAAAAAATAGGTCAGGATAACAAGTTAAAAATCGGGTTTACTAACTGCAGAATAAAAAGGACGCAAAATATACTCAGATGTTTTAAATGTCACGCTTTCGGGCATCTATCATATAATTGTGCTCTTGATTTAAAAGGTCAAGAACTATGCAGGAGGTGTGGAGGCGTAGGTCATCAAATTAATGGATGTGAGGCCATAAGATGCTGCATACTTTGTACAAGAGAAGGGATACATGCCTCGAAAGCGGAACACGTGGCAGGGGCAATTAACTGTCCACAGTATAAAAAATATGTGGAGCAGTTAGCTAGGGGGAGTTCCCAGATATAAAATTCAATATGAAGATACTGCAAATTAATCTCAACCACTGCAGATTGGCACACTACCTACTCAACCAGACAGCGGTCGAGCTAGGAGCAGATGTGGTTTTGATTTCAGAGCCCTTATTCAACCCTGGAGGATGGATCTACTCAAAGACCGGAACAACAGCAATCTGGGTGACCAATTTCAATGGGATTAAGAGACTAGAAGACGGGGATGAAACAAATGACGACTACGCCGCAGTAAGATTAGAAAAAATGACGATAGTAAGTACTTACTTTTCTCCAAATATCCCGACAGACGTTTTTGCGTATAAAGTCAACAGGCTAATGCAATTTCTGAGTCAAGAGACAGGAAAAGGTAACAACGTTATAGTCGGCGGGGATTTCAATGCCAAATCGCCAGCCTGGGGTTCCAAGGAGCAAAATATGAGAGGAAACATCCTGCTGGAAGAATTCATTGGTAATAACATCTTCCCTTGCATTCCGGAAGGGGGACATACCTTCGAAAGGGGAAGATCGACATCTAACCTTGACTTCGTAGCAACTTCACAGGACCTACAAAAGAAAGAATATGAGTTAACACATAAGGTATTAAGCATTGAGTCAGCTTCCGATCATAAGTACCTTCTTACAGCTCTTAAAACAACGGAAGGTAACCCAAGAAGAACTGCAAACACTGGAAGTAGGTGGAAAGTTTCAAGAACAGGAATCACCAGGCTGGGTTTGGCATTTAACCGCATATTGACAGAACAATCCCTTAATGAGAAAAGTAAGTACAACTATGAAGAAGAAACTAGATTTATTGAATGCTTATACAAAACCTGTGACGAGGCACTGGATAAGTCCGACCCAACAGCTGCAAGAGAGAGAGGAAACGCATGGTGGACACCTGAAATTAAAAAAGAAAGATCAAAAACGCAGAGACTAAGGAGAGCGGCACAAAAGGCCAGAAGGAAAGGCAAAAGTGATGAGACGGAAGCTCTTACATTCCTATACAAGCTGGCGAAGAAGAACCTCCAAAGATTAATCTGCCAATCGAAAGAAAAAAATTGGAAAGAACTTTGCGAGACGATAGATAAGGACATATGGGGAAAACCATATAAGATCATAATACGTCAAGTTAGAAACGATAATCCGCCAGCTACGCTCTCCTCAGCCTTTGCAAATAAAGTAATGAAAGGACTGTTTCCACAGCAAAACCACAGCTCTGGAGAACAAGGGCCGAGAGAAGCTGAAGAGGAACAAACCCGGAGAAGTACAGAAGATAATAGCCTAGTAAGATTTTCAGACGTCACCGAAGAAGAAGTTATACAAGCAGCAAGGTTATTGAAGCCGGGAAAAGCTCCGGGCACCGATGGGATGCAGCCGGAAGTAATGAAAGCCATGGTGGAATATAGGCCGGATAGATTCATCGCTTTGTTTAACGGTATACTAGCACGAGGAGTCATTCCACACAAATGGAAACAAGCGAGAACAATTCTCTTACGGAAAGAAGGTAAGGACCCCTCCACCCCTTCAGCATACAGGCCGATTTGTATTTTAGATGCTGGTGCCAAACTGTTTGAATACATAATCCGAGCGAGGTTACACAAGGAACTAGGAGCGAGGCCGTTCAGCAAATACCAGTTTGGATTCACGAGAGGAACATCGACGATCCACGCAATGGAAGAACTAAGAAAGGCTGCCATAGAGGCTTCCAACAAAAACAGATACGCCGCCATGATTGCGCTGGATGTAAAAAATGCGTTTAACTCGCTAAGCTGGGCGGCCATCCACAAGGAAATTAAAAATAGAAATATCCCCGAGTACCTCGCTCGGATAATCAAGGAGTATTTCAATGATAGAGCAGTGAACTATGAAGCACCCGAGGAAAAAATCAGCTTGAATATGGAGATGGGAGTACCTCAGGGATCGGTTCTGGGACCCTTTCTCTGGAACATGGTCTACGACGGATTACTGAGCAAGGACAACCCCCCCATGTGTAAGAAAATAGCATTCGCAGACGACATAGCGATTGTAGCTCAAGCAACAACTGTTAGAAGATTAAAAATCAGGGCAGAACAGATGGTAGAAGAAACAAGAATCTGGATGGAATCGGCGGGCCTCTCCCTGGCCGAAAACAAGACGGAGATAATGATGCTGAACTGCAAGAGGGTGGAAGAGGGCCTTACCTTCAAGATAGGGGAAGCTGAGATAACACCTACGCAAGAGGTAAAATATCTAGGAGTAATTTTTGACTCTGGCAAAAGATTCAGAAAACATATAGGAAGATCTACTAACAAAGCCATCAGGACTATGTCAGCTCTTAGTAGAATTATGACAAATTCCATGAGAACCAGACAGTCGGGGAGAAGACTATACTATATGACAATGGAATCGATAGTTATGTACGGAGCTCCTATATGGGCGGAAGCAGCGGATAAACCAACCAATAAGAAATTGTTAAAAAATACTCAAAAAATAGGTCTCACAAGGGTAATATCTGCGTACAGATCAGTTCCACTGGAGACGCTGACAGTATTATCCGGCATTCCACCATGGGGACTGAAGATTGATGAGAGAAGAGAGATCTTTGACAAAGAATACGAGATGGACGAGATTCTGCTAAACCAGGAAAGGTTAACCGGAGAGGAATTCATCGGTACTAGACAAATGCCGGAGGACAACCTTGAAGAAGTCGAGGAAAGTACGAACCCACCATCTGACACACTAAGGAGTCGACTCAAGAAGATCTTCAGAAGTCAGGCGAAAGAAAGAACCCTAGCACAATGGCAAAGGCAATGGGACACGGCAGCCGTCGGAAGATGGACGTACAAACTAATTCCTAATATCGAGAAGTGGATTACTAGGAAGCACGGCGAACTTAACTTTTATATAACCCAAGCCCTGTCGGGACATGGGGTCTTCAATAGTTTCAGGTTCAGAATTGGAAAGGCTTCATCGGACGAATGCTGGTTCCACCAGGGGGTACCGGACACACCAGAGCACACACTCATCAGGTGCCAAAGATGGAAAGAGGAGAGGAAACCGCTGGCAGAAGCGCTTAAAATCAGACAGGAAGACCTCACAGCGGAAGCCGTCATGGAAGGGATCCTGGCGAAAGAAAATAACTGGTGGATATTTTCAAAATTCTGCAAAGAGGTCTTGAGAAAAAAAGAAGAAGAGGAACGCATACGGGAAAGAAACCAGCTGGATAATCCAATAATGAGGGGAACAGAAGAGGACCTGGAGTCGGCGGACGCTGACAGAATGAGGGATCTATAAGTTAAGTTAAGAAAAATCATGTAAGAAAGTCAAAAAACTTTATGTAAAACTAGAAATGTGAAGGCGCTAAAACAGGTTTTCTTGTGTTGCAGCTCTCTCGGGGGAGGACGGGTGGAGGGGGTGCCGGCCGGGGCTTGAGCGGGAATCGAAACGGAGGTGATCCTCAGGGCAAAAGGAGACACCACAGACAGGGACATCCGAAGCCTGAGATGAAGCGGACATCGCGGGACCGGGCTAGGATGACACCAAGGAAGGCGTCTCTGGAGCTCAAGGAGAAATCACAGACACCCGCTAGATAAACTGCGACTGGACCGCGGCCGGCTCCTCCCCCGACCCCCCTTGTCACCAAGTACCACCCGAGGAGGGCTGCATCACGAAGAGAACCCCGAATTAGAGTAACAATAGCGAAGTACCATAGACAAAAGCCAGCGGCATAGTGCTTGTAGCACCGGCTACAGCATTACAGGCGCAATTACCGACTTGGAGCAGATCTCTGTGGAAACTGAGTAAATGTGGTAAAATGTGGAACTAAGATAAGTAGAAATCTGCGAAATGGTAACTAGGGAACTGCAAAATTGATAAGTAGATATCTGCAAAAATCAGATAAAGTAGAGAGAATGATAAACAGAGACCTGAAACAAGTCGATAATAAGTAGGAAGGGTTGCGGATTAACTAGGAGCCGCACACCAGCGGCGTATTGCTTAACAGATAGCGACAAAATGGCGGATACAGCCACGAGCACGTGGCAAGAGAGTTTTTAAGTAATTTTAACATGAAGAGAGTTTTATTTATAGACGAGAGATGTAAACTCGACGTTTTCTGGCAACGACCAGTAACCAGAGGCAAGAATTGGGCCGTAAAACAGTCTAATTAAAAAGATATTTTTAGATGGAGGGGGATAAAAAATTATACAAAAAATAGACTCTAGAGAAGTTTTGTTTTAGATTTTATACTTGCAACTTTGCCGAGAAATGACCCACTTAGAAGTTATTACAATCAGAAACTTGGTTACAAGACTAAAAAAAACAACTACGGAAGAAAAGACGATAAAATATAGAACAGCCTTATGCTAACCAGGAGATTTCAAAAACAAATGGACTCTTAAAGTTTGTTGGATAAACTAATGCTTGGCGAGATAAACGCTTTTTTAAAAAAATTAAGTGTTAGAACAGAAAAAATTGCTGAAAACGAAGAGAATGGAAAAATAACGCTAGAAATAGTTAATAGAGGATATTTGAAAGAGAAAACACCTCTTGGAGATTTTCGACTAGAACCTTTATTATCGAGATATTTGGAAAAATCAAAAAATGAGCAAACCTGAAATCAGAACGGAACGAAGTAGGACTACATAACCATGCCTGCTGTCGTCGCCAGAAAATGTACGAATAAAGCTAAAAAGAAATTAGATAGCGATTCTTATGTTATATATGGTAGCAAAATATTAGTACTAGGTTAGACAAAAGTAATAGAGTAAAGATAGATGGTTAAAAACCAGAATTAAGACCGAAAATCGAAGAAACCGAACAAAGCACTAAAACTTTTTTAGCGGAATTAGACAAAAGGGATATGCGAAACATAAAGGGTACTAAAAATAAAAGGGTTTTGTTCTTATGAAATTTTTTGATTCAAGTTATACGGGGTGAGATATGGCGAAATAGAAGGTGCGCCACAAGAGTAAAGAAAAGATATGAATGGATAAAATTTAAAATTAAATAGAGAGACTAAAAGTTCATGTTATTTCTAACATAAATGGGCTACTGAAATTTTCCTTTTAAAAGAAAAACCAGTGAGATATAACGAGTTGAAATAGAACATATAATCAAAAAATTTCAGAAAAACAAAGGCAATGAAAAAAGAAGGAAGGAAATAGTACAATAATTATATTTTTAAAACAAAAAAAGGAAAGCTCCCTTAGAGGTTTTTGATCAAAAGCCTGGGTAAAGAGATATAACTAAACAATGCAATGTGACTAAACTTGGAATACGATCTGAACAAGGTAATAGTACAGCAACTTGCCTGCCGGCACGAGCAGAAAATGAACAATCTTAGTAGTGCAAGGAATAAGTCTGGAATAGAAAAAATGGAAAGAGTTAGAAACGAGACAGAAAGGGGACTTTATTTATAACAAAAATTGACTAACGTATCTTACATACAGACAAAAATTAGAAAGATGAAACGGACGGAATAGAAAGTTAAAAGAAAATATTAGAAAGCGAAGAAAACATGATAGATAACTAAAATAATACATTGAGGCTTAGGGAATTTGAAATCTGAAATAAGATGTACACTATAGAATAGATAACAGTTTCAGAAATAAGTCAAAAGAGTAAGGCATTAAAATAGAATAATTTCGAACTTATTACCAAAATTCATGTAAGCTAACGGATCCAACTAATAGGACGATAACCTTATATAGAAAAAGAAAAAGTGCGCTGTAGAAAAAGTAAGACTCCCCAAGGCCTACTCGGGTAAATAGGTAACATACATACAAACTGAAACAATAAATTTTGAAAATATAACGGAGTCAACCAAGGCCAGAGCGCGACAGAATAATAGTACGTACGGGAAAAACAACAGGAGAGCCAAATAAGAGGGGGTAGAACTGTAGGTCATGCGAGCTCCACTGTTCAATTTCAAAATCAGAGCGATTTGAACTTCCAGCCGAGTCACATCGATTAGTAAAGTTTCAAGTAGCATCACGGAATTTTTTCTACGGATTTTCACTAGTTGTTTCGAGCGTGCTAACAGGGAAACCTGAAGTAAAAAAAAAAAACAAAAATTAGAAGTTATATTAAATTATAAATATACTTACCTGAGAGAAAGATCGGGAATATACCGCGGAGTGCCGGGCGTGAACCGTCGCGTTCAGGGACAAGACCGTTAGCCTCCGCGTAAAAAGAAAAATCTGAAAAAGTGTTTGGAAAGACTGTGAATTTAACTTAACCGGAATCCAAGCAGAATTAAATTAGTTTGGGTTTGGGTTAGATTTAAAAAAAAAAAAAAAAAAAAAAAAATTTAGCTACGAACAATTAGACAAGTGAGTGAATAATTGAACTGAGCTGAATATTAGTGAGAACTGTGGAAAGAACGGAAAAAACAGTACGAATAATTGGAAGAAGCTTGGGAAGAGACCGGGAAAAGAAAAGGATTCGATTAACACAAGGGGTCGGTCGAGTCCGCTACTTTTTTCGCACCTCTAAGGGACAGTAACTAGAATAAGGTAGGACAAGGTGAAAATCTCTGCTGAGTGTCATAGCATTCCTTCCTTTTCTCATGTTAAACCCTGCACAAGCTTGCGGAACCTAAAAATAGAAATAGAGAATTAAAATAGTGAAAATTAGGCTTACTAGAAGAGATTACGAAAAAGTACCTTGGCGAAATTGTAGGGCTAGGCCGTGGCTTCCGAATGAGCCGTAACACGTCTTTACCGGACCATCGATTTTGTTAGGCGATTTCGTGGTTATGGCAGTAGGCCAAAGTTAACCGATCGAAGCGAAATTTAGAACCCAACTATTATCGAGGACGGCGAGTATTTTAGGGTGGAAACGGAGAAGTATTCTCCCCCCTAAAAAACTTCTTTCGATTTGCCCACCCATTTCGGAGATACAGAGAAAATTACCCTAATTTTCAAGAAATTCGAAAAAGTAACACGGTGAAAATTCTACACGGATCAAGACCTTTCCAACGAGCCGTCGCTCGGCTAAATCGGATAAAGTTTAGTTTTCAAAATATACCGGGTGTCGAAAAAGTTTTAGAGAAGAAAAAAATTCTGAGCACGTGGGGGGGCAGGGGGGGTAGCCCGTAAGCTACATTGGTCTCCGAAGCCGGGCTTCGGAGGTTGTCACAAACTCGCGCCCCCCGGCAACAGCCGAGATAGCAGCATCTACAGGTAGATAGGTGCATGCTACGAAAAAGAGGTACACAGGAAAGGTGCTAGGTATCCTCACCTCTATCCATCCCGGCTATAAAAAATAGGGGTCAACTAGGCTAAAACACCTAGTTTACTCTTGGGTTCAAGGTCAAATTTTCAATTTCCTTGAATTTCGAGAGACCCTAAGAGTTCGCTAGGCCCTTAGAGGTCCATCCGTTAGGTTAAATAGTTTGAGTTGAATAATAGGGAATAATAGTAGATTAGGTGTACTTAGGTTAATTTTTGATAAGCGTGCGATATAATACTTGCGAAATAGATCTAGACTTAGAGTAGTTTTATATGTGTTATATATGTGATGTATGTTTTATACGTGTTATAAGATTAGAATACAACGTAATTGATATATGTATAATAGAACATAACTGCGGAGAATTGCTGTAAACACCAGTATCTAAAATATAGGCAAATTTCCATTAAAAAAAAAAAAAAAAAAAAAAAGGGTAGAGGATAGGAGAGGATAGTATATAGGATAGGATAGAGGATAGGATCGGATAGAGGATAGGATAGGGGTTTGAATAGGATAGAGGATAGGATAGGATATAGGATAGGATAGGATAGAGGATACGATAGGATAGGATAGAGGATAGGATAGGATAGAGGATAGGATATGATAGAGGATAGGATAGGATAGAGGATAGGATAGTATAGAGGATAGGATATAACAGAGGATAGGATAGCATAGAGGATAGGATACGATAGAGGATAGGATAGGTTAGGATAGAGGATAGGATAGGATAGAGGATAGGATAGGATAGAGGATAGGATAGGATAGAGGATAGGATATGATAGAGGATAGGATAGGATAGAGGATAGGATAGGGGATTGCATAGGATAGAGGATAGGATAGGATAGAGGATAGGATAGGATAGAGGATAGGATCGTATAGAGGATAGGATATAATAGAGGATAGGATAGCATGGATAATAGGATACGATAGAGGATACGATAGGATAGGATAGAGGATAGGATAGGATAGAGGATAGGATAGGATAGAGGATAGGATAGGATAGAGGATAGGATAGTATAGAGGATAGGATAGGAAAGAGGATAGGATAGGATAGAGGATAGGATACGATAGAGGATACGAAAGGATAGGATAGAGGGTAGGATAGGATAGAGGATAGGATAGGGTAGAGTATAGGATAGGGGATTGGATAGGATAGAGGATAGGATAGGATAGAGGATAGGATACGATAGAGGATACGATAGGATAGGATAGAGGATAGGATAGGATAGAGGATAGGATAGGATAGGATAGAGGATACGATAGGATAGGATAGAGGATAGGATAGGATAGAGGATAGGATATGATAGAGGATAGTATAGGATAGAGGATAAGATAGGGTAGAGGATAGGATAGGATAGAGGATAGGATAGGATAGAGGATAGGATAGGATAGAGGATAGGATAGGATAGGATAGAGGATAGGATAGGATAGAGGATAGGATAGGATAGAGGATAGAATAGGATAGAGGATAGGATAGGGTAGAGGATAGGATAGGATAGAGGATAGGATAGGATAGAGGATAGGATCGGATAGAGGATAGGATAGGGGTTTGGATAGGATAGAGGATAGGATAGGATAGAGGATAGGATAGGATAGAGGATAGGATAGGATAGAGGATAGGATAGGATAGAGGATAGGATAAGATAGAGGATAGGATAGGATAGAGGATAGGATAAGATAGAGGATAGGATAGGATAGAGGATAGGATAGGGGATTGGATAGGATAGAGGATAGGATAGGGAAGAGGATAGGATAGGGTAGAGGATAGGATAGTATAGAGGATAGGATAGGAAAGAGGATAGGATAGGATAGAGGATAGGATACGATAGAGGATACGAAAGGATAGGATAGAGGGTAGGATAGGATAGAGGATTGGATAGGATAGAGAATATGATACTGTAGACGATAGGGGATTGGATCGGATACAGGATAGGAGACGGTAGAGGATAGGATAGGATAGGATAGAGAACAGGATAGGATAGAGGATAGGTTAGGATAGAGGATAGGATAGGATAGAGGATAAGATAGGGTAGAGGATAGGATAGGATAGAGGATAGGATAGGATAGAGGATAGGATAGGATCGAGGATAGGATAGGATAGAGGATAGGATAGGATACAGGATAGGATAGGATAGAGGATAGGATAGGATCTAGGCTAGGATAGGATAGAGGATAGGATATGATAGAGGATAGGATAGTATAGAGGATAGGATATAATAGAGGATAGGATAGGATAGAGAATAGGATGGGATAGAGGATAGGTTAGGATAGAGGATAGTATAGGATAGAGGATAAGATAGGGTAGAGGATAGGATAGGATAGAGGATAGGATAGGATAGAGGATAGGATAGGATAGAGGATAATATAGGATAGTATAGAGGATAGGATAGGATAGAGGATAGGATAGGATAGAGGATAGAATAGGATAGAGGATAGGATAGGATAGAGGATAGAATAGGATGGAGGATAGGATACGATAGAGGATAGGATATAATAGAGGATAGGATAGGAAAGAGGATAGGA